>NW_018408908.1:409960-445666 GCF_002113885.1 Mizuhopecten yessoensis | reverse complement strand
ATCTGTACCTTAGATAGAAAAGGGAGCTAATGTCTAACTTTTAGTGCAAGGGAGGTAATCTGTACCTTAGATAGAAAGGGGAGCTAATGTCTAACTTTTAGTGTAAGGGAGGTAATCTGTACCTTAGATAGAAAAGGGAGCTAATGTCTAACTTTTAGTGCAAGGGAGGTAATCTGTACCTTAGATAGAAAGGGGAGCTAATGTCTAACTTTTAGTGTAAGGGAGGTAATCTGTACCTTAGATAGAAAGGGGAGCTAATGTCTAACTTTTAGTGCAAGGGAGGTAATCTGTACCTTAGATAGAAAGGGGAGCTAATGTCTAACTTTTAGTGCAAGGGAGGTATTCTGTAATTTATACGGAAGGGTAGGTAATCTGTAACCCTCTGTTTAGAGGCAGTGTTGATGCTAGGACCAAAGCTGAATCTTTATGCACTGTATGAAATCAGTTCTTCAATATCGTGTATCTACCTTAAAGCTGAAAGTGCAAGTTAAAAAGCTTTTAATTGAGATATAACACAAAAAAAAAAAAAAAAAAAAAAAACTTCTTCTGGTTTTGAGATCTTCCCAATTTCTTCCAAATATCATTTCTAAGGAATTGCTGACAATTTAGTTAGTCCTTGCTTGGTAGCGAGTATGGGTCTCGCTTGGTATTAAAATCTATTTATGTGTGTTGTTGCTTAAATTAAAATAAAACAACAACGAAGATTATGGGACGGTTTTAGACTTTATTTAGAATCTGCAAATTAAGACAAGCACTTCCTGTTGTCATATTGATAGCTTCCTCTTTAACCTAGGAAGGATTTCCACAGGAAACATTAAATGTTATTGATTTAATTATAGTCAAAATCTCTTTGATAATCTTCTAATTATAGGACAATAATAACCTGTTTCTACTGTACTTCTCCCTGTGACCACACCCACACTCCCAGTACAAAACCCCCCCTGTTTTTACTGTAAATCTCCTAATGACCACACCTACACTCATATAGATAGCTGTATTTTCTACATGCAGTTATAAGCTCACCTGGCCATGTGAGCTTGTGCCGTACGGCGGCGTCCATCGTCCATCCGTTGGCTTCTTCTGAAAGACTGGAGGACCTAGGGTCACGACATTTGACCAGAAGGTAGATGGGATGGAGTGCTTTAAAGTTTCCTTATTAAAATGAGGTCACAGGGGTCAAATTGTTAAAAAATTCAAACAATATTTAAAGGACCATCAGGACTAGAGTCATGATACTTGAATATGTTATGTAGACTAGCAGTGCAAATCTGTTTCTGTATTATTGTAATGAGGTCAAAGGTCAACGTTAACTGCTAGCCAGGGTCAAAGGTCAATATAAAGGTGTCAACATGTGAAAAACTTCAAACAACAACATCCTAAGAAACATTTGGACTAGAGTCATAATACTTGGGTTTGTTATGAAGACCAGCTGTGTGAATCGTTTTCTTTATTACAGTAATGAGGTCAAAGGTCAACTTTAAGTGCTAATTAGGGGTCAAACGTCAACATGGTTTAAAAGCTTTAACAATCTTCTTCTCAAGTTCCATAAGGCCCAGAGTCATGATATTTGGCCAGTAAGTACATGGAATGGAGTGCTTAAATGTTTCCTCATTAACATGACCTTGACTTACTTTCAAGGTCAAATGGGTCAAAATGTTAAACACTTCAAACAACAATATCCTAAGAACCATTTGGCCTACAGTCATAATACTTCGGTATGTTATTAAGACCAGCTTTGTAAATCGTTTTCTTTATTACAGTAATGAGGTCAAAGGTCAACTTTATGTTCTAATCGGGGGTCAAACGTCAATGTGGATTAAAAGCTTAAAAATCAAAATTTCAAATTTCAAGCAACAATAACTTAAGAACTATTTAAGAGATGTTAGAATGTCTTGTTCTAGTCGCCAAATTTGATCCGAAGCTACCTATATGTCTAAAAAGTTTCATGTAACAAAAGAAACAGGTGAGCGATATAGGCTCTCTGGGCCTCTTGTATATATAGATATATGTATGTCATCTCGTAATACTGTTATCTGCAAGTTAGGGAATATAGCCATAATGGCTGCATTTTCGTTTTAATATCTATAAACATTGAAAAACAGAATCAACATCTATATATTTCACCATACCTTAATAGTGTCAATACATATATAATATGTGGGCAGATTGCTGTTCAAAAATAGCCCCAATTGGTCTATGGGATGGTTGTGTCTGCTGTTGTCTTTAGAAAGTCTCCATTAGGTTTAGTTGTCTTCAAAAATGTCTCCTTTACTGTCACTGTAAGACTTTAAATAATCTTCTCTGTTATGAAGAGACTGTTGGGTCTCTGTTGTTTAAACGACTTGTTGCTCTGCTGTCTGCATGCAACAATCTGTTTGCCATTTTTGTCTGTAAGAGTAACCTGTATGTCTATTACCTATATCGGCACTGTATGTTTATTACCTGTATCTGCCCTGTATGTCTATTACCTGTATCTGCTTTTAATGTCCGTTACCTCTATCTGCCCTGTATGTCTACTACCTCTATCATCCCTGTATGTCTATAACCTCTATCTGTCCTGTATGTCTATTACATCTATCTGCCCTGTATGTCTACTACCTCTATCTGCCCTGTATGTCTATTACCTCTATCTGCCCTGTATGTATATAACCTCTATCATCCCTGTATGTCTATAACCTCTATCTGTCCTGTATGTCTATTACCTCTATCTGCCCTGTATGTATATAACCTCTATCTGCCCTGTATGTCTATTACCTTTATCTGCCGTGTATGTCTACAACCTCTATCTGCCCTGTATGTCTATAACCTCTATCTGCCCTGTATGTCTATTACCTTTATCTGCCCTGTATGTCTATAACCTCTAACCGCCCTGCAGGTCTATACCATCTATCTGCCCTGTATGTGTATAACCTCTATCTGCCCTGTATGTCTATAACCTCTCTCTGTCCTGTATGTCTATAACATCTATCTGCCCTGTATGTCTACTACCTTTATCTGCCCTGTATGTCTATAACATCTATCTGCCCTGTATGTCTATAACCTCTATCTGCCCTGTATGTCTATTACCTCTATCTGCCCTGTATGTCTATAACCTCTATCTGCCCTGTATGTCTATAACATCTATCTGCCCTGTATGTCTATTACCTCTAACCGCTCTGTATGTCTATACCATCTATCTGCCCTGTATGTCTATAACCTCTATCTGCCCTGTTTGTCTACTGCCTCTATCTGCCCTGTATGTCTATAACCTCTATCTGCCCTGTATGTCTATAACATCTATCTGCCCTGTATGTCTATTACCTTTATCTGCCCTGTATGTCTGTTACCTCTATCTGTCCTGTATGTCTTCTACCTCTATCTGCCCTGTATGTCTATTACCTTTATCTGCCCTGTATGTATATAACCTCTATCTGTCCTGTATGTCTATAACATCTATCTGCCCTGTATGTCTATTACCTCTATCTGCCCTGTATGTCTATTACCTTTATCTGTCCTGTATGTCTATAACATCTATCTGCCCTGCATGTCTATTACCTCTAACCGCTCTGTATGTCTATACTATCTATCTGCCCTGTATGTCTATAACCCCTATCTGTCCTGTATGTCTATTACCTCTAACCGCTCTGTATGTCTATACCATCTATCTGCCCTGTATGTCTATAACCTCTTTCTGCCCTGTTTGTCTACTGCCTCTATCTGCCCTGTATGTCTATAACCTCTATCTGTCCTGTATGTCTATAACATATATCTGTCCTGTATGTCTGTTACCTCTATCTGTCCTGTATGTCTACTACCTCTATCTGTCCTGTATGTCTACTACCTTTATCTGTCCTGTATGTCTATTACCTTTATCTGCCCTGTATGTCTATAACCCCTATCTGTCCTGTATGTCTGTTACCTCTATCTGTCCTGTATGTCTACGACCTTTATCTGTCCTGTATGTCTATTTCCTTTATCTGTCCTGTATGTCTATAACCCCTATCTGTCCTGTATGTCTGTTACCTCTATCTGTCCTGTATGTCTATTACCTTTATCTGTCCTGTATGTCTATAACCCCTATCTGCCCTGTATGTCTGTTACCTCTATCCGTCCTGTATGTCTATTTTATGTCTATAACCTCTATCTGGCCTGTATGTGTATTACCTTTATCTGTCCTGTATGTCTATTTCCTTTATCTGTCCTGTATGTCTATTACCTCTATCTGTCCTGTATGACTATAACCTCTATCTGGCCTGTATGTCTATTACCTTGATCTGGCCTGTATGTCTGTTACCTCTATCTGTCCTGTATGTCTATAACCTCTATCTGGCCTGTATGTCTATTACCTTTATCTGGCCTGTATGTCTGTTACCTCTATCTGCCCTGTATGTCTTCTACCTCTATCTGTCCTGTATGTCTATAACCCCTATCTGTCCTGTATGTCTATTACCTTTATCTGCCCTTTTTGTCTACTGCCTCTATCTGCCCTGTATGTCTATAACCTCTATCTGCCCTGTATGTCTATTACCTTTATCTGCCCTGTATGTCTGTAACCTCTATCCGTCCTGTATGTCTATAACCCCTATCTGACCTGTATGTCTATAACCTTTATCTGCCCTGTATGTCTGTTACCTCTATCTGTCCTGTATGTCTATAACCTCTATCTGCCCTGTATATATATAACCTTTATCTGCCCTGTATGTCTTTAACATCTATCTGTCCTGTATGTCTATAACCTCTATCTGCCCTGTATGTCTATTACCTTTATCTGCCCTGTATGTCTGTTACCTCTATCTGCCCTGTATGTCTTCTACCTCTATCTGTCCTGTATGTCTATAACCTCTATCTGCCCTGTATGTCTATAACCTCTATCTGCCATTTATGTCTATTACCTCTATCTGTCCTGTATGTCTGTAACCTCTATCTGCCCTTGATGTCTATAACCTCTATCTGCCATGTATGTCTATTACCTCTATCTGCCGTGTATGTCTATAACCTCTATCTGCCCTGTATATATATACCCTTTACCTGCCCTGTATGTCTTTAACATCTATCGGTCCTGTATGTCTATAACCTCTATCTGCGCTGTATGTCTATTACCTCTATATCTGCCCGGTATGTCTATAGCCTATATCTGCCCTGTATGTCTATTACCTCTTAACCCCTATCTGTCCTGTATGTCTATTACCTCTATCTCCCCTGTATGTCTATTACCTCTATCTGCCCCGTATGTCTATTACCTCTAACCGCCCTGTATGTCTATACTATCTATCTGCCCTGTATGTCTATTACCTTTATCTGCCCTGTATGTCTGTTCCCTCTATCTGCCCTGTATGTCTTCTACCTCTATCTGTACTGTATGTCTATAACCCCTATCTGCCCTGTATGTTGTATGTCTATAACCTCTATCTGCCCTGTATGTCTATTACCTCTATATCTGCCCGGTATGTCTATAACCTATATCTGCCCTGTATGTCTATAACCTCTATCTGCCCTCTATGTCTATAACCTATATCTGCCCTGTATGTCTATTACCTCTATATCTGCCCTGTATGTCTATTAACTCTATCTGCCCTGTATGTCTATAACATCTATCTGCCCTCTATGCCACTACCTCTATCTGCCCTGTATGTCTAAAACCTCTATCTGCCCTGTATGTCTATTACCGCTATCTGCTGTTGTCTTTCACATCCTCTATGGTTTCCTTCTGTCTTTAAGAATCTATGTTGTTACATTTGTCTCTCTGAGTCTTTTGTTCTCAGCTCTCTTGGATATGTTTTGCTCTTTGAGTCTCTGTCCTGCTTCTGCTTTCCGTATATGTCTGGTGAGTGTTTAATGCCTTGTGAAGAGTCTTAACTGTATATCAGTGGTATTTATTAGGTCTGGAGTGTTTCAGCTGTCTCTCACAGTCACTGTTGTGTTGCCTGTGAGAGTCTGCTGTATATCAGTGGTATTTATTAGGTCTGGAGTGTTTCAGCTGTCTCTCATGGTCACTGTTGTGTTGCCTGTGAGAGTCTGCTCTATCCCACTATTTCTATGTGTACTCAGTTGTCTTGTTTCTATCTATTTTCTATTTATGCTGTACTGAGAGTATCTGGTGTCTCACCTGTCTATAATGTTGTCCAAGTATAATATACACAAGGAAAAGGACATAATATGGTTTCTTGTAGATGTTGCATGAGTTGTTCATGATTGCTTTTCCCTCTCCTCTGCCCTCACTCTCTTACCTCAGCATTCACTACCTTGTATCTGCCCTCCCTTGTCTATACCCTATCCCTCCACTGCCCTCATTGTCTTCCTTGTATCTGCCCTCCCTTGTCTGTACCCTCTCCCTCCACTGCCCTCATTGTCTTCCTTGTATCTGCCCTCCCCTGTATGTATCCTACATCAACACAGCCCCCATTCTCTTCCTTTTTTTCTGCCCTCTCTTGTGTGTACCCTCTCCCTCCACTGCCCTCATTGTGTTCCTTGTTTCTGCCCTTCCTTGTCTGTGCCCTCTCCCTCCACTGCCCTCATTGTCTTCCTTGTATCTGCCCTCCCCTGTATGAATCCTACATCTACACAGCCCCCATTCTCTTCCATCTTTCTGCCTTTCCTTGTCTGTGGCCTCTCCCTCCACTGCCCTCATTGTCTTCCTTGTGTCTGCCCTCCCTTGTCTGTACCCTCCCCCTCCACTGCCCTCATTGTCTTCCTTGTGTCTGCCCTCCCTTGTCTGTACCCTCCCCCTCCACTGCCCTCATTGTCTTCCTTGTATCTGCCCTCCCTTGTCTTTACCCTCTCCTTCCACTGCCCTCATTGTCTTCCTTGTATCTGCCCTCCCTTGTCTGTTCCCTCTCCCTCCACTGCCCTCATTTTCTTCCTTGTATCTGCCCTCACTCTTGTCTGTACCCTCTCCCTCCACTGCCCTCATTGTCTTCCTTGTATCTGCCCTCACTGTATGTACCCTACATCGACACAGCCCCCATTCTCTTCCTTTTTTCTGGCCTCTCTTGTCTGTACCCTCCCCCTCCACTGCCCTCATTTTCTTCCTTGTATCTGCCCTCACTGTATGTACCCTACATCGACACAGCCCCCATTCTCTTCCTTTTTTCTGGCCTCTCTTGTCTGTACCCTCCCCCTCCACTGCCCTCATTTTCTTCCTTGTATCTGCCCTCACTCTTGTCTGTACCCTCTCCCCCCACTGCCCTCATTGTCTTCCTTGTATCTGCCCTCACTGTATGTACCCTACATCGACACAGCCCCCATTCTCTTCCTTTTTTCTGGCCTCTCTTGTCTGTACCCTCCCCCTCCACTGCCCTCATTTTCTTCCTTGTATCTGCCCTCACTGTATGTACCCTACATCGACACAGCCCCCATTCTCTTCCTTTTTTCTGGCCTCTCTTGTCTGTACCCTCCCCCTCCACTGCCCTCATTTTCTTCCTTGTATCTGCCCTCACTGTATGTACCCTACATCGACACAGCCCCCATTCTCTTCCTTTTTTCTGGCCTCTCTTGTCTGTACCCTCCCCCTCCACTGCCCTCATTTTCTTCCTTGTATCTGCCCTCACTCTTGTCTGTACCCTCTCCCCCCACTGCCCTCATTGTCTTCCTTGTATCTGCCCCCCCTTGTCTGTTCCCTCTCCCTCCACTGCCCTCATTTTCTTCCTTGTATCTGCCCTCACTGTATGTACCCTACATCGACACAGCCCCCATTCTCTTCCTTTTTTCTGGCCTCTCTTGTCTGTACCCTCTCCCTCCACTGCCCTCATTTTCTTCCTTGTATCTGCCCTCACTGTATGTACCCTACATCGACACAGCCCCCATTCTCTTCCTTTTTTCTGGCCTCTCTTGTCTGTACCTGTATGTACCCTACATCCACACAGCCCCCATTCTCTTCCATTTTTCTGCCTTTCCTTGTCTGTGGCCTCTCCCTCCACTGCCCTCATTGTCTTCCTTGTATCTGCCCTCACTGTATGTTCCCTACATCGACACAGCCCCCATTCTCTTCCTTTTTTCTGGCCTCTCTTGTCTGTACCTGTATGTACCCTACATCCACACAGCCCCCATTCTCTTCCATTTTTCTGCCTTTCCTTGTCTGTGGCCTCTCCCTCCACTGCCCTCATTGTCTTCCTTGTATCTGCCCTCACTTGTCTGTACCCTCTCCCTCCACTGCCCTCATTTTCTTCCTTGTATCTGCCCTCACTGTATGTACCCTACATCGGCACAGCCCCCATTCTCTTCCTTTTTTCTGGCCTCTCTTGTCTGTACCCTCTCCCTCCACTCCCCCATTGTCTTTGTTTCTGTCCTCCCTTGGGTCTTTCCCCTCTTTTGTCTATACCCTCTCCCTCCACTGCCCTCATTGTCTTCCTTGTATCTGCCCTCACTGTATGTACACTACATCGACACAGCCCCCATTCTCTTCCTTTTTGCTGGCCTCTCTTGTCTGTACCCTCTCCCTCCACTCCCCCATTGTCTTTGTTTCTGTCCTCCCTTGTGTCTTTCCCCTCTTTTGTCTATACCCTCTCCCTTCACTGCCCTCATTGTCTTCCTTGTGTCTGCCCTCCCTTGTCTGTAACCTCTCCCTCCATTGCCCTCATTGTCTTCCTTGTTTCTGCCCTCCCTTGTCTGTACCCTCTCTGTCCACTGCCCTCATTGTCTTCCTTGTTTCTCCCCTCCCTTGTCTGTACCCTCTCCTTCTACTGCCCTCATTGTCTTTCTTGTATCTGCCTTCCCCTGTATGTACCCTACATCGATACACAGCCCCCATTCTCTTCATTTTTAGGTCACCTGAGCTTTAGCTCAAGTGACCTATTGCTATCCGTTTTCGTCCGTCGTCGTCCGTCGTCCGTCGTCCGTCGTACGTCGTCCGTCGTCCGTCGTCCGTCGTCCGTCGTCCGTTAACATTTTACATTTCAAACTTAAAGTCAAGTTCTGCTGGGCCGATTGAACTGAAAGTTGATAGGAATGATCGCCTCATGGTCCTGACAAAGTGTTGTTATTTTTCGGGTCGATCAGAAATCCAATATGGCCGCCACGGCCGCCATTTTGAAAACCTATTTCAAACTTAAAGTCAAGTTCTGCTGGACCGATTGAACTGAAAGTTGGTAGGAATGATCGCCTCATGGTCCTGACAAAGTGTTGTTATTTTTCGGGTCGATCAGAAATCCAATATGGCCGCCACGGCCGCCATTTTGAAAACCTATTTCAAACTTAAAGTCAAGTTCTGCTGGACCGATTGAACTGAAAGTTGGTAGGAATGATCGCCTCATGGTCCTGACAAAGTGTTGTTATTTTTCGGGTCGATCAGAAATCCAATATGGCCGCCACGGCCGCCATTTTGAAAACCTATTTCAAACTTAAAGTCAAGTTCTGCTGGACCGATTGAACTGAAAGTTGGTAGGAATGATCGCCTCATGGTCCTGACAAAGTGTTGTTATTTTTCGGGTCAATCAGAAATACAATTTGGCTGCCATGGCCGCTATTTTGCTACTAAGTTCTAATAGGCCGATCTCACTTAAAATTGGTCTAGGAATGATCAGCTCATGGTCCTGACAAAGTTAAGTTAACATTATACTATTTTTTACTCAAATTGGTACATATTTCAACAACAAAAATAAATACTATAGACTCAGGTGACCGTTAAGGCCCATGGGCCTCTTGTTTTCTGTCCTCTCTTGTCTGTACTTTCTCCCTCCACTGCCCTCATTGTCTTCATTGTTTCTGCCCTCCCTTGTCTGTACCCTCTCCCTCCACTGCCCCCATTGTCCTCTTTGATTCTGCGCTTCCTTGTGTCTCTGCCCTTTCTTGTCTGTACCCTCTCCCTCCACTGCCCTCATTGTCTTCCTTGTATCTGCCCTCCCCTGTATGTATCCTACATCAACACAGCCCCCATTCTCTTCATTTTTTTCTGCCCTCTCTTGTCTGTACTTTCTCCCTCCACTGCCCTCATTGTCTTCCTTGTTTCTGCCCTCCCTTGTCTGTACCCTCTCCCTCCACTGCCCTCATTGTCTTCCTTGTTTCTGCCCTCCCTTGTCTGTACCCTCTCCCTCTACTGCCCTAATTGACTTACTTGTTTCTGCCTTCCCATGTCTGCATCCTCTCCGTCCACTGCCCTCATTGTCTTTTTTGTTTCTGTCCTCCCTTGTGTCTCTGCCCTCCCTTGTCTGTACCCTCTCCCTACAGCCCTCATTCTCTTCTCCCTGCATTCACTCCCTCCCCACTGTCCTCGCTTGGTCTCCTATGCCCTCATCCCTCTGTTATTATCTTGATCGTATTAAACAGAAAAATCCTGTTTTTAGCTCATCTAGCCCGAAGGGCCAAGTGAGCTTATCCCATGGTGCAGCGTCCGGCGTCCGGCGTCCGGCGTCCGTCAACTTTTTCCTTTAAAATGCTACTTGTCCTGAATGGCTCAGAGGATTTTGACCAAATTTGGTCAGGAGCATCATTGGCCAAAGGGTTCTCAGTTTTGTATAAACGGAGGGTATAACCCCCCTGGGGGCAGAGGGGCGGGGCCAAATAGGGGGAAAATAGGTAAATCTTTAAAAATCTTCTTCTTCTCAACCAATAGAAGGATTTTGACCAAATTTGTCCTAGAGCATCTTTGGACAAAGGAGACTCAAGTTTGTATAAACGGAGGGTGTGGCCTCTTTGGGGGCAGAGGGGCGGGGCCAAATAGGGGAAGTAGAGGATTTTTTCTCTCCTACTATACAAGTGAAGGGATTTAAACCAAATGCAGTCTGAAGCTTGGTCAGGAGCATCATTGGCCAAAGGGTTCTCAGTTTTGTATAAACGGACGGTATAGCCCCCCCTCGGGGCAGAGGGGCGGGGCTAAATAAGGGGAAAAAAGGTAAATCTTTAAAAATGTTCTTCTTCTCAACCAATTGAAGGATTTTGACCAAATTTGTCCTAGAGCATCTTTGGACAAAGAAGACTCAAGTTTGTATAAACGGAGGGTGTGGCCCCTCTGGGGGCGGAGGGGCGGGGCCCAATAGGGGAAATAGAGGATTTTTTTTCTCCTGCTATACAAGTGAAGGGATTTTAACCAAATGCAGTCTGAAGCATGATTAGGGACAAAAGAATCAATTTTGTATAAACTGAGGTGTGTGGGCCTCCTTCTAAGGGCAGATGGGTGGGGCCCATTAGGGGAAATAGAGGAAAACATCAAATATCCTTCTCCTTTTGTACCGATGAAGGGATTTTGACCAAATTTGGTCTGGAGCATCATTGGCCAAAGGGTTCTCAGTTTTGTATGAACGGAGGGTATGGTCCCCCTGGGGGCAGAGGGACGGGGCCAAATAGGGGAAAATAGGTAAATCTTTAAAAATCTTCTCCTCAACCAATTGAAGGATTTTGACCAAATTTGTCCTAGAGCATCTTTGGACAAAGGAGACTCAAGTTTGTATAAACGGAGGGTGTGGGCCTTCTGGCGGCATAGGAGCGGGGCCCAATAGGGGAAATAGAGGATTTTTTTTCTCCTACTATACAAGTGAAGGGATTTAAACCAAATGCAGTCTGAAGCATGCTTAGGGAGAAAAGAATCAATTTTGTTTAAACTGAGGTGTGTGGATTCCCCTTCTTTGGGGCAGATTAGTGGGGCCCATTAGGGGAAATAGAGGAAAACATTAAAGATCCTTCTCCTTCTGTACCGTTGAAGGGATTTTAACCTAACCAAACTTGTTTTAGAGAATCTTTGGGCAAAGGGAATTGAATATTTATAAATGGAAGATGCAACTTTGTTACTTGTACTCCTTTGATAAACCTGAATGGTACTCAGCAGGTTTTAAATTGAAAAATAAAATACCAGGTGAGCTATTAAGGCCCCTGGGCCTCTTGTTTATAATGTTACAACTTGTTGAGGTAACAAGAGAAATTTATCCTGACCTTTTGTGTCTCTTGTTTGCATAAAACATATCAACATTTTGTTCCCTTTGACCTTCCTGTTATTAGGTCACCTGAGCTGAGCTGCGTCCGTCGTCGTCGTCCGTCGTCGTCCGTTTTGCGTCATGCGTCGTCCGTTAACATTTTACATTTTCAACTAAAGCTGAAATACTGGCAAAGCGATTTCATTAGAAGGTTACTGACATCTCCCTGACCAAGTGTTGTTATTTTTCGGGTCGATCAGAAATCGTATATGGCCGCCACGACCGCCATTTTGAAAAACTATTTCAAACTTAAAGTAAAGTTCTGCTGGGTCAATTGAACTGAAACTTAGTAGGAATGATCGACTCATGGTCCTGACAAAGTGTTGTTATTTTTCGGGTCAATAAGAAATCCAATATGGCCGCCACGGCCGCCATTTTGAAAAACTATTTCAAACTGAAAGTCAAGGTCTGCTAGGCCGCTTGAACTGAAACTTTGTAGGAATGATCGACTCATGGTCCTGGCAAAGTGTTGTTATTTTTCGGGTCAATCAGAAATCCAATATGGCTGCCATGGCTGTTATTTTGAAAATACCTATTTCAAAGTTCTAATAGGCCGATCTAACTGAAAATCGGTCTAGGAATGATCAGCTCATGGTCCTGACAAACTTAAGTTAACGTTATACTTAACAATTGTTTACTCAAATTGGTACATATTTCAACAACAAAAATAAGTACTGTAGGACTCAGGTGACCGTTAAGGCCCATGGGCCTCTTGTATTTAGTTACATTAAAGCTATTCAATTTAGCAGTCTATTTTAGATGGTTACTAGGTTGTGGTCTATAAGAGTACGTATCTGTGTTGGCCTTCATCTTTCATTGCTTGTAATAAGTTTACAGCATGGCTATACAGATCAATTGTGGTGACTTCTCGTGATACAATTTGTTACAGCAAAATAATGAAAACATGGCTGTGGGATACAATTACTGTTAAGTGCTAACAGAGTCAAAAAATAACACTTTCCAATATTCACCGTTATAAAACATCAATAAAAGTTGTCCAATCCAGTATGGAGCTCGCTCTAAAGTCGGCATTTGTTAAAAAGGCAGGAAAAGCATTGTCCTGTTATAATGTTCTCAATATGGAATTGATTTGCACTCGATAACTGTCCAAGGAAAGCACCCATCAGTAGATCTGAACAGAACCGATTTATCAGATCGCTAGGTGTAAATATGACAAACTGGGCCATGATATACTCATTATGGTTAAAATACTGTCATATACCGTACATCATTTTGTCCATAAAAAACTGTATTGTAACAATGTTCCTCGCTCTAGTTCAACCATCTAACAAGCTCTGTGTTTATAGAGGGCGTATAATTATTTCTGCTGTAAATAATTGCTATAAAAATTGTCTAGGGGATATAGAATCAATACAGTATTATAACAGCATGGTTGAGCTCTATTTCTAGGCCTATGTTTCAGCAGTTAAATTAATTCATGACTTCTGTAATATAAAAGGGTTATGTATTTGTTACTATTAATGTTTACGTGGTTAAATCATCATTTTATTTCTTGTTTTATTGTTATTATACATATGACATTTGCCATTGAGGATTCAGCAAGATACACGAATGATAAAAGTTGATTGCTTCCTCACCATTCTTACCTCCGTATAATGGAGAGTTCCGTTCCATTGTAATTGTTTGGTGAAACATGCTTTATTATCATGATCATTGGATCATAACTACTGGTATAATTTTACATGAGGAAGTCTCATGGGAAACGATTATAATATTCTATTCAAATGAAGGCAAAACAATTTTTCAGATCAAGAGATAGAGATGAAATATAACTATAATTATACAGGTCTAGATGATGTATGACTAATGTGTTTATATTATTGGGTACCAGCTAGCAGGTCAAGTGTAGCAGGTACTCATCTAGATAATAGCAGGTCAAGTGTAGCAGGTACTCATCTAGATAATAGCAGGTCAAGTGTAGCAGGTACTCGTCTAGATAATAGCAAGCTTTTCTAATGTCAAGTTGTCTTGCTCTTTACAAACACTGTTGTGCTGCTGGTTGGTATAAAGTGTTGTGCTGCTGGTTGGTATGAAGTGTTAACTGTACTGCTGGTTGGTATAAAGTGTTGTACTGCTGGTTGGTTTACAGTGTTGTGCTGCTGGTTGGTATAAAGTGTTGTGCTGCTGGGTGGTATAAAGTGTTGTGCTGCTGGTTGGTATAAAGTGTTGTGCTGTTGGTTGGTATACAGTGTTGTGCTGCTGGTTGGTTTACAGTGTTGTGCTGCTGGTTGGTATAAAGTGTTGTGCTGCTGGTTGGTATAAAGTGATGTGCTGCTGGTTGGTATGAAGTGTTGTGCTGCTGATTGGTATAAAGTGTTAACTGTGCTGCTGGTTGGTATAAAGTGTTGTACTGCTGGTTGGTATAAAGTGTTAACTGTGCTGCTGGTTGGGATAAAGTGTTGTACTCCTGGTTGGTATAAAGTGTTGTGCTGCTTGTTGGTATAAAGTGTTGTGCTGCTTGTTGGTATAAAGTGTTGTGCTGCTTGTTGGTATAAAGTGTTGTGCTTCTGGTTGGTATAAAGTGTTGTGCTGCTTGTTGGTATAAAGTGTTGTGCTGCTTGTTGGTATAAAGTGTTGTGCTTCTGGTTGGTATAAAGTGTTGTGCTGCTTGTTGGTATAAAGTGTTGTGCTGATGGTTGGTATAAAGTGTTGTACTCCTGGTTGGTATAAAGTGTTGTGCTGCTGGTTGGTATAAAGTGTTGTGCTGCTGGTTGGTTTACAGTGTTGTGCTGCAGGTTGGTATATAGTGTTGTACTGCTGGTTGGTATAAAGTGTTGTGCTGCTGGTTGGTATGAAGTGTTGTGTTGCAGGTTGGTATATAGTGTTGTACTTCTGGTTGGTATACAGTGTTTTACTACTGGTTGGTATATAGTGTTTTACTACTGGTTGGTATATAGTGTGTAAAACTGGTTGGTATATAGTGTTTTACTACTGGTTGGTATATAGTGGTTTACTACTGGTTGGTATATAGTGTTGTACTTCTGGTTGGTATACAGTGTTTTACTACTGGTTGGTATATAGTGTTGTAATACTTGTTGGTATATAGTGTTGTACTACTGGTTGGTATATAGTGTTGTACCACTGGTTGGTATATAGTGTTGTATCACTGGTTGGTATGAGGTGTTGTACTACTGGTTGGTATATAGTGTTGTACAACTGGTTGGTATATAGTGTTTTACTACTGGTTGGTATATAGTGTTTTACTACTGGTTGGTATATATTTTTTTACTACTGGTTGGTATATGTTGTACTACTGGTTGGTATGAAGTGTTGTGTTGCAGGTTGGTATATAGTGTTGTACTGCTTGTTGGTATATAGTGTTGTACTGCTGGTTGGTATAAAGTGTTGTGCTGCTGGTTGGTATATAGTGTTGTACCACTGGTTGGTATATAGTGTTCTACTACTGGTTGGTATATGTTGTACTACTGGTTGGTATGAAGTGTTGTGTTGCAGGTTGGTATATAGTGTTGTACAGCTGGTTGGTATATAGTGTTTTACTGCTGGTTGGTATATAGGGTTTTACTACTGGTTGGTATATAGTGTTGTGCTACTGGTTGGTATATAGTGTTTTACTACTGGTTAGTAAAAAGTGTTTTACTGCTGGTTGGTATATAGTGTTTTACTACTGGTTGGTATATAGTGTTTTACTGCTCGTCGGTATGAAGCGTTTTACTACTGGTTAGTATATAGTGTTGTGCTGCTGGTTGGTATACAGTGTTTTGCTACTGGTTGGTATACAGGGTTTTACTACTGGTTGGTTTATAGTGTTGTGCTACTGGTTGGTATATAGTGTTTTACTACTGGTTAGTAAAAAGTGTTTTACTGCTGGTTGCTATATAGTGTTTTACTACTATATAGTGTTTTACTGCTGGCTACTGGTTGGTATATAGTGTTTTACTACTGGTTGATATATAGTGTTGTACTACTGGTTGGTATATAGTGTTTTACTACTGGTTGATATATAGTGTTGTACTACTGGTTGGTATATATGGTTTTACTACTGGTTAGTAAAAAGTGTTTTACTGCTGGTTGCTATATAGTGTTTTACTACTGGTTAGTATATAGTGTTGTACTGCTGGTTGGTATATAGTGTTGTACTACTGGTTGGTATATCGTGTTTTACTACTGGTTGGTATATAGTGTTGTGCTTCTGGTTGGTATATAGTGTTGTACTACTGGTTGGTATATAGTGTTTTACTACTGGTTGCTATATAGTGTTTTACTACTAGTTAGTATATAGTGTTGTACTGCTGGTTGGTATATAGTGTTGTACTACTGGTTGGTATATAGTGTTTTACTACTGGTTGGTATATAGTGTTTTACTACTGGTTGGTATATAGTGTTTTACTACTGGTTGGTATATAGTGTTTTACTACTGGTTGGTATATAGTGTTTTACTACTGGTTGGTATATAGTGTTTTACTACTGGTTGGTATATAGTGTTTTACTACTGGTTGGTATATAGTGTTTTACTACTGGTTGGTATATAGTGTTTTACTACTGGTTGGTATATAGTGTTTTACTACTGGTTGGTATATAGTGTTTTACTACTGGTTGGTATATAGTGTTTTACTACTGGTTGGTATATAGTGTTTTACTACTGGTTGGTATATAGTGTTTTACTACTGGTTGGTATATAGTGTTTTACTACTGGTTGGTATATAGTGTTTTACTACTGGTTGGTATATAGTGTTTTACTACTGGTTGGTATATAGTGTTTTACTACTGGTTGGTATATAGTGTTTTACTACTGGTTGGTATATAGTGTTTTACTACTGGTTGGTATATAGTGTTTTACTACTGGTTGGTATATAGTGTTTTACTACTGGTTGGTATATAGTGTTTTACTACTGGTTGGTATATAGTGTTTTACTACTGGTTGGTATATAGTGTTTTACTACTGGTTGGTATATAGTGTTTTACTACTGGTTGGTATATAGTGTTTTACTACTGGTTGGTATATAGTGTTTTACTACTGGTTGGTATATAGTGTTTTACTACTGGTTGGTATATAGTGTTTTACTACTGGTTGGTATATAGTGTTTTACTACTGGTTGGTATATAGTGTTTTACTACTGGTTGGTATATAGTGTTTTACTACTGGTTGGTATATAGTGTTTTACTACTGGTTGGTATATAGTGTTTTACTACTGGTTGGTATATAGTGTTTTACTACTGGTTGGTATATAGTGTTTTACTACTGGTTGGTATATAGTGTTTTACTACTGGTTGGTATATAGTGTTTTACTACTGGTTGGTATATAGTGTTTTACTACTGGTTGGTATATAGTGTTTTACTACTGGTTGGTATATAGTGTTTTACTACTGGTTGGTATATAGTGTTTTACTACTGGTTGGTATATAGTGTTTTACTACTGGTTGGTATATAGTGTTTTACTACTGGTTGGTATATAGTGTTTTACTACTGGTTGGTATATAGTGTTTTACTACTGGTTGGTATATAGTGTTTTACTACTGGTTGGTATATAGTGTTTTACTACTGGTTGGTATATAGTGTTTTACTACTGGTTGGTATATAGTGTTTTACTACTGGTTGGTATATAGTGTTTTACTACTGGTTGGTATATAGTGTTTTACTACTGGTTGGTATATAGTGTTTTACTACTGGTTGGTATATAGTGTTTTACTACTGGTTGGTATATAGTGTTTTACTACTGGTTGGTATATAGTGTTTTACTACTGGTTGGTATATAGTGTTTTACTACTGGTTGGTATATAGTGTTTTACTACTGGTTGGTATATAGTGTTTTACTACTGGTTGGTATATAGTGTTTTACTACTGGTTGGTATATAGTGTTTTACTACTGGTTGGTATATAGTGTTTTACTACTGGTTGGTATATAGTGTTTTACTACTGGTTGGTATATAGTGTTTTACTACTGGTTGGTATATAGTGTTTTACTACTGGTTGGTATATAGTGTTTTACTACTGGTTGGTATATAGTGTTTTACTACTGGTTGGTATATAGTGTTTTACTACTGGTTGGTATATAGTGTTTTACTACTGGTTGGTATATAGTGTTTTACTACTGGTTGGTATATAGTGTTTTACTACTGGTTGGTATATAGTGTTTTACTACTGGTTGGTATATAGTGTTTTACTACTGGTTGGTATATAGTGTTTTACTACTGGTTGGTATATAGTGTTTTACTACTGGTTGGTATATAGTGTTTTACTACTGGTTGGTATATAGTGTTTTACTACTGGTTGGTATATAGTGTTTTACTACTGGTTGGTATATAGTGTTTTACTACTGGTTGGTATATAGTGTTTTACTACTGGTTGGTATATAGTGTTTTACTACTGGTTGGTATATAGTGTTTTACTACTGGTTGGTATATAGTGTTTTACTACTGGTTGGTATATAGTGTTTTACTACTGGTTGGTATATAGTGTTTTACTACTGGTTGGTATATAGTGTTTTACTACTGGTTGGTATATAGTGTTTTACTACTGGTTGGTATATAGTGTTTTACTACTGGTTGGTATATAGTGTTTTACTACTGGTTGGTATATAGTGTTTTACTACTGGTTGGTATATAGTGTTTTACTACTGGTTGGTATATAGTGTTTTACTACTGGTTGGTATATAGTGTTTTACTACTGGTTGGTATATAGTGTTTTACTACTGGTTGGTATATAGTGTTTTACTACTGGTTGGTATATAGTGTTTTACTACTGGTTGGTATATAGTGTTTTACTACTGGTTGGTATATAGTGTTTTACTACTGGTTGGTATATAGTGTTTTACTACTGGTTGGTATATAGTGTTTTACTACTGGTTGGTATATAGTGTTGTACTACTGGTTGGTATATAGTGTTTTACTACTGGTTGGTATATAGTGTTGTACTACTGGTTGGTATATAGTGTTTTACTACTGTTTGGTATATAGAGTTTTACTACTGGTTGGTATATAGTGTTTTACTGCTCGTCGGTATGAAGTGTTGTACTACTGGTTGGTATATAGTGTTTTACTGCTGGTGGGTATATAGTGTTTTACTACTGGTTGGTATATAGTGTTATACTGCAGGTTGGTATATAGGGTTTTATTACTGGATGGTATATAGGGTTTTACTGCTCGTCAGTATGAAGTGTTGTACTACTGGTTGGTATATAGTGTTTTACTGCTGGTTGGTATATAGTGTTTTACTACTGGTTGGTATATAGTGTTTTACTACTGGTTGGTATATAGTGTTTTACTACTGGTTGGTATATAGTGTTTTACTACTGGTTGGTATATAGTGGTTTACTACTGGTTGGTATATAGTGTTGTACTTCTGGTTGGTATATAGTGTTTTACTACTGGTTGGTATATAGTGTTGTACTACTGGTTGGCATAAGGTGTTTTACTGCTCGTCAGTATGAAGTGTTGTACTGCTGGTTGGTATATAGTGTTTTACTACTGGTTGGTATATAGTGTTTTACTACTGGTTGGTATATAGTGTTTTACTGCTGGTTGGTATATAGTGTTTTACTACTGGTTGGTTTATAGTGTTTTACTACTGGTTGGTATATAGTGTTTTACTACTCGTCGGTATGAAGCGTCCGATATGAGGTACCCCAACAAGTGATGGTTGATCATGTTTATCTAACTCTCATTAGTTAGAGGACTTTTTGGAGACTTTTTCTCAGACAACTTTCAGATATTATATCTAGAAAGCCATATGTTTCTCTTGGGAATTTATTAATTGTGTCTCTGATTGGGGAAATGATTGCCACAAACTATGATGTCACTAAGGAATTTGATCCTTGATGTCGCAGAGCATTGTTATTAGCTGACCGGGTCCGAAGGACCAAGGTGAGCTTATGCCATACCGTGGCGTCCGTCGTCCGTCCGTCAACAATTTCTTTAAACGACTTCTTCTTAACCACTGATTGGAATTTAACTAAATTTGACTGGAAGCATCACTAGGTGGTGGGGATTCAGAATTGTACAAATGGTGTGGCTGACCCCCGTGGCTGCTGAGGGGCGGGACCAAAAAGAGTTATTTAGCTATATTACTTTAAGCGACTTCTTCTCTGGAACTAAGGGATAGATATTAACCATATTTGACTGGAAGCATCCCTTGGTGGTAGGTATTCAAAATTGAACAAATGGTGGGGCTGACCCCCCAGGGGGCTGAGGGCTGGGCCAAAGGGGGCAATTTGGCTATATTGCTATAAACGACTTCTTCCGTAGAACCATACCATGGATATTGATCATATTTGGTTGGAAGCATTCATGGGAGGCAGTGATTCAAAATTGTACAAATAGTGGGGCTGCCCCCTGTGGCTAAGGGGTGGGGCCAAAAAAAATTATTACTTGGAAATGGTTGAGATCCCCACCTTATAACCATATATACAATTGCTGAGTATAAAGAGAGGAATGCACATTTGCTTCCAGGATGCCGGTAGGGTCTGGCCCCACCCTTGGAGACTTAACCCCTGGGTCATAACTTTGAAACTGTTCAGGATCCCATCCCAAAACTATATATACAAATGCTGGGCAAAAGGATACAAATGAAGTCATGATATTAGAATTGATCCTGCATGGGGTCTGGCCACAACCCTAGGGACCTAGTTTCTGAGGCACAGCTTGGAAACAGTTGAGATCCCCACCCCATAACCATACATAAAATTGCTGGGCATAAAAAATCAAATACAGATATGCAACAAGGATTGGCCTTGGGGTCTGGCATATTCCCTTGGAACTCATTTGGAGAATATTTTGCCATGATTGCTTAGATATCCAGGTGAGCGATACAGGCCCTCTGGGCCTCTTGTTTGACGTCATGATTAGAAGATTGATCAATGAAATAACGTCCAGAGGTAACCAATAATGTTTACCAACTACTAGCAGGTTTGTCCAATGAATCGGGAGTGAGAAAACATATTGTGGTTTGTGGGCGAAATAGGTATAAAGGTTGTGTTATCTTATGTGATAAAGTGTTACGTTGTGTTGTGGTAGAAAGTCTTTTGCTATTAGATGTTCCAATAAAGTGTTAAGTAATGTTTTTGTTCACGAGAAATGGTTTAGGTATGTTGGTTTAAAATGTTGGAAGGTAACTGTAAAAGATTATGTTGGTGGATTGAAGGCTTATGATGTGTAAGGGATGATCTTGTTTCCTACCCGAGTGTCAAACAAGTGCAGTACAAATCTCAATCTAAAAGACGGATACAATTTTAGCACAGCAACTACACAGAAAAAAACACTTTTATTTTGACTAAGGATGGTGATCGATTTCATGACTGTAAAATATCTTTTTGTGAATTTCAACTTGAGATGCAAATTTTTACAAAAATCTCACCCCTAGGAAGTGAAAAGGTTTAATTGAGTAGTTTGGTGTTTAAGTGGGTTTCTGACAAACGAAACTTTGCTCTCGATTAACCCCTGATCAGCTCTATAAATCAACACCATACAAAATACTGCTCTGGTTGTTCTTGTGGTGAAAAATGTTAGCTGCTTCAGGAGAAACAGTGTGAAACAGAGAGATAAATGTGGTATGTAAATTAGATGGAAATCAATGGACGATAAACAAAAAAGCACATGTTCTCAACCGAATTGAAAGCGAAACCAGAGATATTGTTGCGGAACACAATTAACTTGGGTGTTCGAAAGCGACGTCAATATTTGAAATCAAAAGTATTATTAGCTTGTAATAATGTTTTGTGAAATTATTTAATATAAGATTGTTTACTAAGTTATCTAAAGTTACAATTTATTGAAGTCTAATTTTGATGGGGTTTTATATTTTGACATCTTGCATATTATGAGATATCAAAAGATGACAATTTCATACCTCAAATCTTCGTGGTTAAACATGACATGGCTTTGTGCAGTTCGACTCCCAAGTGTGAGGCGATCAACTGGAGAAGTCAAATGCATGCAAATAAACACAGCAATTAAACGTGCATATTGAGTGCCTTTACACCCCAAGTGATGTGGGCAATCGAGAGAGTTCAACCATAATTCTGGTGCTCTGAATTCAAGTTATGGGTATGGCATTTTAAAACAGTCTCATTTGCATATTGGGTGTAACCATTTCTAAAATGGCTTGCAGTTTAATTGTCAATTTAGGGTAGTTTAGCTCACCTGTGGCCTAAAGTGTAAGGGGAAATATTCTGATTAATCGCCGTCCATTAATAATTTTTCTGCCCATCAGTTAATGCTAGTAGGATTTTGAAACTTTATTTTTTTCCTCATGGCATTGACGAAATGGTCATATTGTCAGCTGATTCTAAATCAATGTTTTCCACCTTATGACTTCTGATTGACTGAGCTAGTTTTACATGTATAAGACTAACTCAAGTAACCAAGGTCACATTTTCTTGTCCATAGCATTATTTTTCCACTATTAAAGATAACTTTTTGATACTTTGTATACATTATATGACATTCAGGCGGTGTGCTGTGAAGAACAATAACTATTGCTCTGATAGACATAATTTTATCCCCTATGTATACCTTGCGAGGGTTTATGAAAAGTAGTAAAGATGATAAAATTTAAACGAAACATTCCTACAATCAGCAACTTTTATAATTCCGAGTGTATTTATTCAGTGTGACTAGACCAGGTAGGATTCGAACCCTGACTCTCACATTGTTATATTTACATTTGCATGGCATTGTCACTATATAGCCTCTTTGAAAGCTGTGTCGTTGATGGGACTTTAGTTACCATGCAGCACGAGACACAATTCTTAGCTTATTGATACAACACTGACCGGAACTACAATATCCAATGTAAGTTTTGTTAGACTTGACAATGCATGTAACTGTAAATTTATGAGCAAAAGAAAACGGAAAATAAAAAAATAAATACTGTTATTACAACAAAAACAAGACCAAAGTCTGCAATATCGTACAAAATTCACATCGGTTGAAATCACCAATGCCGGCAATGGAAACAATCTTAACACTCATGCAATTTATCAGAAATATCGTCTGTTACACTGCACTGATCAACAGGGGTTCGTTACAAATGCAAATGTCTGAAATACACATATGCTATAGACCTACTGACACATATGTTACATACCTACTGATATGAGTCACAGCACACATAAACATTTCAGACATTGGTAACGAGCCCCTGTGCTCCGTCGCAAGTTTCACACATCTCGCAGCCACAGTTTCCTTAGTTTCTGACGACATGTCAAATAACGATCGCGAGGCTGTTATAGAATCTACCGACTGTAGTCAGATTCCCATACAATCAACAAATAAATTCACGTCTGGATTCTTCACAAATTCGAACTTTTCTCGATAAACTTAAATCACTCTATAGACATGTCATACCCAATTGTATTGATACTGAATTGTGGAATGAAATTTTAGTGTTTATTTTAAATTTCAAAGTACTACTTTGTTTGCCAATCAGCATGCGACAACACGCTGTTCCAACTATTGAACAAATTTGTGTGGACTGTTGATAAGGCGGGAATATTAAATTTTAAATATAAATTGTAAGTTAAAAAAGAACATAAGAGGTAGAGAAAACATAAATATAAGTATTGAACTGTTTGTGTATGGTATTTATGATCTATTTGAATGACACAGCTTTGCATGCAAACACCAGAATGCGCGCTAGCGCATTATGATTTGTCTGCTTGCAAAGCTGTGTCATCCAACTAGATCATAAATACCATACAAAAACAGTTCAATGCTTAAATACTGTGGTTCTTTACCAACTCTTGCCCAACTGTGCTACATCCAGTTATATCCAAAACAAAGTTAAGGGGAGGTTACTGATACCAAACCTTACATCAGTTTAGTGTTTAGTTTTACGGTGTACATGATAACCTTATAAAAACGGATATATATGCCGTTCAGGTGGTATGTAGTGCACAAGAAATACAGATTTCGTTCACTGCTTTTTCTCCCACCCTTCACAGGTGTCTCCCTTTTTAGCCGGGAAAGATCAGCTTGTCACCCACTAGGGAAAGATAGCCTTGTGCATTTTAGCACGTGTTAAATTGTGACGTCATTAAATGCCTCATCGGTAATTGTGACGTCATCAAAAGTGAATGACGATATTCATACCCCACATGTGTTTTTGTTTCCAAACATGACAGACTACTGTCGGTGAAGCTGTGACTGAAATAATAGGATGGGAGTAAAATAATCATCCCCTACATTGAGGGTGTAACAAAGAAATCTCCAACCCCGGGGCGATTATTTTGGTTGTCTAACCCGAGGCTCTGCCGGGGTTAGACAACCAAAAAACATCACCCCTCGGGTTGGAGATTTCTCTGTCACACGCTCAAGCTAGGGAAAGATTCTATTTCTAATCACACAGACATGATTCAGTATCATCTCAAAAGTTGTCCAAATTTATCACAAACCATATTTCCCATTTCCTCCATTTCATTCTATATTTGTAATTAAGTTTGGATACCAATCATGTGTGTTGTACAATAGTACATTTTTTGCTATCCGCTTTGGGCCAAGTTAGCACATGCTGTGGCCCTTGTATGATACCTTCTGTCATCTGTCGTCCCGCATCAACATTTCCTGTAAAACACCGCTAGAATGGCCGAGTGAATTTTCACTAAACTTGTTCTAGAGCATTGTAGGGCCATGGGGACTCAACATTGAACACACTATGTGTGTGACATTACTGCTGCAGCACTATGGTAGGATCCATGATGGGGGAAATAAAGGATTCTACTAATCTAGTACCTGTGTAAAGGTATTTCAACCAAATCTAGTCTGCAACATGTTTTAGACAGGAGGACTCAACTTTCTGTAAAATGATGATGTGGCCTTCCTTGGGGCAGAAAGGCAGAGGCCAATGAAAAATTAAGGTAAATTGTTAAAAGTCCTAACCATTCGGTACCAATGAAGGATTTAAATAATTGGATCAGACTGGACCAAGGGGACTACTTGTTGGATACATTGAAGGTTTGTCTCCACTTGATTTTGCTTAGGGCAAGGTATGGTATTTGTGTAAACTAAGTTGATGTGACCCCTTAGTTCAGGCTAGAGAGAAAAATAAAAGAATTTTGAGTGGACAACTAAATGTACAACTAGTAGCCTAAAAAAGACCAACATCATCAATTTATAACCATATGTATACAAAGTAGGCTTGGAGAGACCAGTACATTAATCAATGTTACCTAGATTGGCTACAGTGTCCAGCCTTGCCCCTGTGGACTTGTGTCCAGAGTCAAAACATGGAATGGGATTTTGATCATTCACCATATTTTTCCATTGATGACGGAGAATGGTTTCCCCTCTGTATGGGGATACATACAGTATATAACACACTGTTGCTTTCTGTCTCCTGTGAATGTACCGATGTTAGTGTTTTTCAGGGTAAATTGTGTATATATTTTTTTCCTGATGTGTTTCCAAGGTAATATTAGGAAATAACCCTCAGTCATCTTTGTATTTCTCTTTGGAGACAAGTCAGTCGGCCATGTCGAGTCTGACAAGCGATTGTGAAGGTTGATATGCTGTAATACTGTAATCCTTCAATTCGTCAGGGCTTTAATCCCAGAGGCATTCCCCTCTCTCATCCAATCCAGATTGTTGAAATTGAGTTTTTCCTGGAAAGTGAAAATTCCTGAAATCATCGAGAGAAAAGGTCTATCCGAAACTCGCATTTGATTATGTAAGCTGACCTGAATGCTTCTTAGGGAAATCTATGTGGGTGGTCTGTTACAAACCTTCATTACCCCTGGCAGATCTCTTGAATTCAAATTTTACAAGTGCCCAACTAGTTGACTCGGAAGTCAAAGCAATCGTTTCCTGATGTGTATTTCTGTTTATCAGTTATAATTAAATTTCTGGTATCTCTTTTTTCAAATTCAATAAAATTTTCTTTTGACTCTAAAATGTCTATTGTGGTAAATATCTATAGATTTTGATGGCACTTTTATTTAATCTCTCATGACTGCAGATGGATGACCAAATTAAGTTGTATACTTGTACATTGTATTTCAGAAACCTTCATATTTTAAGGTCACCTGAGCTTTAAATGTAACTTGGTAGGAATGATCGACTCATGACTGACAGTGTTGTTATTTTTCGGG
This sequence comes from Mizuhopecten yessoensis, assembly GCF_002113885.1. NCBI lineage: Eukaryota > Metazoa > Mollusca > Bivalvia > Pectinida > Pectinidae > Mizuhopecten > Mizuhopecten yessoensis. Next base: position 419,727 of record NW_018408908.1, on the reverse strand, counting down.
TCGATCAGAAATCCAATATGGCCGCCACGGCTGCTATTTTGCTATTGCAAACTTAAAGTCAAGTTCTACTGGGCCGATTTAACTGAAACTCGGTCTAGGAATTATCGACTTATTTTTCAGATAGATCAGAAATCCAATATTGCCACCACGGCCGCAATTTTGAATAAATAATACAAACTTTAAGTCAAGTTCTACTGGGCCGATGTACATGAAACTTGGTCAAGATGTTCAGTTCACAAAAATACACATTGAGGTAAAAAATCAAGGTCAAAGGTCAAGGTCATTAGGTTCAAATGTCAAGGTCAAATTTTACATCTTTTCCCTGAAGAACATTTTGTTATGACATTATGAAGCAATGTTGTTCAGACCTTAGGTCCAGGTTACGGGGTCCAAAGGGTCAAGGTCAAGTTTTGTATTTTTCACTGAAGAACATTTTGTTATGAAATCAAGAAGCAAAGTTGGTCAGAATTAAAGAATAAGTCAACTGACCAAAGTTCAGGGTCACTAGGTTAATGGTCAAGGTCATTTGGGTCCAAAGGTCAAAGACAAAGTGGATCTCTGACTTTGACCCTGGCTCTTGATGGAGGAGGTATATAAGGTGAAATAAAACAAATCAAAGCTAACAAATGTGTATTGCACCGGTATTTACATTTCTGTTAGGCCAGCAAATATGGAGGTGGAAGGAAACAATTAAGACTCGCATCATAGTACATGTAAAATGTATATTTTGCTTCCTTGCGATTCTTTTTGAAGTCCAAATGTCAAACGTCAAGCTCAGCTATATGGGCAGATTGCTTCTTGATGATTATGGGGGGTATATTGCCACAAGACGGGGTCCTTACTGACCTGTCAGTGTTCTAGTTATACCCAGCGAGACCCATACTTGTTACCAAGCAAGGAAAAAGCTAAAATGTGTGTCTTATAATTACATACCATTTCAACCGGTTTGACAGGTAATGTGCTTTTTATACCCAGCGAGACCCATACTTGTTACCAAGCAAGGAAAAAACTAAAATGTCGGCACTTCCTTAGAAACGATAGTCGGAAGATATGGGGAAGATCTCAAAAACAGAAAAATACATATTTTTATTTTTTTATTTTTTTTTATCTTAATTGAAAGCTTTTTAACTTCAACTGTCAGCTTTAAGTTCCTTACTAATAAAACATATCGAAAAAGTATTTGACAAAATTGGAATAATGTTTATGACCTCATTTAACAATTCAGCCTTGGTTTGAAACTTTGTGGTTTACAGTGTTGGTCAGTGTTTAAATTCTCTTAGGTGTGCTTTCTATTGTTCCTCTTTCAGACATGTCCTTAAATGATCTTATCTGTTGATGGGACATTACACACTGTACAACCAGCCAACCTCTTTCAGAGATGTCCTTAAATGATCTTATCTGTTGATGGGACATTACACACTGTACAACCAGCCAACCTCTTTCAGACATGTCCTTAAATGATCTTAGCTGTTGATGGGACGTTAAACACTGTACAACCAGCCAACCTCTTTTAGACATGTCCTTAAATGATCTTATCTGTTGATGGGACATTACACACTGTACAACCAGCCAACCTCTTTCAGACATGTCCTTAAATGATCTTAGCTGTTGATGGGACGTTAAACACTGTACAACCAGCCAACCTCTTTTAGACATGTCCTTAAATGATCTTATCTGTTGATGGGACATTACACACTGTACAACCAGCCAACCTCTTTCAGACATGTCCTTAAATGATCTTAGCTGTTGATGGGACGTTAAACACTGTACAACCAGCCAACCTCTTTTAGACATGTCCTTAAATGATCTTATCTGTTGATGGGACATTACACACTGTACAACCAGCCAACCTCTTTCAGACATGTCCTTAAATGATCTTAGCTGTTGATGGGACGTTAAACACTGTACAACCAGCCAACCTCTTTTAGACATGTCCTTAAATGATCTTATCTGTTGATGGGACATTACACACTGTACAACCAGCCAACCTCTTTCAGACATGTCCTTAAATGATCTTAGCTGTTGATGGGACGTTAAACACTGTACAACCAGCCAACCTCTTTTAGACATGTCCTTAAATGATCTTATCTGTTGATGGGACATTACACACTGTACAACCAGCCAACCTCTTTCAGACATGTCCTTAAATGATCTTAGCTGTTGATGGGACGTTAAACACTGTACAACCAGCCAACCTCTTTTAGACATGTCCTTAAATGATCTTATCTGTTGATGGGACATTACACACTGTACAACCAGCCAACCTCTTTCAGACATGTCCTTAAATGATCTTAGCTGTTGATGGGACGTTAAACACTGTACAACCAGCCAACCTCTTTTAGACATGTCCTTAAATGATCTTATCTGTTGATGGGACATTACACACTGTACAACCAGCCAACCTCTTTCAGACATGTCCTTAAATGATCTTAGCTGTTGATGGGACGTTAAACACTGTACAACCAGCCAACCTCTTTTAGACATGTCCTTAAATGATCTTATCTGTTGATGGGACATTACACACTGTACAACCAGCCAACCTCTTTCAGACATGTCCTTAAATGATCTTAGCTGTTGATGGGACGTTAAACACTGTACAACCAGCCAACCTCTTTTAGACATGTCCTTAAATGATCTTATCTGTTGATGGGACATTACACACTGTACAACCAGCCAACCTCTTTCAGACATGTCCTTAAATGATCTTAGCTGTTGATGGGACGTTAAACACTGTACAACCAGCCAACCTCTTTTAGACATGTCCTTAAATGATCTTATCTGTTGATGGGACATTACACACTGTACAACCAGCCAACCTCTTTCAGACATGTCCTTAAATGATCTTAGCTGTTGATGGGACGTTAAACACTGTACAACCAGCCAACCTCTTTTAGACATGTCCTTAAATGATCTTATCTGTTGATTGGACATTTAACACTGTACAACCAGCCAACCTCTTTTAGACATGTCCTTAAATGATCTTATCTGTTGATGGGACATTAAACACTGTACAACCAGCCAACCTCTTTCAGACATGTCCTTAAATGATCGTATCTGTTGATGGGAAGTTAAACACTGTACAACCAGCCAACCTCTTTTAGAGATGTCCTTAAATGATCTGATCTGTTGATGTGACGTTAAACACTGTACAACCAGCCAACCTCTTTTAGAGATGTCCTTAAATGATCTTATCTGTTGATGGGACGTTAAACACTGTACAACACGCCAACCTCTTTTAGACATGTCCTTAAATGATCTTAGCTGTTGATGGGACATTAAACACTGTACAACCAGCCAACCTCTTTTAGAGATGTCCGATCCTTAAATGATATTAGCTGTTGATGGGACATTAAACACTGTACAACCAGCCAACCTCCTTCAGACATGTCCTTAAATGATCTTAGCTGTTGATGGGACGTTAAACACTGTACAACACGCCAACCTCTTTTAGACATGTCCTTAAATGATCTTAGCTGTTGATGGGACATTAAACACTGTACACCCAGCCAACCTCTTTTAGAGATGTCCGATCATTAAATGATATTAGCTGTTGATGGGACATTAAACACTGTACACCCAGCCAACCTCTTTTAGAGATGTCCTTAAATGATCTTAGCTGCTGATGGGACGTTAAACACTGTACAACCAGCCATCCTCTTTTAGAGATGTCCTTAAATGATCTTATCTGTTGATGTGACGTTAAACACTGTACAACCAGCCAACCTCTTTTAGAGATGTCCTTAAATGATCTTAGCTGTTGATGTGATGTTAAACACTGTACAACCAGCCAACCTCTTTTAGAGATAGTCATTGTTTGTTGGACCTCTAGCAGGGTTTTAAACAAATTATACAGATATTGTATATCTGAGGTGTAGCCATTGGTGAAAGTTTCACTGATATATTAGTCACAATTTATACGACACGTGTATTTTATCTTCAAATAAAGACGCCAGACCTGGTGGAAAACAAGTAACTAATAAAGTGGACAAATAACAACTGTATTAACATACTCTACAAATACAGCTCGGAACTTAAGTTCTGTGGTTCTGTGGTATTGGTGCTAAATTTCTTTCATAAATAAGCTGCCATACTGAAAATTGGATGAGACAACAATCTGACTGACTCTTCCTTGTCCATATCTATTAACGTGTTGTTTTACGTGGCTCACCTCAGTTTTATGTCTTCACTTAGAAATGTTGCACCTTTAAGGATTTCCAGATTTAATTCTTTCAAAAAAAATGCAGGGGAAAAGAAAAAGGAATGGTATAATTTAATGAATCAACTGCTTCACGTAACCAATACCTTGTTAACCATAGCTGTATATTGAATTTGGTTTGTCACACGGCTTTCACTATCTACTGGTATCACATGCAAAGCTGCAATTTCTCAATCTAACCTGTCAGATGTGGTATAATCGAGTAATTTGTACAACTCTGACGCATGGTAATTTGAGTCTATAAGTACAAGTGTGCTGTTGTGTACATAGAAAGATGTGAAAAATGGTGGACAGAAAATTATATATAAGGACATGAATATGCTACCTATAATTTATTCCCTTGTTACCGGAATGTTACCTATAATGTATTCCCTTGTTACAGGAATGTTACCAGTAGCTTTTTCCCTTGTTTACAGTAATGTTATGTATAACTTATTCCCTAGGTTACAGGAATGCTTACTTATGACTCATTCCCTTGATTACAGGAATGTTACCTATAGCTTTTCCCCTTGTTTACAGGAATGTTTACAAATAACTTATTACCTTGTTACAGGAATGTTACCAAGTTACCAATAACTTGTTTTCTTGGTTACAGGAATGGTTACCTATAACTTATTAACTTGTTACAGGAATAATACCAATAACTTATTCCATAGGTTACATGAATGTTACCTATAACTTATTCCCTTGGTTACAGGAATGTTACCAATACCTATAACTTATTCCATAGGTTACAGGAATTTACCTTTAACTTATTCCCTTGGTTACAGGAATGGTTACCTATAACTTATTCCATAGGTTACATGAATGTTACAAATAACTTATTCTCTTGATTACAAGAATGTTTACCTATAACTTATTCCCTTGGTGACAGGATGGTTATCTATAACTTATTCTCTTGGTTACAGGAAAGGATACCTATAACTTATTGCCTTGTACTTACCTATAACTTATGCCCTTGGTTACAGGAATAATGACCTATACATTATTCCCTAGGTGACAGGAATGTTACCTTTAGCTTATTCCAAAGGTTACAGGAATGCTTACCTATAACTTATTCCCTTGATTACAGGAATGTTACCTATAACTTATTCCCTTGGTGACAGGAATGCTTACCTATAACTTATTCCCTTGATTACAGGAATATTACCAATACCTTTAACTTATTCCATAGGTTACAGGAATTTACCTATAACTTATTCCCTTGATTACAGGAATGTTACCTATAACTTATTCCTTTGGTGACAGGAAGGTTATCTATAACTTATTCTCTTGGTTACAGGAAAGGTTACCTATAACTTTTTGCCTTGTACTTACCTATAACTTATGCCCTTGGTTACAGGAATAATGACCTATCACCTATTCCCTTGGTGACAGGAATGCTTACCTATAACTTATTCCCTTGGTGACAGGAACGTTACCTATAACTTATTCCATAGGTTAAATGAATATTTACCTTTAACTGATACCCTTGGTGACAGGAACGGCTAACTATAACTGAATTACTCCCTTGGTGACAGGAACGGCTAACTATAACTGAATTACTCCCTTGGTTACAGTTCTTTACTTAAAGTATGAAATTCAAAGAAAATTCTGTCTAGTTCTGTAAATGAAATGTTGTTTAGTTCTGTTTTCACATCATTGGTGTTTGTTGTTATACAAGGTCAAACAAACTGATTTTGACATTGACCAGAGAATTGACTGACCGATGACCCAGTCCTTCGGCCATTATTGGAAGGTAATTGGTTACCAGACCAGGGATAGATAAATACTTGTACAGAGTTATATGGACACTATCCATCTCAATGGTGTATTGGACCGCAAATCTACTCGTATATTAGGATGTATGTGCAGAACACTTCACTCTCATGACTGGCAAAAAAAGCTTGGTGTCTTTTTTTGAATAACAAATCTCCTCTGTAACATAATACATCAGAAAGTTCAGCACTAACAAATATCAGGATGGATCATTTTGATGTTAAGATCACAATTTACACTAATGGAGTTTGTGTTTTAAAAAAATATTCTTGTATAATGCTTGTATAATACTTTTTAAAATGTTGTGTATTTTCTAATGTGATGCAAGGTCATACTTAAAACTGAAGACTTAGTATTTCCTTACTTTCACACTATTCTGTGAAAAAAGAAAGTTATTACATAACATTGTTTTAACAAATATCAAAATACAGCACAATTTCTAAGAAGGTACAACTGGTATATATTAAGGAAGTTGCAGTTTTTGTGCTGTTAAAATAACTTGTTTCACTCAATTCCTCTGTACTCCTTTAGATGGAATACTATTTCTTTTCCTCTCAGACAGGAAGCTCCCACAGTTATAATTATTGGTATACAAATCAGAGACATGCATTGCTCTACATGACCCTGTCTCGTAGAATATGGTTATCCAAACCTCGGTTCTTCGTCCTGTAATGATCTCGCTTTTACCACAATTGTTGCCTGTTTGTATATCACTGCGTGTTTTCATTGAATTTCCAGGAAATTGATACCGGATAATTCTATGGAAATGCTGTAAATGACAAGGGATAATGAGGTTTAGCCATCCTAAGGGCTTGTGCGGATCCATTGTCGACTTATTGTGAGCTGTTAAAAGCCCCTGAGATTCCCCCTCCATTGTATGTAGTTCTGGGTAATGTCGACAGAATGACGATTCTGTGTCATATTCAGTCATAAGTGAGGATTGTTTGCAAAATTCACAGCCGAGTGACCGCCAAAAGAGCGGGACTGAATGAGACTTGTAGATTGTTTGTTTGTATCAACAAGTTTCTCATCATGTGCCAATCAATACTGACCAGCTAGTGGTATCGCTTTGATTTGGAGTTTTCTTTTTTCATCTGGAGGCATCATATGCTGTATGATATCCCCTGCCTACTGGTAATTGGATTGTTGCTTCTCTCGGGATAAAGATCCCTAAAGACAGGCCGTCGCTGTCTCCGACCCTTTTGTAGATCATAAAGATCCCTTAACACAGGTGATTTGTGTAGAACAGTTCCGAGAGAGTTCACCTTCACTTTGAAATAGTGCATCATAGAATGGTGGTTTTGACACGATACATTGAATTGAAGTTCATCTTTTGTGATGGTATAACAGTTGTAACAGTCTCATGACAGATGAACTTGTATGTTCATATAATTGGTAGGAATGACAAATAAATTGACTTGAAAAAAAAGAAGACATTTTACTGACATAAATAAGGAACTTCTTTGAGAGTATGCACATTTGTTCTATCTTAGCATTGTTGAAAGTTTTATGTTTAGTTAAAAGAGAAACTTTTCCCAAATGTAATTTTGAGTTCACACGACCTTTGTGTAGAAGTAAAAAATCCAGGATTTCTAATATATGACTGGTAACTTGCTGGGATGGAGAAGTACAGATTCTGTAAAAGGAATGACCTAGACCCTTTCTCAAAATAGAAGGGTCATGTTTGTTTCACACCCAAATTACTTATTTCAAAGAAGAAAAATGTCTTAAGTCATGATATATGGTCTGTAGCTTGTTGATATATGGTGTGCATAAACTTTGCAAAAAGAAATGATTATGACCCTTACTTGAATCAAATCTGTTAAACACGCAAAGTAATTCTTAAAAACCAAAAATTCTAATGACATAATGATTGGCCAATAGCTTGTTGAACTGTGCCACTACAAAATTTGTGAAAAAGGGATCAAACTTGTTAAAATTTTCAATCTACTTCTGAAGAACCAAAAAGGCATAGAGTCATGATATTTACCTAATAGCTTGCTGTAATATAGTGTTACAGGGGTTTATCAGGGTATATAGGTCTATTAGGACCCATTCATAGTGCAAAAAGTGGGTGATCTTTCCCAATCTGCCCATTTGATATTCCCCATTAGGAAATTATATAAAAATTGATATATATTTAAATGAATTCCTCAAGAATGATAATTGACCAAGTTCTCAAATGCAGCATATATGGGAAGATGATGTTTCCATGGAGACAGGCTTAAATACAAGTTTAACACTCTAATTCATATAGTCAGAGTTGTTATAATGAACATCCAAATTTCTAAAAATGGTTTTTGTGTCAATGATTTCCCCCCAATTTCATCTCTGGGTCTATTTTCCAAAAGCCTAGCCAGTGCTAGGAAGCTTGTGACAAGAAATCTACTTAGAACAGATAAGCATCATCAGAATACATGTCAACCTCTTCTTAATCAACTTTTAGCAATCTAAATGTACCTTTAACATGTTCACCCCTGAACTTTTATCTGAATGTACCTTTAACTCGTTCACCCCTAAATTTTATGATGAACTATTCCAGCCTTTGAATTGAAAGAGTTCAAATGTGTCTTCAGGGGTGAATGAGTTAAATGTACATTGTGAAACAAAGTTTTCTATGTAGCAAAGTTAATTAATTAGTGCATGTGGGATTACAACCTTATAACCTCAAATCCCCCTTTCTGTAAAGACCACTTGTCTATAACTACCATGTTAAGAATACCCAAAATTGTGGTCTTTTTAGCCCACCATCATCTGATGGTTGGCTATTCAAATCACCCTGTGTTTGTGGTCCTCCGTCCGTCGTCCGTCCTTAAACAATTCTTGTTATCGCTATTTCTCAAGAAGTGCCGGAGGGATCTTTCTCAAATTTTATATGTAGGTTGTACTTGGTCCTTAGCTGTACATGCGCAAGGCAATGTTGAGACTGATCGGATAAACAACATGGCTGACAGGCAGCCATCTTGGATTTTCATATTGAAAGTTTGTTATCGCTATTAAAAAAATCTCGAGAAGTACCTGAGGGATCTTTCTCAAATTTTATATGTAGGTTCTACTTGGTCCTTAGCTGTGCAGGTCAATTTTTGAGACTGATCGAATAAACAACATGGCCGACAGGCAGCCATTTTGGATTTTGATAGTGAAAGTTTGTTATCGCTATTTCTCAAGAAGTACCAAAGGGATCTTTCTCAAATTTTAATTGAAGGTTCCCCCTGGTCTTGAGCTGTGCAGGGCAACTTTTGAGATTGATCGTATAAACAACATGGCCGACAGGCAGCCATCTTGGATTTTGATATTGAAAGTTTGTTATCGCTATTTCTCAAGAAGCGCCAGAGGGATCTTTCTCAAATTTTATATGTAGGTTCTACTTGATCCTAACCTGTACATGTGCAGGTCAATTTTTGAGACTGATCGAATAAACAACATGGCCGACAGGCAGCCATTTTGGATTTTGATAGTGAAAGTTTGTTATCGCTATTTCTCAAGAAGTACCAAAGGGATCTTTCTCAAATTTTATATGAAGGTTCCCCCTGATCTTAAGCTGTGCAGGGCAAATTTTGAGACTGATCGGATAAACAACATGGCCGACAGGCAGCCATCTTGGATTTTGATATTGAAAGTTTGTTATCGCTATTTCTCAAGAAGCACTAGAGGTATCTTTCTTAAATTTTATATGTAGGTTCCCCTTAGTCCATAGCTGTGCAGGGCATTTCTTGAGACTGATCGGATAAACAACATGGCCGACAGGCAGCCATCTTGGATTTTGATAGTGAAAGTTTGTTATCGCTATTTC
>NW_018408908.1:407952-408254 GCF_002113885.1 Mizuhopecten yessoensis | reverse complement strand
CATGATAGGTGCCTCAATGTATCTAGACTGTCCAGGGAAGAGAACAAAATAGGTAGCAACAGTCACTCTACATGATTGGTGCCTCAATGTATCTAGACTGTCCAGGGAACAGAACAAAATAGGTAGCAACAGTCACTCTTCCTGATAGGTGCCTCAATGTATCCAGACTGTCCAGGGAAGAGAACAAAATAGGTAGCAACAGTCACTCTACATGATAGATGCCTCAATGGATCTAGAGTGTCCAGGGAACAGAACAAAATAGGAAGCAAGTCACTCTACATGATAGGTGCCTCAATGGATCC
>NW_018408908.1:386277-403661 GCF_002113885.1 Mizuhopecten yessoensis | reverse complement strand
TCCAGGGAAGAGAACAAAATAGGTAGCAACAGTCACTCTACATGAAAGTCCGAAAGCTTGGACATAGTGACTTTTGTCTACAAAAAGGCGGCTTTCTCAATAAATTAATCCAGGTCACCTAGTATTTCATAAATTGGATACCTGTGTATTTTCCTATATGATCTAAATGGATAATGTTTAATATTGGATATCAATCTTTTACTACATCTAGCAAGATAAAATCTAATTCTGTCTCAGTTTTCCCCCATGTAATGTAACAAAGCAAAATAGGGGAGCGGTGAAACGTGTAACAAGGCACCAACCTGGCGGTGTCTTAACTCACCCCATTCATTTCACTTGTGCAATTCCAACAGGAATAAAACATTTTTGCAATTACATTATATAGATGAAAATATTGTACAAGTTTTGACATGATTCATATTCTCGCAGTTTAATTACAATGCGTGATGAAACTGAGACGTTTTCTACCGACGGAATGAATGATGATTTGACTGTTTTATGTTAGCCGACTCTAAGACAACGCTCTGTGATAATTCCCCATGTTTCCGTCAGACATCCTTTACATAGCAGGTCTCGATAAAGTTCGGATCAAGTGTTTCAGAAGCATTCACTAACTAGCAAATCTGATTTAATGAAATCAAGATGAGCTACTATAAGTTAGTAGTATTATTATCAACCGTTACAAAGCTTTCTATAGTAGTATTAGAGACCCTTTTAGTCCTTCTGTATTTTTTTGACTGTCTCATTAAAAAAGTTTTCCTGCTTGGTTTTAGTATTCAGGAAAGATATAGATATGAATCTGTCACAGAACTATTCCGTATATTTTACGAGTGGTAAAGAAGGATCTTGATGATCATTTCATCGAGACTTTTGTTGCAAAAAAACAATCGTTCCATAACAGAGTATTTTCTAGTTGAAAGAAGTACTTTCTGTAGAAGACTTCTGTGGAAATTATTTAAAATTATTCAATATTATGGTAAGTGCTATAAAAATTTGTCATTTCTGTCTGTGAGTGTCTACAAGGAGTGTGCAAGTAAAGTCCATATTGTTTTTGTGTACCTGGGTTCGTGACTGATGTTCACATTGTTTTTGTGTACCTGGCTTTGTGACTGATATTCACATTGTTTTTGTGTACCTGGGTTCGTGACTGATATTCACATTGTTTTTGTGTACCTAGGTTCGTGACTGATATTCACATTGTTTTTGTCTACTTGGGTTTGTGACTTATATTCACATTGTTTTTGTGTACCTGGGTTTGTGACTGATGTTCACATTGTTTTTGTGTACCTGGGTTCGTGCCTGATATTCACATTGTTTTTGTGTACTTGGGTTTGTGACTGATATTCACATTGTTTTTGTGTACTTGGGTTTGTTACTGATATTCACATTGTTTTTGTGTACCTGGGTTCGTGACTGATATTCACATTGTTAGCTCACCTGCCCGAAGGGCAAGTGAGCTTATGCCGTACAGCGGCATCCGGCGTCCGTCCGTCCGTCCGTCCGGCGTCCGGCGTCAACCGTCAACTTTTCACTTTAAAAGCCTTTAAAAATAAAATATCTTCTTCTCCATTTCCAGAAATGCTAAAACCAAGTACTACTCATAGTTATAAAGGCCTTTGGGTGGTTTATAAAATTTATGAGGCTGATTCCCTAGGGGGCTGAGTTAGGGGCCGAAAAGGGGGGAGGGGGGGTTGAGAAAATATCAAAAATCTTGTTCTTTAGTTATAAAAATGCTAGGATCAAATACTACCCATAGCTGTAATGGCATTTGGGTGGTTTATACATTTTTTGATTTTTATGTCTCCAAGGGCCCCCGTTTCTCTCTGAGGAGGGGGTGAAATTTAGTATAGTTGATATAGGAAATAGACATAATAGGCCATATCTTCCAATGTTTTGAATGGAATTTGCTCATATTTGACAGAAATACTTGTTAGGGGAAGGAAGTCTGCTGGTATAATATTTATGAGTCCGACCCCCTAGGGGGATGAGTAAGGGGCCAAAAAGGGGAGAAATTAGGGAAAACTTCAAAAATCTTCTTCTCTAGTTACAAAAATGCCTGATCAAATATACTACCCATAGCTGTAAAAGCGTTTGGGTGGTTTATAAAAATTGCGATTTTCATGTCTACCAGGCCCCCCGTTTGCCCCTGGTGAGGGGGTGAAATTTAGTAAAGTTTATATAGGAAATATACATAAAAGGCCATATTTTCCAATGCTTTGAACGGAGTTTGCTCATATTTGACAGAAATACTTGTTAGGGGAGGAAGATCTGCTGGTATAATTTCTGTGACCCTGACCGCCTAGGGGTCTGGGTTTGGGGTGAAAAAGGAGGCGAATTTCAAACATCTTCTTCTGCAGTTCCAGAAATGCTAGTATCAAAAACTACTCATAAATGTAAAAGCGTTCAAGTGGTTTATATACTTTGTGATTTTCATGTGCCCCGGATCCCTCGTTTGCCTTTGGGGAGGGGGTTAAGTTTGGTATTGTTTATATAGACAATTCGACAAATGAACAGCCATCACATACTTTTTATCTCCAACCCAACTAATGTGCTAGTAATAGTAACAACCTTAATTCTTTTTGAATTATAAAGTCTCCATAGTAACGCTTCAAAGTTCTTACTCTACATGTCTGAAGTGGTTACAAATTGGCATTACAGAGCAAATGTAAATATTGTGCCATGATTGCTTAAATATCCAGGTGAGCAATACAGGCCCCCTGGGCCTCTTGTTTTTGTGTACCTGGGTTCGTGACTGATATTCACATTGTTTTTGTGTACCTGGGTTCGTGACTGATTTTCACATTGTTTTTGTCTACCTGGGTTCGTGACCGATATTCACATTGTTTTTGTGTACCTGGAATCCTGACTAATATTCACATTTATTTTGTGTACCTGGGTTCGTGACTGATATTCACATTGTTTTTGTGTACTTGGGTTCTTGACTGATATTCACATTGTTTTTGTGTACCCAAGGGTTCGTGACTGATGTTCCTATTGTTTTTGTGTACCTGCGTTCGTGACTGATATTCACATTGTTTTTGTGTACCTGGGTTCGTGACTAATATTCACATTGTTTTTGTGTACCTGCGTTCGTGACTGATATTCACATTGTTTTTGTGTACCTGGGTTCGTGACTGATATTCACATTGTTTTTGTGTACTTGGGTTCGTGACTGATATTCACATTGTTTTTGTGTACCCAAGGGTTCGTGACTGATGTTCACATTGTTTTTGTGTACCTGCGTTCGTGACTGATATTCACATTGTTTTGTGTACCTTGGTTCGTGACTGATATTCACATTGTTTTTGTGTACCTTGGTTCGTGACTAATATTCACATTGTTTTTGTGTACCTGCGTTCGTGACTGATATTCAAATTGTTTTTGTGTACCTGGGTTCGTGACTGATATTCACATTGTTTTTGTGTAACTGGGTTCGTGACTGATATTCACATTGTTTTTGTGTACCTGGGTTCGTGACTGATATTCACATTGTTTTGTGTACCTTGGTTCGTGACTGATATTCACATTTTTTGTGTGTACCTGCGTTCGTGACTGATTTTCACATTGTTTTTGTGTACCTGGGTCCGTGACCGATATTCACATTGTTTTTGTGTAACTGGGTTTGTGACTGATATTCACATTGTTTTTGTGTACCTGGGTTCGTGACTGATATTCACATTGTTTTTGTGTACCTGGGTTCGTGACCGGTATTCACATTTATTTTGTGTACCTGGAATCCTGACTGATATTTACATTTATTTTGTGTTCCTGGAATCCTGACTGATATTCACATTTATTTTGTGTACCTGGGTTCCTGACTGATCGATATTCACATTTTGTTTATTTAAATGTCGGTGAGAATCGGTTCTGATCCATGTAGGGCACTAATGTACTTTAGATATACCGTGAGGACCCCTTAGTTACAAATCTGTATCGTAAATAATGACCATAATACACAGGTCAGGATCTTGCTTGGCTTGATTGGCTTAAGAAAGACTAAAACATATGCCACTTCCTGAGAATTATACACTAATCATGTCATAAACATGGGAACTTGTTCCATCAAATAACCATATATGGGGAAATAAAATGCATGGGCAGACCACACATAGATAAATTACCATCAGGAAACCATTAAAATGTGCTCAATGCCTCTGAAAGGCGATGAAATGTTTCCTTCTATATTGAAATTATGGTCAGGGCGGCCATGTTTTTTGTGTGACCACAGGTCATTCAAAGGCCGGAGTGCTGCAATTATTGTCACGTTTATCTGTGTGTCCATTTTCCAATATGAATGCCAGATTATCCGGTACTGCATTTGTGAAGTCAATTAGCCGATGACTTCTGGTCAGATAACGGCAGGAAGCTAACAGGAAATTGCTGAATGGTTTGGAAATCTTTTAGTTATGAGGGAGGAAAAGCCATGAATTACACTGATGGGTTGACATTGACCGAGCAGTGGAACTCTCCTATTTGGAGGGAGAAGTAACAAGTAACCATTGAAGGGAATCATTGAAATAAAGTAGATTAAGAATTATCAATCTTGTTCTGCTTTTATATTTAATTTTTGTTCTCTTGTTCTCTATCTGCAGAGATAAGTCATCAGAAATGGACAATGACATGGTCAACAAATTAAATCATAGGACAACAAATTAAATCATAGGACAGTGTCATCAACATATTGAAGTATACCCTTTGATACATTTAACTCAATTGTTATTGGTCTGAAGGACATCCTTCAGCAATTACTTCAAACAACTTCCTTTGAGGAACTGCAGAATGAAGTCTCACAGAATCAGAGTAGAAATATTCTGAGGTGGTGGGGGGATTCAAAATTGTACAAATGGAGGGACTGACTCTTAGGGGACTGAGGGGCTGCTTACAGGTGTTAATTTGGCCATTTGTTGTAAGCAAATACAACTTGTTTAACAGTATGTGATAAATATCAACCATACTTGTTGGAAGGATCCTCAGGTAGTGATGATTCAGAATTATACAAACAGAAGAGCTGATCCCCCATTCAGGGGCAGAGCAAAAAAAGGAGTAATTTGGCTATATTGCTTTAAGTGATTTCTCCTCTGGAACTGTGTAACAGATATCAACGGTTATTAGCAAGGAACTGCTTAGATATAACAATAAACCAGCTTGTTGACCATAAAGGGACAAACACATGCTACCAGGGTTGGTTCAGGGGCCCAGCATCGCTCCTGAGGGTTTAGTCCTTTTTAGATAAAAAGGAGGGATCAGTGGTCACTGAGACCGAAGAATGGTCAGCCGAAAAACGAAGGCAAGAAGGAGATCTGCTGAAAGCATGAATCTCGCTTCTGCGGCGACCGGAAGCAAAGGCTATTAAAAACACAGTCATTTTGTTTCATTTTGAGACTGATCATAAAAAAGAAGTGTCAAGCAGGCAGCCATCATAGGTTTTGATAGTTAAAGAGACTTATAGCTATTTATCAATAAGTACTGGACATATCTTTCAAATTTATTTATAGGTTTCCCTTGGTCTTAGTGGTGTATGTTTGATTTGAAAACTGAAAACTGAATCAAAATTGTTTCATTGTGGCCATCTTGCATTTTGACAGTTTAAGCGTGTTATACTCGGGAAGTTCTCGATGGATCTTTCTCATGTGTCATATGTAGGTTCCCCTTGGTCCTGATGGTTCATTATATCATTTTGATAGAAAAGAACCAGATGCCAGGCAGCTTTGGTATCATTTTATCTAAAAAAGTCCATGGTAGGGAAATTTCATACATAGGTTCCTCTGGGTACCTATACTTGCATATGTTAAATTTATTGGGACTGATCAACATTAAGATTGGAGAATTTGATAGTTTAAGTTTGTTTTCATTATTTCTTAAGAACTTTCTTAAATTAGACAAAGTGGTGATTTTTTTGGTCCTTGAATTCCATTTGTTCAATTATGAATAAGAAAAGGATTGGGAAAACAAGATGGTTGCCTGATGGTCATCTTGGAGTTTGACAGTTGGAATTTATCTCTATTTGTTAGAAGTAAAAAAATAAAAAAGAAGTTTTGCTGAACATTTCTAGTTTAAGAAAATAAAGTTTTTTGGGAATGGGAGTGATGAATTCAACTTGTGTCCCTATGTCATTATTTCTTAGAACAATCTCTCTTTTCTGTGTGATGCATTTCAAGGTTGAACTGTCAAAATTAAGTTAAATTTCAAGGTCATCATTAGTTTGTCAGATTGAGAAAAATTGTGGAGCGTTATAATAACAGACAAAATAGTTTTAGAACACTGAAGAGTTCAAGGTCAATGCACTTTAGATTCCAATAATCAAATTTAATTTAGATACAAAACATTATTGTCATTAAAGAAAATCATAATCACTGCAAAGATTAGGAAGTCAATTAAAGGTCAGGGTGATTTAACAATTAAGCTACCAAAGGAACGCAGTTGTTGTCCTTCAATGAATTTAAAACTGGAACTTAACTGGTTTGGATTGTATTTACAAACTGACAACACCATAGAATTAGATTGAGGCAATTCGTTAACTTTGAAAAAGACTGCTTTTATCCTTGAAGGAAACTTAATGTTATCCTAAGAATATACATCTTGGAAGACTGCATTTGACACTCAGAATTAACACTTCTCAAGGCAGAAAGTTACTGTTGTGATGACTGAAATTGAAATATATTTTCCTACCTTGGGTAAGAAATCTCCAAGCTTGCCAAGGGTTTAACATTGAAGACTTTCCCTGACCCATGATTGGACGTGAAGGGGTGTGTGTGGGAGCCAGGCGGGGGGTTAGTTGGACGTGGAGGGGTGTGTGGGGGAGCCAGGCGGGGGGTTAGTTGGATGTGGTAGTGTGTGTGGGAGCTAGGCGGGTGGTTAGTTGGACGTGAAGGGGTTTGTGGTAGAGCCAGGCGGGTGTTAGTTGGGTGTGGGAGTTTGTGGGGGAGCCAGGCGGTTGGTTAGTTGGACGTGACGGGGTGTGTGTGGGAGCCAGGCGGGGGGTTAGTTGGACGTGAAGGGGTGTGTGTGGGTGCCAGGCGGGTGGTAAGTTGGATGTGGTAGTTTGTGTGGGAGTCAGGCGGGTTGTAAGTTGGATTTGGTAGTTTGTGTGGGAGCCAGGCGGTTGGTGGGTTGGACGTGAAGGGGTGTGTGTGAGAGCCAGGCGGGTGTTAGTTGGGTGTGGGAGTTTGTGGGGGAGCCAGGCGGTTGGTTAGTTGGATGTGGTAGTGTATGTGGGGGCCAGGTGGGTGGTTAGTTGGACGTGAAGGGGTGTGTGTGGGAGCCAGGCGGTTGGTTAGTTGGATGTGGTAGTGTATGTGGGAGCCAGGTGGATGGTTAGTTGGACGTGAAGGGGTGTGTGTGGAAGCCAGGCGGGTGGTTAGTTGGACGTGAAGGGGTGTGTGTGGGAGCCAGGCGGGTGGTAAGTTGGATGTGGTAGTTTGTGTGGGAGCCAGGCGGGTGGTTAGTTGGATGTGGTAGTTTGTGTGGGAGCCAGGCGGGTGGTTAGTTGGATGTGGTAGTTTGTGTGGGAGCCAGGCGGGTGGTTAGTTAGATGTGGTAGTTTGTGTGGGAGCCAGGCGGGTGGTTAGTTGGATGTGAAGGGGTGTGTGTGGGAGCCAGGTGGGTGGTTAGTTGGATGTGGTAGTTTGTGTGGGAGCCAGGCGGGTGGTTAGTTAGATGTGGTAGTGTGTGTGGGAGCCAGGCGGGTGGTTAGTTGGATGTGATAGTTTGTTTGGGAGCCAGGCGGGTGGTTCGTTGGATGTGGTAGTTTGTGTGGGAGCCAGGCGGGTGCTTAGTTGCATGTGGTAGTGTGTGTGGGAGCCAGGCGGGTGGTTAGTTGGACGTGAAGGGGTGTGTGTGGGAGCCAGGCGGGTGGTTAGTTGGATGTGATAGTTTGTTTGGGAGCCAGGCGGGTGGTTCGTTGGATGTGGTAGTTTGTGTGGGAGCCAGGCGGGTGGTTAGTTAGATGTAGTAGTGTGTGTGGGAGCCAGGCGTGTGGTAAGTTTGATGTGGTAGTTTGTGTGGGAGCCAGGCGAGTGTTTAGTTGGATGTGGTAGTTTGTGTGGGAGCCAGGTGGGTGGTTAGTTGGATGTGGGAGTTTGTGTGGGAGCCAGGCGGGTGGTTAGTTGGATGTGATAGTTTGTTTGGGAGCCAGGCGGGGGGTTAGTTGGATGTGGTAGTTTGTGAGAAAAAGGAGTTAGTGTAAAGTTTGATGTGAAGGTTGTTTGGGAGCTGAGTTAGTGGTTAGTTTGATGTGAAGGTTGTTTGGGAGCTGAGTTAGTGTTAAGTTAGATGTGAAGGTTGTTTGGGAGCTGAGTTAGTGTAAAGGTTGATGTGAAGGTTGTTTGGGAGCTGAGTTAGTGTTAAGTTTGATGTGAAGGTTGTTTGGGAGCTGAGTTAGTGTGAAGTTTGATGTAAAGGTTGTTTGAGAGCTGAGTTAGTGTTATGTTTGATGTGAAGGTTGTTTGGGAGCTGAGTTAGTGTTAAGTTTGATGTGAAGGTTGTGTGGGAGCTGAGTTAGTGTAAAGGTTGATGTGAAGGTTGTTTGGGATCTGAGTTAGTGTTATGTTTGATGTGAAGGTTGTTTGGGAGCTGAGTTAGTGGTAGGTTTGATGTGAAAGTTGTTTGGGAGCTGAGTTAGTGTTAAGTTTGATGTGAAGGTTGTTTGAGAGCTCAGTTAGTGTTAAGTTTGATGTGAAGGTTGTTTGGGAGCTGAGTAAGTGTTAAGTTTGATGTGAAGGTTTGTTGTGGATGAGAGGGGAAAGGATTAGCCGGACAGGTGTTCAGTTAGATAAATATTAAACCCTACAGCATCAAGTTTAAAAAATGTTACCTTCATTCAAGGACACAAGGGTCAAATATGTTAAAACCTTTAACCAATGTAGACAATAATGGACTCAACCAGATCAATGCATGGTAGAGTCTACTAAAGTTACGTATACATAGGGGTGAAATAGTTAAACAACCTCTTCTAAATAAACAAAAAGGAAATTAGACCAATAAGTATAATTAGATTCAACACGTGGATGTTTGCATGGAATATTCCGAATTTTTTGGGGGGCTGGTACCGTATTCCCACCTGTTTGTTTATTTATGTTCAGGTGTATCAAATAATATATACATCCTGGGATTGTTGTCTGTGATCTTATAACTTATTATATTTTCTTGATTTCTCAAGTTTACCAATAATATAAGAATGTTGTTAATTCCTGGAGTTATAAACAACTATGTACAGTTCGTTTGTTGATATAGTCGGGGGGAATAACTACGAGTTACTACCTATGGTGGCACCTGGTGGCACTATGCCACCTGGGCATCAGTTCTCTTCATGATGGTTTATCTAACTTTTATTCATATAAGTTTGTTTATGCATGTAATAGATGTTTATATTAAGTATAACGCTTGTGCAACTCAGGCAGAGAACATAGCCATTCATTGATAAATATAATCATTTGAATTTAATTATGTTGTGATATAGTTATTCCCTAATGATGCAGGTTTATACAAACCCTAGGTTAAACATGTAATGTTTCAAAGGTGTTCAAAGTCAAGAAAAAATTGAAGATGGTCACCCTGTCATCTTATTGGCCAAAACCTTTTTACCAATTCTTTAGCTCAATCAGGACAAGTTTTATAAAACTGTTCTTATTATGTATTGTAAATGTCATTTTTTGACTTGACAAGAAACACCAGATAGCTGTAATGGTGTCAAATCAGGTGAGCGGTACAGGCCCCATGGGCATCTTGTTTTTATTGAAAGATCAGAATCCAATTGATAATGGAAAAAGAACCATCACACTGTACATTGTAAAACAGATTGATCAAAAGCAGTGAAACGCATGTTAAACATATTTTACAAGGTCAAATTATTAAGAGCTTTACCTGATGTTAAACATACGTTGCAGTGTCAAGTTATTCACAGCTTTACCTGATGTTAAACATATGTTACAAGGTCAAATTATTCAGAGCTTCATCTGATGTTAAACATATGTTACAAGGTCAAATTATGCAGAGCTTCAACTGATGTTAAACATATGTTACAAGGTCAAATTGTTAAGAGCTTTACCTGACGCACAGCTGCAGTGAACAAACATTTCAGACTTTGTAAATTCAATAACATATCTTCTTTTAGAATAATCTTGATAATTAAATGAGACAATGGTAAACCTTGATGAGTCGTTTACACATCTTAGCGCTATTATCTGTCACGTGGGTATTGTATTACCAACAGAGGAGAAAGCTGATAGTTGTTTTGTTTCACTTGTCGTTTGGGATTTAAAGTATTTGATTGAGCCATAAAATTTCATACCTTTTTATACCACTGACTCACTGTAGAAGCGAGATGTGTATAGGGTTAGATTTTTATTTGATACATTTTGGATGCGATCAGTGTATCGAGGCCTATATGTATGCCTTTAAGAAAGACTCTCATTACAAGAGGTGACATAATGCTCTAAGGAAATAAGATAGCTGAGGCATTCTTTAAAAAATTAAACTCCTGGTTGAATCATCCATTGTCAGGTTCATGAATAAATGATCTTGGAGATCGAGTGCAAAGGGAGGAATACCTAGTAGCTGAACCTCACTCCCTACACAGACATGACAAATTGCAGGGAGGGGTACCTAGCAAGTAGTTGAACCTCAGTTATTGGGAAGGAAAACATTATGAAAGAAGTTCACAAAAAAACGTGAGACAAAAAATTTAAATCAAGATGAATGCCAGGCATATATACAGGAGACGTTTTCCAGGGTGTTTCTCACTGAACGCATTGGCACCATGAATCCAATAGTTTTGTTTGAATTTGTAAAAAAAGCCAATAAAATCTGATAACATTCAGTAAAAGTGCTTGGAATTGGTCGCAGAATAAACCACTTCTGTATTCTCCCAATTACAGGAGCAGCCATTTTCAGTGTGGCTAATCGTGGGCCACGAGCCACTTGTTGATTTATGCATTATTTCACAATTTTGTCGTCTTTTGCATCAACTTCTGAGTATTTCCCACTTTCTTTATTGCCTCAAGTGTTTCTGGAATCTGAAAGTAACATATTGATAGGATGACGCAGATCTAAATTGATTTTTTTCCATTTTGAAAGTTCAACGGCTGTTTATGCTTCAAGGACGTCGCTCCTGCATTACTGTCTTTAAATCTTGACAGACTAGTTGACTAGATACCAACACTACAGGGTACACGATTTCGGTTGACTAGTGGTCAAATGTCTACAAACGCAATTTCTGTGATTTAAGCCTAAATGTTGTATAATGTCAGATGTATTGACAAGAAGCTGACTTAAGGCTAGTTTAGGGCCACATCAGAGATACTTGTTCTCTGCAATATTCACTGCATGTGTCTGTCCATCTGTCTGTACACTTTGGTTTCTGAAGATAATCTCAGAATCAAGATTATTAAAGTTGCTGATATTTCACATGGTGCTATAATGTACATGATATATACTACTCACATTTTGCTAAGGATCACCTATATTTTGAAAAAAAAATCAAAATGTTAGAAAGGAAATTTTAGTTTTCTTCCGTATTGTTTTGGGTGAATATGTTAGTCTTCCAAATTGTCCTGTGTGGGTGTGTTCAGTCAACCATAAAAGCGCATGCATGCTTTTTCACATATGCCCAAAAATAAAAGTGATCCTTAGCAAAATGTGAGTAGTATATGTAAATATGCAATAAAGGTTTAATGAGTTTCTAAGGTCAAGGTCACTGTCACTAAAAAAAAAGAAGGTACATACTATAAAAATAAATAGTATTGCCATTTCTGACCCACAACTATTGTTCATTAGTAAATGGTATCTAGTGCATATCCTACATGAATCACTTTATATAACAGGGATCCCAAAATACAAGATGGCCACCTGTCACGGTCACTGTTACCAAAATTAGAAAGGCTGATATACTGTCCAAACTACATTTGTAAGACTGTCCCCGAACCAACCAAAACACCCCCCATTGTGATGGTTTGATGGCTTTACAGATAAGACATAAACAACAATTGATGAAGGGTTCTAAACGTGTACAAATTGATACACAATGGCTATAATATACAAGTGTGACTTCTTTAAACTGTAATGTATAGGTGATTAAAGTCATTTACTGCAGAAAATAATTTCGGCTGAGAAATGTTTCTAACATACCTGAACATTTCAGTAGCTCAGTTCTGTATTTGCCAGACCTAAAACATGTGTATGCCCCCGCCATAAAATGGGGGGGTATATGGTGTTGCACATGTCCGTTCCGGCCCGTCCCGTCCCGTCGCGTCCTGTCCTGTCCATGAGCGGGGGCATTTATGTCTTGCAGACATTTTCTAGTTTTGATATCTTTTACTTAAGCTCAAATGCTGCCAGGCCTATTTGTATAATGCCTTAACTCATTCAAATTCAGAGGTTGGTAAAGTTCATGATGAAATTTCAGAGGTGAATGAGTTGTATACTCCTGTATCCGAGAACAGGGAATTATAGTATTCTTGATCAATGTAAAGCACCAGGCATGCGGTGAAACTAGTGACAAATGTGTCCATATTGTGCTATCTGTCTGGTATAAGTCGTTGAAAATCAATTTCTAGGAAATATTTCTGTTGTAGGATATTAGTTTATGTACATATCTACCCAGATAACTCGCAGTCTGGATCACTTTATGGGTGTTGGTGTTATTTGCAGGAGTCCATTCAGAGAAATATTATATCACTTGGTTTAAGCTGTAGCATTAGTCATTCAGCAAAATTATATTTTTTAAGGATTTGTAAAGAGTACTTTTCATTCATAGAACTGAGTGACTGATTTGCCTAATTCTTGCAATCCTCAAGAATCTGGTATGATAGAAACTAAAACTGATGCAATTGCAATGATTGTTGAATTACCACATATGATACGGTTTTAAACTCATTTGACATGTATTCCTGTGAGCTAATGCAATGGTGCAATGTTATAGTGAAACTTTATAATTTTTACAACAATTGTGAATCAAGTTCTATCTATTTATATTAGT
This sequence comes from Mizuhopecten yessoensis, assembly GCF_002113885.1. Classification (NCBI taxonomy): domain Eukaryota; kingdom Metazoa; phylum Mollusca; class Bivalvia; order Pectinida; family Pectinidae; genus Mizuhopecten; species Mizuhopecten yessoensis. The sequence continues at coordinate 390,688 of NW_018408908.1, read as the reverse complement.
ATGTCCTGTTGGCAGAGTGGTAGTCTGCAGGGTTTTTTTTACTGTGGGAGGAATGTTATCGGGATGGTGACCCCATACCTTTTCATGTCTGATCAGGGAATCAAACCCCGCCGTGTTGGTGAAAGGTGAGTATGCTATCCAGTGCGCCACCCGACTACCCACTGGTGCAGTGCCCTGCATGTGTCATTGTTGCTATCCAGTGCGCAACCCGACTACCCACTGGTGCAGTGCCCTGCGTGTGTCAGTGTTGCTATCCAGTGCGCAACTCGACTACCCACTGGTGCAGTGCCCTGCGTGTGTCAGTGTTGCTATCCAGTGCGCTACTTGACTACCCACTGGTGCAGTGCCCTGCGTGTGTCAGTGTTGCTATCCAGTGCGCCACCCGACTAACCACTGGTGCAGTGCCCTGCATGTGTCTGTGTTGCTATCCAGTGCGCCACCTGACTACCCACTGGTGCAGTGCCCTGCGTGTGTCAGTGTTCTGTTATATTTTTTAAGAGAATTCTTCCCAAGAAGTATTAGGACTGTTAATGATATTTGTCAAGAAACTTGCATGAGGGCTGACAATACCAGTGGCAATACCTGATTTCCATGCTGGGGGATAAAAGCAACCCTCCTTTGGACAGAGTGGTGGGGAGCCATATGGAAAATCCATATAAATCTTCAAAATCCTGCTCCTTCACTACAGGTAAAGTTTTTTTTACCAAATTTGGTCAGGAGTATCTTTTTTCAAGGGGACTCTGCGTCGTAAAAATGAAGTTGAAGACTAGAAACTAAAGGGGGCGGCAATACAGGAATTCAGGTTGATAATCTTTAATTCTTAAAAACAATGGCTTACATACCACACGACACGTTAGAATCTGTCGATCTCCGCGGAAACCTGGTAGGGAGGTCAGTGGTTTCAAAGTAACCAATCTTAATTCTAAAGAACCTCCATCTCCTTCCAACAAACAACAATGAATGGCCACCAAAAAGCGAACACCACCTTGTGGTTATTTTGCAGTTATTCAACCTTACAGGGACCATTAGTGACTGTCAAGGCTTTGTCTGCTGAGTTTACGCCAATGATACATTTTTCCAGGCTATTTAACAACGCCTGATATGGTTGGTCGCTTGATGTTCCTCAACAATCGCTGTTAACATGTACTATGATGTCTGGCATTGTTACACTGAGAGAGAATGGTTACGAAAAGATTTTTGTTTTTGGGTGGGGGGTGGGGGGTGAGCGACGTGGAGAATTGATGTATTTTGATGTGAGGCTGGAACATATCCATTCTGTGCCCAGATGGCAAATCTATTTCCCTGGTATCTAAGTCAGGTGATACCCCAGACTGCATCAGAATAAATCCCAGCCCATTGGCCTGGACACCAATGATAGGTATTGATCCTGAGAGGGAGAAAAAAGGTTCCGATATCTACAGCACACAGAAACGCAGCCAAATCTGGAGAAGGGGGCTCGGATACAGAAAAGTCTCGGCGGATCCTGTCCCTCATTATTTATGAGATCGGCTTCCCCTTCCCCTTTAAGTGGAGACTTCCAATTTTTTTCTCAATGACTTTGAATAGAAATAGCATAATTAGCACTTTAATTGGTCCCAATGGTGGTGTCCACAGATCTAGACTCCTTAGCTGGTACCACGTCCCTTAGCTGTGATCCTATATCTGTCAAGCTTCCTTGTGGTCTCCGGCACAAAGGTAACGGCTACAGATGGAGAAATAGACATGTCCAGCGCACAGACACAATGACATTTCCAACAGCTACAGATGGAGAAATAGACATGTCCAGTGCACAGACACAATGACATTTCCATGAAAGTTTCTTGAAATTTTGAAAGATGACTTGATATCCTTTGAGATATCCGGAAACACTTGATGAAAGTATTAGTTTGAGGTTTTATAGAAATGTCAGAGATCAAGCTGGGTTCTCATTTAGATTGAAAAAGAACTAATTAGCCTGAACTCTGAAGTGTCTTGTGTGGAGAGGTGAGGAACACCAGCTAAATGTGGCCCGTAATATAATGTTTTCCCTGAAATAAATTTTGATCTTAATTGGAATATTTTACTTGGCCCTAAGAATGCTATATATCTGGTCTATAACTTCTACTGAATATGCATGTTTTCTGTCTTTGTTTCTCAATGTAAGACTATTATAGTTATTTACTGACGCACAAAATAGAGGGAGGTAATAAAATCATTTTTTATACCAATTGTTAACACTTCCATCTTAAAATTTCTTTAACCAAACTTAAATACTCCCACATTTGAATATTTACTTAATTATACCATTCAGCCCACAGAACTGCTGAAATCATCATCTTATCCTTAATCCTGCCTCCCAATTAAACTTCACTTGTATTGAAATCCCCGCCCCCCAACCCCACCAAATTTGAGTGATACTTTTATCTTAGCTGAAATCAGTATCTTTCTAAAAGTAGCTAACCCCTTATAATTGGTGCTTAATTTCAACCATTACACCAAATGTTATTTCTCTTAAAATGGTTAACCTTGACAGACACTGAAATCCTACCAGATCACCAATCCTTGACTGCCAATGAAATCCTACCAGATCACCAATCCTTGACTGCCCATGAAATCCTTTCTGTGTAATATCTTCGAGACTCGTTGAACTCGCTATGTTTAGGGGGGTTACAGCATCATTTGTTGTTTAGGTGATGCATATTTATATTAAGTTTTAGTGTGGCACACAAAGTACAATTATAACTGCACAGTTCATACAGTAATAGAGTTTATACAGGGCTAGTTCTGCTGCAGTACTGTCTAACGTGATAGAATACAGATCGGCGATACAAAAACTACAATGAAATTCTATCAATATGTAAAATAGATAGATTGTGAATCTAACGATATATGAATGTTGATGATTTTATATAACAGTTACTATAGGGTTACAGTACAAAGCTTTATACTATTGTCGGCTTCAATTACCTTTACTCTATTTGTTACAGCCAGGATCTGTAACATGCCAAGTCTACATGGACTCCCTGATACAATTATCAAACTAATGCCTGTCATTTAAAATTTGTTTTTAAAAACATATTTATGACCCCGGGGAGTTTGATTTAGGAGAAATGTATGTGTCTGTGTAATCCTTCTAAGTGTAATTATCTCCCCTTGAGCACTATTTCATGATACTATCACTTCTTAGACACACACCTGTTTTATGTTATGAACTCTCTTGTGTCTGGAGGGACATATATAGCATGTAGAACTCTTCTGTGTTTGCAGTTACATATCTCCAATAGAGGTGAGGTGATATATTTCATAACACATGGCATAGGAAATTAATCACAATATCATTTTTGCTTCAGTGGTATTGATTGCCATTTTATTAATGACAAATATTTTCAATTGTTCAGTTAAGTACTCTTCTAAACCATTCTTAAAAGGACTAATTGTACAGATTCTGATGCTTATTTTTGATCAATTATTCTCAATTGATACTTTGAAATTAGAACCCCTCCACCCCATTCCATTCAGATCAACTCACCTGTGCAACACAATTTTTATGCCCCTGCATATGGAGGGTCATATAGTGTTGACCATGTCCGCCCCATCCCGTCCCGATAAACACCCGTCCCGCTTCAATGTAAACACCCGTCCTGTCGGGTCCTGTCCCGATTCAATGTAAACACTTAGCAACTTCATTCTTTCACAGATTTTGGTCAAACTTTATATAAATGTCAAGTATGGGTATACCTCTGACATCCTTGTGTTTCAGGATGGTAATAAAATACAGAAAAAACATAAATATTAAAATCAACTTATCAACTTTAAATGTATTACCTTGTGTGTGTGCATGTTTCAGGGTATGAGGGGCAGCGGGGGCATTTATGTCTTGCAGACATATTTCTCGTTTTTGAAAGTTAAGTAAATAGTATAGTCCTGGTGAGTCAGACTTTTTCTGTAATAAAAAATCCAAGCATTCACTGTATTGTGTTTATTTAGTTTTGTGACTTTTGTTACATTTTATTTTGGTTTTGTTTAGATCTAAAAAAGAAAAATGAATTCAAGAATATTTCAAACATCTCTAATATTGTTCCCCTAATTGTCTATAAACAAATGTTCCTAAAGGGAACGTAATAATATGAACAAACCAGTCCTACTCTAATTGAATCCCTGTAATTCTGGATACTGAAACCAGTCCTATTCTAACTGAATCCCTGTAATTCTGGATACTGAAACCAGTCCTACTCTAACTGAATCCCTGTAATTCTGGATACTGAAACCAGTCCTATTCTAACTGAATCCGTGTAATTCTGGATACTGAAACCAGTCCTACTCTAACTGAATCCCTGTAATTCTGGATACTGAAACCAGTCCTACTCTAACTGAATCCGTGTAATTCTGGATACTGAAACCAGTCCTACTCTTACTGAATCCCCGTAATTCT
>NW_018408908.1:371537-379849 GCF_002113885.1 Mizuhopecten yessoensis | reverse complement strand
AGTCATGAGACTTGGTTCAAGCGCCAACCCGTTGGTATCAACAAGCTAAAATCCATGATGCAACGTGCCATAAAGGGAGCAGGAATCCAAACTGACAAACACTTGTCAAATCACAGTGCGAGGAAATATCTTGTCCAGAAATTGAACGATGATAACATCCCCGCTAACCATATAATGCAAATATCTGGTCACCGAAACATTTCTTCTATCAATAATTATTCACACATCAACACGAATCAACACAAAGAAATCTCCAAAATACTGCACGGAAATCCAACAGCACCTGAGACCGGATGCAACACAACATCACTGACACAACAATCAATGGCGTGTAACCAGTCAACTTCCTCTGTTGTCAGGGTCCAGGGCGGTTTCCAAAGTATCTTTTCAGGTGCTGTCACAGGAGGAAACATACAAGTTCATGTTTACCAAGGACCTCCTCTGAAAAAACGCGCCCGTGTTATAGAAAGTGACGGTGATTCTCAGTAGGCCTAATACCCAACACATGTGTTTTCGGTTTCCGACGACCTTCACAGTGCGCGCGCTCTTACACTGTTCATGACGTCACCGATGAAAAAAACAGTTTTTTTCCGAAGCGAAAAAAAAGAAGTCATATTTTGTAAACTTTTATTATTTCAATTGTTATCACAATTAAAATGATCGTTAAAAGTAAAACTGTTCGCCATTTATTATTCTGATAAAATTCTGCGGACTACTTTTGTTAGCGGAACATGCTCTCAAATTAGTATATGTGATGCGTCCTTTCTCGTCGTCATTGCATATAGAGACGTTAGTATGGAAACCACTTATGTAGGTAGGTTTCTCGAATTATATAATAAATAGAATCTAACACTCGTGTTCATGTTATATCGAATTTATTGAACTCGTATATTAATTTCATATGAAATTAATATTCGAGTTCAATAAATTCAATATAACATGAACACTCGTGCTAGATCCTCTATACAACATTTATATAGCATCCTATATAATTTGAAAATTACTCTGAGGCGCTTTACAACATATGGATAATAGTATTAGTTATAACTGTGAAACAAAAATAAAGGCTTGCAATCACTTTTATACGTTAAGCAAGCATGAATAAATAAAGGGTGGTATTTACATGATGTCTTTGCAATAAGCCTAAAATGCAGATATGAACAGGTGAGTTTTGATGTCCTTGAACTTGGCTAGGGTATTTGACCAGGGTATTTGACCAGGGTATTTGACTTTCTAATAGCAGATGGTAAGATATTCCACAACGCGGCCGAAAACCCTCCCAAAGCACCGGTTTCCATAGGTGATCGTGACCACACAGACAGTTAGTGAGTAAAGATAAATGAAAATATTGCTTGAAATTATTGCAATATATTCCAGAAAAAGTCATACTGTAAGATGATTCGCAAAACCTTAAGGTCGAATGATTGTATTGATAAATAGAAATAGGAAATACATCCCTAGTTGAAAATCCAATGTAGGGAGACAGTATCACAATTTCCGCATATTCTAATGAGTCTAGAGTTGTGATGAATATTGTATGTTTATTATTGACAGAACAATGTGTTCTCTCAATATTTAAGTATTTCAAAGCAATCCAGGCATTAATTCGTTTTTTTTTTTATCAATGAGTCACATGTGTCCATTTTTCTGTACTTCAGGAAACTATTTCACTACTGTGAAGTTTTTCAAGAAAGATGACTAGCTCTTACATGCAATTGCTATATGTGTATATGGTTTTTATTATAAAATGTCAATTTTTAATGGTTTATAGATAATTTATATTACACAATTTCAGCATTTATTAAATTGATATACATTAATGCAATACTAATCTATGGCAGTATCATTTTTATTGACATTATTTTGCAAAAAATTGTGTTTTTTCAAATTCACTCCTTTTGACAACCTATATTTTTGTTGTCGCAGAAATTTGTCTTTACTTCAAAGCAATACAATTACAAAATTTGAAGAATTTCTACTGAGAAATGGTGACAATCCTATTACCTTAACTTCTTTTTGAAAAGTCAATGAAATGCTTGTTTTTTTTTACATCTTTTTGTGGGGTCAAAGTGTCCAGATTTGAATGAGGTTTGACTGCCTAGAGATGTATGCTGTTGTATGGTGTTATAACACTGTAATATGTGCTGGCATGGTCGTCAGCATCATAGCATTGCTCCTGGTAGGACAGCCAAAATAAACAGTGATATGTTACAGTGTAATGGATGTGATTGTCAGAGGTTGAGTGCATTAGAACTCCTTCTAGGTGTTCTCAGTGTCCAGTAACCAGAGTGAACAGGGCATGGAGAAATGTTGATAAAATCTGTTGTCAAGTATCACTGGTTTTGTTCTCTGGAGTACACATATGATTGATCACTTCTCCTCCTCCCCCTCCTCCCTCCCTCCTCATGTCATGGTGTATTGTAAGAACAGTTATTACACTATCCTCGCCTCAGTGCTCCAAACCAAATGAAAGCAATGAACTATTGTTCCATTTAATTGTAGAATTTCAGCTCCTCCCCTTGAATCAATGCCTTTAATTTGTGAACCGCTTTGAGACGACTTACGAACTAGGTTGTGATAAAGCGGTATATAAGAACCTCCAATAATTATTATTATTATTATTATTATTATTTACTTTTGTTAGATCTATTTTATGGACACCTCAAACACTTTCCAGTCCTTCTCACTGTACAACTTCACCACCATGCCCTAATAACCTCAAACACTTTCCAGTCCTTCTCACTGTACAACTTCACCACCATGCCCTAATAACCTCAAACACTTTCCAGTCCTTCTCACTGTACAACTTCACCACCATGCCCTAATAACCTCAAACACTTTCCAGTCCTTCTCACTGTACAACTTCACCACCATGCCCTAATAACCTCAAACACTTTCCAGTCCTTCTCACTGTACAACTTCACCACCATGCCCTAATAACCTCAAACACTTTCCAGTCCTTCTCACTGTACAACTTCACCACCATGCCCTAATAACCTCAAACACTTTCCAGTCCTTCTCACTGTACAACTTCACCACCATGCCCTAATAACCTCAAACACTTTCCAGTCCTTCTCACTGTACAACTTCACCACCATGCCCTAATAACCTCAAACACTTTCCAGTCCTTCTCACTGTACAACTTCACCACCATGCCCTAATAACCTCAAACACTTTCCAGTCCTTCTCACTGTACAACTTCACCACCATGCCCTAATAACCTCAAACACTTTCCAGTCCTTCTCACTGTACAACTTCACCACCATGCCCTAATAACCTCAAACACTTTCCAGTCCTTCTCACTGTACAACTTCACCACCATGCCCTAATAACCTCAAACACTTTCCAGTCCTTCTCACTGTACAACTTCACCACCATGCCCTAATAACCTCAAACACTTTCCAGTCCTTCTCACTGTACAACTTCACCACCATGCCCTAATAACCTCAAACACTTTCCAGTCCTTCTCACTGTACAACTTCACCACCATGCCCTAATAACCTCAAACACTTTCCAGTCCTTCTCACTGTACAACTTCACCACCATGCCCTAATAACCTCAAACACTTTCCAGTCCTTCTCACTGTACAACTTCACCACCATGCCCTAATAACCTCAAACACTTTCCAGTCCTTCTCACTGTACAACTTCACCACCATGCCCTAATAACCTCAAACACTTTCCAGTCCTTCTCACTGTACAACTTCACCACCATGCCCTAATAACCTCAAACACTTTCCAGTCCTTCTCACTGTACAACTTCACCACCATGCCCTAATAACCTCAAACACTTTCCAGTCCTTCTCACTGTACAACTTCACCACCATGCCCTAATAACCTCAAACACTTTCCAGTCCTTCTCACTGTACAACTTCACCACCATGCCCTAATAACCTCAAACACTTTCCAGTCCTTCTCACTGTACAACTTCACCACCATGCCCTAATAACCTCAAACACTTTCCAGTCCTTCTCACTGTACAACTTCACCACCATGCCCTAATAACCTCAAACACTTTCCAGTCCTTCTCACTGTACAACTTCACCACCATGCCCTAATAACCTCAAACACTTTCCAGTCCTTCTCACTGTACAACTTCACCACCATGCCCTAATAACCTCAAACACTTTCCAGTCCTTCTCACTGTACAACTTCACCACCATGCCCTAATAACCTCAAACACTTTCCAGTCCTTCTCACTGTACAACTTCACCACCATGCCCTAATAACCTCAAACACTTTCCAGTCCTTCTCACTGTACAACTTCACCACCATGCCCTAATAACCTCAAACACTTTCCAGTCCTTCTCACTGTACAACTTCACCACCATGCCCTAATAACCTCAAACACTTTCCAGTCCTTCTCACTGTACAACTTCACCACCATGCCCTAATAACCTCAAACACTTTCCAGTCCTTCTCACTGTACAACTTCACCACCATGCCCTAATAACCTCAAACACTTTCCAGTCCTTCTCACTGTACAACTTCACCACCATGCCCTAATAACCTCAAACACTTTCCAGTCCTTCTCACTGTACAACTTCACCACCATGCCCTAATAACCTCAAACACTTTCCAGTCCTTCTCACTGTACAACTTCACCACCATGCCCTAATAACCTCAAACACTTTCCAGTCCTTCTCACTGTACAACTTCACCACCATGCCCTAATAACCTCAAACACTTTCCAGTCCTTCTCACTGTACAACTTCACCACCATGCCCTAATAACCTCAAACACTTTCCAGTCCTTCTCACTGTACAACTTCACCACCATGCCCTAATAACCTCAAACACTTTCCAGTCCTTCTCACTGTACAACTTCACCACCATGCCCTAATAACCTCAAACACTTTCCAGTCCTTCTCACTGTACAACTTCACCACCATGCCCTAATAACCTCAAACACTTTCCAGTCCTTCTCACTGTACAACTTCACCACCATGCCCTAATAACCTCAAACACTTTCCAGTCCTTCTCACTGTACAACTTCACCACCATGCCCTAATAACCTCAAACACTTTCCAGTCCTTCTCACTGTACAACTTCACCACCATGCCCTAATAACCTCAAACACTTTCCAGTCCTTCTCACTGTACAACTTCACCACCATGCCCTAATAACCTCAAACACTTTCCAGTCCTTCTCACTGTACAACTTCACCACCATGCCCTAATAACCTCAAACACTTTCCAGTCCTTCTCACTGTACAACTTCACCACCATGCCCTAATAACCTCAAACACTTTCCAGTCCTTCTCACTGTACAACTTCACCACCATGCCCTAATAACCTCAAACACTTTCCAGTCCTTCTCACTGTACAACTTCACCACCATGCCCTAATAACCTCAAACACTTTCCAGTCCTTCTCACTGTACAACTTCACCACCATGCCCTAATAACCTCAAACACTTTCCAGTCCTTCTCACTGTACAACTTCACCACCATGCCCTAATAACCTCAAACACTTTCCAGTCCTTCTCACTGTACAACTTCACCACCATGCCCTAATAACCTCAAACACTTTCCAGTCCTTCTCACTGTACAACTTCACCACCATGCCCTAATAACCTCAAACACTTTCCAGTCCTTCTCACTGTACAACTTCACCACCATGCCCTAATAACCTCAAAATTGTTGAAAAAGAATAAACTGTTGTTCCTCTGATTGTTATTCTCTCTCTTCCTTGAAGTATTTTGTTGCCTTTACTATCGTTTTATTTCTGTTATCAATACTCTACCTCCCCCCTCCGTCTCCCCACTACATGAATTTATATGTCATCTGATTCTCTATCTTAAGAAATATCACATTGAATAAGCTTCTGTTGTGTCTGATGGTCGCTTTTGTTCCTCTTGAAATATCCAACTGTGCTGGTATTTCATATTTCTTGATCACTCCGATAAACACCATACACCAATGGCTATTGCTATTCTCGGTTTGTACACTGTAACAGTGCCGTGTGACATATTGAGCAACTTTCTCGTTTACCACTCAATTAATCCAACATCAAAAACGACACAAACACAGTTTCTGCTTCAGAGGAAAATTCAATTTTCTCTTTTTCTACAAAATGGCTGTGACGTGATGACTGGTGTATAGTTGAAAGACCGTAATGTGTTTGTCTCGCTGTCTTGTCTCCATTAAATAAAGGATGTTTCCGATAGGTAAGATTGTAATAGAACATTGGATGGGAATGAAAAAAATCCGAAAGGAATATAAAATGGCTTAAGGTACAAAAAAAGAGAAGGAATATAAGTGTACTCAAAACCCCTAAAAATGCCTCTGTGCTGTGTGTATGTAACCTGGAAAATATCAAACTGCTTAAAAAAAGCCTCTGTGCTGTACGTGTATGTAACCTGGAAAATATCAAACTGCTTAAAAAAAGCCTCTGTGCTTTGTGTATGTAACCTGGAAAATATCAAACTGCTTAAATAAAGCCTATGTGCTGTGTTTATGTAACCTAGAAAATATCAAACTGCTTAAAAAAAGCCTCTGTGCTGTGTATGTAACCTGGAAAAGGAAAATATCAAACTGCTTAAAGAAAGCCTCTGTGCTTTGTGTATGTAACCTGGAAAAGGGAAATATCAAACTGCTTAAAAAAAGCCTCTGTGCTGTGTATGTAAACTGGAAAAGGAAAATATTAAACTGCTTAAAGAAAGCCTCTGTGCTGTGTAGTTAACCTGGAAAAGGAAAATATCAAGCTGCTTAAAAAAAGCCTCGGTGCTGTGTATGTAAACTGGAAAAGGAAAATACCAAACTGCTTAAAAAAAGCCTCTGTGCTGTGTGAATGTAACCTGGAAAATACCAAACTGCTTAAATAAAGCCTCTGTGCTGTACGTGTATGTAACCTGGTAAATATCAAACTGCTTAAATACAGCCTATGTGCTGTGTTTATGAAACCTAGAAAATATCAAAATGCTTAAAGAAAGCCTCTGTGCTGTGTTTATGAAACCTAGAAAATATCAAACTGCTTAAAAAAAGCCTCTGTGCTGTGTATGTAACCTGGAAAAGGAAAATATCAAACTGCTTATATATAAAGAAAAGGCAATAACTGGTGATTTATGTACCAAAAGGTGACACCATGGAGGATTAAGTGATTGAAAATAGACAAATGTCAGGTTTAAAAGTGATCAAAGTCCCTGAAAAATAAAACTTATTGCTGTTAATACTTTACGGCAAATATCAAACAGCACGACAAACTCGGGGAACCAATGATTGTATACTCCAAGTTAAAGTTGAGACAGCATGGAGTTAACTTATTCACCCCTTAAATTTCATAATTAACTATTCCAACCTTTGAATTGGAAGAGTTCAAATGTGTCTTCAGGGGTGAATGAGTTAATGTATGGCATGAAATAATCTTGAAAGTTTACGTAAAGGATCCAGAAAAATCAACTGCTTCCTGTGTATATATAACCTTTTCATTATGTTTCCCTTAGGAGCATATCAAGTCATATTTGTCAACTTCAAATTTGTTGACACCTTTTCCTGAGTTGAGCCAGGTAGTTGCTGTTTTCATTGTTTTGTAAAGGTAAGCCAGTTAATTACTCTAAGATTATCTGCAGAATGTTATCCAATGTCCATCCAGAAAAGGTGCTTACAATTTTTCGTTTAGGGTAAATGATGTTAAAAGTGTACAAAAATGTATTTACCCCTTTCGACTCAAGTTGATATCATCAAGTTTCTTGACCGTTAAAGTTACAATTATTACCTCACCTAACTTGTCACTAATATAATGTCAGCATGGTTCTTGACATCAAATGCCATGGCTATTTACCACATTTGACTGCCACTGATGTTATGGGTGTTCTTTACAGCAGAGGTCATGGCTATTTACCACAGTTGACTGCAACTGATGTCATGGGTGTTCTTTACAGCAGAGGGCATGGCTATTTACCACAGTTGACTGCCACTGATGTTATGGGTGTTCTTTACAGCAGAGGTCATGGCTATTTACCCCAGCTAACTGCAACTGATGTTATGGGTGTTCTTTACAGCAGAGGGCATGGCTATTTACCACAGTTGACTGCCACTGCTGTTATGGGTGTTCTTTCCAGCAGAGGTCATGGCTATTTACCACAGTTGACTGCAACTGATGTTATGGGTGTTCTTTACAGCAGAGGTTGTGGTAATATTCCACATTTAACTGCAAGCTACCACCTTTGTCGAATTGTTTACAGCAGAGGTTATGGGTATTTACTGCATTTGACTGTATTAAGTTATGTTGAATTGTTTACAGCAGATGTTATGGATATTTACTACATTTGACTGTATTAAGTTATGTTGAATTGTTTACAGCAGAGGTTATGG
>NW_018408908.1:359427-365892 GCF_002113885.1 Mizuhopecten yessoensis | reverse complement strand
TGACTGTATTAAGTTATGTTGAATTGGTAACAGCAGGTTATTGGTATTTACCACATATGACTGTATTAAGTTATGTTGAATTGGTAACAGCAGGTTATTGGTATTTACCACATATGACTGTATTAAGTTATGTTGAATTGGTAACAGCAGGTCATTGGTATTTACCACATTTGACTGTATTAAGTTATGTTGAATTGTTTACAGCAGGTTATTGGTATTTACCACATTTGACTGTATTAAGTTATGTTGAATTGTTTACAGCAGGTTATTGGTATTTACCACATATGACTGTACTAAGTTATGTTGAATTGTTTACAGCAGAGGTTATTGGTGTTTACTACATCTGACTGTATTAAGTTATGTTGAATTGTTTACAGCACAGGTTATTGGAATTTTCCACATATGACTGTATTAAGTTATGTTGAATTATTTACAGCAGAGGTTATTGGTATTTTCTACATTTGACGGTATTAAGTTATGTTGAATTATTAACAGCAGATGTTATTGGATATTTACTACATTAGACTGTAAATGATGTCTTTGCTTGCATGCTTGGCATCGGCACCAACCCTGATATTTGAGAGGGGCTGTAATTTTGGAGTCTAGACTTGGCTATTTCGGGGTCCAACAAGTCTTTAACCAATATAGTCTTCTACACATATGTAGTATATATCAAACGATGGAACTTGATAATGTTTCGATACGGAATCAACATCATACATTGTCTCAAAAGATACCATTGACTAAATCCTTCATGGTAATCTTTCACCCATTATAAACCAGGGGGGAAATCTATATTTTCATGTGATTTGGAACACTCCTTGTTGTTCTACATGGAAAGATGGTCTTTGCTTGCTTTTAAATCTAAATCTTCATTCTATGACAACCCATGTGGGCCTATATTGCCTGTCCTGTTCTAAAATGTGCCTTTATGTTGTAATTTTTCATTTGAAATTGTGTGCCAGACATTTTGCAATATACCTGATCTGATTGTTATTGTTTGTGATGCAGCCTATAGTGGTGGAGTCGGATAGATAGAATATTGCTAATGTGTGTTAAGTCTGCTTATTGAGGGGAGGGGAGGTAGAGATTACAAAAGTTGCATAGGGATGACAGGGTTAATCGTAATACTGGGTTTGTATTAGATGATGGATGGGATGCACTGGCCTTTTGTTAGTTTTCAGTCACCTGTTTAGTTCCGAAATTCTGATGGTTTTAAATAATTGTCTTGTAAATATGAACATAATTTCTTTAAACTGTTTATTATTATTCGAGGGAAGTTGGAAATGGGCGTGACCCTGGAATTCGTAATTATTGTTATTATTGTTTGGTTTCAGCGTGGCTACTAAGAAAGGGAGGGGGGTATTGATTGTTACAAATGAACTTGCTATCTTATTTATAAGACAGCTAATCAATTAGTAGAAAATTTTAACTGGAATGAATTCTATGTACCGCATTACCAGCCTGTAATTATCTGTAATCAGTCATGCTGTATAACTCGTACATACGACAGCCGGAAAGTCGCAACAGCCACAGTTTTATTTCAGACAGTTGTATCAAACATTTATCTTCCGATTTCATGAGGATCTTATATCCTCTATATGATGATATAAAAACAAACTCTCTGTGAGAATGATATAAGCTATGTCAACGAGAGCAAGACTTACGGGATAATTTACCTGTTGTACAACAAAAAGGTGGCCAAAAACAGATACACATCAGTATCGTTTTATTACATTTTAAATATGATCTGGCTGGATGGCTGGACTCGGTCAAAACGCTTAGAAATATATTTGATTCTCAGAAGAGTTATATTGCTCCTTTACAACAAGTAACTGTCGTTATAACCTTGACAGTATATGGTGATTCCAGTCAGGATCTTGTCAAACCTTTTTCCAATGTGAACCTTTCTAAGTGTTGAGGCCTATGGGTATTTTGTTGTAATTGGGAAACAAGGTGATTAACCATAGTCTCAACTGGCCTGAAACATTTATAGAACCCTAGTCTAAAACAGGTAAGGTAGGCTTTAGGTCAGATGACATACCTGATTCTTATGAAATATTTGTTTTGTCCCTAGAACCAAGAAAGCAAACTCTGCTCTTTTGTGAAAATAATTGCCTGTTCAGCGTGAAGTTCCACAAAGGAGAAGAATTGGTCATTTTATTTAGTCTCAAATTGTTTCAAGTCGGCAGTCCAGAAAGTAAGTCAACAGGGCTTATATTACCTTTAGCAAACAGTATATGGCATCAGAGGCAGACTCAGCCCTGAGGAAATTTGGAAAATTAGTATAATTTGGAAACTGAAGTGCCCAGACTCCAGTGGTATTGGGTAAATTTAGTGCATATTGGCCATGGACACTGAATAGTAAGATATTTTTAACTCTTTTCTCTGTTTACAATTTTGAAATTAAAAATTAAAAAAAGAAGATTGACCCATTTTGGTGGTGATGTGTGGGTATGGATCTGTTAATGGGATGCCCAGGCTGGTGCAGAGATCTCATACAAGGTCTTGGAGACGTTTGTAAGCAGTAGAGGAGATGCACGGTCACGTCTCGGGAAATGCGCCGATGCCTGTAAGGGGCACCTGTTGATGGAGATCAACTTGTGACAAGCAAACGAAATTGTTTGCATTTATCTGAGGTTGACATTCTCAAGTAATAATATTTTGGACTTGCAGAAACTATTCCAAAATTGGTGGAAAGCATTATTTATATTTAATTGGGAATATATTCCTCAGTTTTTGGTCATTTTGGGACAATATTTAGCTAGGAGAAACAGCCTGTATTAGGCTGTAAAACTGAGTAAAAAGCAGAGTGGGTAAGCAACCTAAAGTCACTGTCACTTACAGGCAAAACAACACTGGGCTCTGTGACCTCTGACCTTTGACCTGTGGTCCGTGTGACTTGAAGCATTGTGAAGCAGAAGGATACATCTCATGTTATTCTTTGGTGTTTTTATTTTTCATAGTGTGACAAAACCTTTCAGATTTATTTCCATATTAAATTTCAGTGCATGTTGCTAAATAGTAATATGTCATATCCTCAACACTTAGGAGGTTTATGATGCTCTTTGGGTGCTCAGACCTTGTATCATACGTTTCCTTCCCCCTAAACCCTGCCACCCATGATGCTCTTCGGGGGCTCAGAACTTGTATATCATACGTTTCCTTCCCCCTAAAACCCTGCCACCCATGATGCTGTTTGGGTGGTCAGACCTTGTATCATACGTTTCCTTCCCCCTAATCCCTGCCACCCATGATGCTGTTTGGGTGCTTAGACCTTGTATCATACGTTTCCTTCCCCCTAAACCCTGCTACCCATGATGCTCTTTGGGTGCTCAGACCTTGTATCATACGTTTCCTTCCCCCTAAACACTGCCACCCATGATGCTCTTTGGGTGTTCAGACCTTGTATAATACATTTCCTTCCCCCTAAACCCTGCCACCCATGATGCTGTTTGGGTGCTCAGACCTTGTATCATACGTTTCCTTCCCCCTAAACACTGCCACCCATGATGCTCTTTGGGTGCTCAGACCTTGTATCATATGTTTCCTTCCCCCTAAACCCTGTCACCCATGATGCTCTTTTGGTGCTCAGACCTTGTATCATACGTTTCCTTCCCCCTAAACCCTGCTACCCATGATGCTCTTTGGGTGCTCAGACCTTGTATCATATGTTTCCTTCCCCCTAAACCCTGTCACCCATGATGCTCTTTTGGTGCTCAGACCTTGTATCATACGTTTCCTTCCCCCTAAACCCTGTCACCCATGATGCTCTTTTGGTGCTCAGACCTTGTATCATACGTTTCCTTCCCCCTAATCCCTGCCACCCATGAAGCTCTTTGGGTGCTCAGACCTTGTATCATATGTTTCCTTCCCCCTCAACCCTGCCACCCATGATGCTCTTCGGGTGCTCAGAACATGTATATCATACGTTTCCTTCCCCCTAAAACCCTCCCACCCATGATGCTGTTTGGGTGCTCAGACCTTGTATCATACGTTTCTTTCCCCCTAAACCCTGCCACCCATGATGCTCTTCGGGTGCTCAGAACTTGTATATCATACGTTTCCTTCCCCCTAAAACCCTGCCACCCATGATGCTGTTTGGGTGCTCAGACCTTGTATATCATACATTTCCTTCCCCCTAAACCCCGCCACCCATGATGCTCTTTGGGGGCTCAGACCTTGTATCATACGTTTCCTTCCCCCTAAACCCTGCCACCGATGATGCTCTTTGGGTGCTCAGACCTTGTATAATGCGTTTCCTTCCCCCTAATCCCTGCCACCCATGATGCTCTTTGGGTGCTCAGACCTTGTATAATGCGTTTCCTTCCCCCTAAACCCTGCCACCCATGATGCTCTTTGGGTGCTCAGACCTTGTATCATACGTTTCCTTCCCCCCTAAACCCTGCCACCCATGATGCTCCTTGGGTGCTCAGACCTTGTATCATACGTTTCCTTCCCCCTAAACCCTTAACCAATGGTGCTCTTTGGGTGCTCAGACCTTGTATCATACGTTTCCTTCCCCCCTAAACCCTGCCACCCATGATGCTCTTCGGGTGCTCAGACCTTGTATATCATACGTTTCCTTCCCCCTAAACCCCGCCAACCCATGATGCTCNGATGCTGTTTGGGTGCTCAGACCTTGTATCATACGTTTCCTTCCCCCTTAACCCCACCACCTTTGATGCTCTTTGGGTGCTCAGACCTTGTTAGGTCACCTGAGGTTTGCTCAAGTGACCTATTCCAATCACTTTCCGTCCGTCGTCGTCCGTCTTGCGTCGTGCGTTAACTTTTACATTATCAACTTCTTCTCAAGAACCAGTGGATGGAATTTTTTCAAACTTGGTCACAATCATCCTTGGTAGATGAGGCTACCAAATTGTAAAATTGGGATTCCTACGGTATACCCCAACCCTAGGGGCCAGGGCGGGGCCCAAAAGGGAAAATTAACCATTATTTCAAAAATCTTCTTCTCCAGACTCAGAGGTATTACAGTCATTTTCTCTGCATGGATGGAAAGATCATCAGGGGCTTTATTTAAATTGTAAATTACAGGACCCCCGAGCTTTCCGTTCTCCCTTGGGGAGGGGGTAAAGTTTACTATAGTTTATATAGGGAAACGACACTTTTGGGTATATTTTGACAATTTTCTGTTGGAAATTATTTTTACTTGGTGAGAATTATCTTTGGAGGAGGAAGATGGTTTTAAATTGTAAAATTGGGATTCCTACCCTAACCATAGGGGCAAGGGCGGGGCCCGCAAAAGGGAAAATTAACCAATATTTTAAAAAAAAATCTCTCCAGACTCAGAGGTATTACAGTCATTTTCTCTGCATGGATGGAAAGATCAACAGGGGCTTTCTTTAAATTGTAAATTTCAGGACCCCCGAGCTATCCGTTCTCTCTTGGGGAGGGGGTAAAGTTTACTATAGTTTATATAGTCAAAAAACACTTTTGGGTATATTTTGACAATTTTCTGTTGGAAATTATTCTTACTTGGTGAGAATTATCCTTGAAGGAAGATGGTTTCAAGTTGTAAAATTGGGATTCCTACCCCGACCCTAGGGGCCAGGGTGGGGCCCAAAAGGGAAAATTAACCAATATTTCAAAAATCTTCTTCTCCAGACTCAGAGGTATTATAGTCATTTTCTCTGCATGGATAGAATGATAATCAGGGGCTTTATTTAAATTGTAAATTTCAGGTCCCCCGAGCTATCTGTTCTCCCTTGGGGAGGGGGTAAAGTTTACGATTGTTTATTTAGGGAAACAACACTTTTGGGTATATTTTGACAATTTTCTGTTGGAAATTATTTTTACTTGGTCAGAATCATCTTTGGTGGATGACGGTATCAAATTGTAAACTTGGAATTCCTGCCCCATCCCCAGGGGTTAGAGCGTGGCCCCAAAGGAAACATTTACAAATATTTTATAATTCTTATCCTTTGGTGACATGACAAGTATTGTATTTCACTTAGTTTACATGCTGATTTCCACATCACATCTAAACAATAAAATAAAGCTACCAGTACCTATGATATAACTCAGGTGACCGCTAAGGCCCTTGGGCCTCTTGTATCATACATTTCCTTCCCCCTAGACCCTGCCACCAATGATGCTCTTCGGGTGCTTAGACCTTGTATCATACATTTCCTTCCCCCTAAACCCTGCCACCCATGATGCTGTTTGGGTGCTCAGACCTTGTATCATACGTTTCCTTCCCCCTAAACCCTGCCACCCATGATGCTCTTTGGGTGCTCAGACCTTGTATCATACGTTTCCTTCCCCCTAAACCCTGCCACCCATGATGCTCTTTGGGTGCTCAGACCTTGTATCATACGTTTCCTTCCCCCTAAACCCTGCCACCCATGATGCTCTTTGGGTGCTCAGACCTTGTATCATACGTTTCCTTCCCCCTAAACCCTGCCACCCATGATGCTCTTTGGGTGCTCAGACCTTGTATCATAC
>NW_018408908.1:317160-358291 GCF_002113885.1 Mizuhopecten yessoensis | reverse complement strand
CATTCCTCAATTTACACCAACCACGATTGTTATCGCACAACGTCCGTCCATCGTGCGCACAGATGTGCGCAAGCAATGATCGTCCAGCTTTTTATCGTTCGCCCATCGTGCACACACCGTTCACACACCGTGCACACATCGTGCGCACACCGCACATCGTGTAACGTTGTGCGATCCCACAACTGTATATCATACATTTCCTTCCCCTAAACCCCTCCACCCATGATGCTCTTTGGGTGCTCAGACCTTGTATCATACGTTTCCCCCCCCCTAAACCCTTACCCAATGATGCTCTTTGGGTGCTCAGACCTTGTATCCTACGTTTCCTTCCCCCTAAACCCTTCACCAATGATGCTCTTTGGGTGCTCAGACCTCGTATCATACGTTTCCTTCCCCCTAAACCCTGCCACCCATGATGCTCTTTTGTTGCTCAGACTTTGTATCATACGTTTCCTTCCCCCTAAACCCTGCCACCCATTTTTGGGGTATATATTTTGGTATGGCCTCCAGACGTCCATCTGTCTGATGACTTTTTCACTTCTATGCAATAACTTTAGTAATGAAATATTCTTTCTTCTGTTTTATTTCTTGAGTTGATCTTTGAGCTTCAATTTAAGGCTTCCTCGTGTAAGAAAACAAGTGTTCTTGCTAAAAGTTAAATGTTATGTTCGTAGCCAGTTTCAGGGATGCAGGTTCATGATTACTCATTTACTGGGCTTTAAGCCATTACTCATTTACTGGGCTTTGAGCCATTACTCATTTAGGAAGCCTGGTGCCATGAAAGGGACTTAAAGTTATACCTGAGAATGATGGGAATTCATTGGTATTCATTTAGCTTCTTTTCTTTGCACGGAAGTCTTCTTTTGTCATTATTAGGAACGCGAAGTCACAGAGGTTAAAACCACTTGGGGTTGAACCTGGGAACTATCGCTAATTCACTAGTCCAAAGCAGTGTTCTAGCTACGTATTGAAACTATCGGGAAATCCCCTTGGGGTCAAGTGACAAGGTAATACAGGATATCTTAGCAGTTTTTGAAATTAAATACTATTATTCTAATATGGATACTGGGATACAACAAATGGCAAGACATACACTGATGTCAAGTTTGAATTATTTTTCCACTTATGTTGAGTTTTTGGTTTGCATTTCAATTACACATGTCTGAAAGAGTTTTCATTGATCTGTTGGGGTTATAAGAGAGAAGTTCATGGAGTGATCAGTGATTTATTTATCAGGTGTGTAAGATTACCCTTACCATCAGATTCTATCTTCTCTTTCATGGAAGAAAAAAAACCTCAATCTTGATATTTCAATTATCATTTGAGGTAGATCAATGTGTCTATTCCTTTTGAAACAAAAATTAATACGGCTTCCAGGCCCAGGAGTGAAATCTTACTGATCATTGGTAGGCTTGGATTGATCGCCAAGGTTACATATACTGTATAGAGTGTGTGTATGTCTTACCGCACATGATATTCCTCGACCAATTGTAACAAATTTGTCCTATCTGAATCAAGAGCATCTCTCAGTCCTTATCACCGAACAGTTAAGTTTGTTATATGGAAAAGGTTTCTCAGGGGAACTTTTACAGATTCCTTATCAGAAGTTTTCAGGAGTGGAATTTGATTTTACGTATTTCAGTGGTCAAGTAGGAATTTTTTGTCTGACAGCGAAAGAAAAATCAATATTTACAAATGTCTAGATAGATACGCAGTAATGATAAAAACATGAAAGTATTCTGTCACTATTCGTGTACAATTGCTATATACAAAAAATATCTTTTCTCCCCCGCTCTTGAGAAAGAATTTTGCAGCTAGAGTTATGGGCCTTGTGTACTTTAGTTCTATGCTTCAGATGCTGCACGAAATTGACTTGAAATTGCAATACGATGTGACTGTTTAGAAAAAATATCCAGTTTTGAAACTCTAATCATAATTTGTACTCTAACATGACTAATGTATTATATCTTGATGAAAATCAGAAATAGAAATCCCCTTATAATAATGTTCTAGTCAATTATTTAAATATTCAGTCACTTCCTCGGCCTTAATTTAATCTCCCTACTTTTTAACAAATTTGAGTACAACTCGTATTTTGTTGGAGAGTTATTTTCACATTATCAAAATCATCCATTTAAAATTTTTGACAAGTTTATGTGACAGTCTTCAAATGGAGGGCATGGAATTGTATAATTTTGATAGAATGAGAGAAAATCTGTGGTTACAATACCTCTAATATCTGCCATAGAAGTATTTTTCTGATTGCTACATTTTACCATTGTGATGTTGAATAGAAGGATAAACATTATCTGTAAAGGTATTGCAGTAACAAATGAATGATAAAAAAGAGAAATAAGATTGAAAATATTCTCTTTNCCCCCCCCCCCCCCCCCCCCCCCCCTGAAAATTTCCATTTTCAAACATGTTTCACAAGTGTAGCTCACAGTAGTACAGCTGACATTGGCAGCATTGTTTTCACTTTATTTCATATAATTATTATAAAATCTATATATATCACCCTATCTAATCTGGAGCTGGTATATAGGTGTTCTGCTTGCTATGGGTCTTTACTTCCACTGGCTCATTTTTAATGCTTTACAGCTAGAATACCGCAACACAGCAATAATGATACCCCAAAAAACACCCTAATTGCTGCTGCTGTCCAAGTCTTCAAATTAAAGTAATGCTGAATTGGATTGAATGTTGTAGTTACCACTAAATGGGTATGCCAAACTTTAAATCAACCAAACTTACCATTTAAGAAACCAGACTTTCACCCCATTACATGGTTACATAGAAATTACCATCAGTTTGTGTTTGAAGTCCTAGCTGAAAATTTACCACATGGTGGAGATATGTACTAGCTATGAGTTTACCACATGGTGGAGATATGTACTAGCTATGAGTTTACCACATGGTAGAGATATGTACTAGCTATGAGTTTACCACATGGTAGAGATATGTACTAGCTATGAGTTTACCACATGGTAGAGATATGTACTAGCTGAATGTTTACCACATGATAGAGATAAGAACTAGAGCTCTATAAGTTTACCACATGGTAGAGAAAAGTACTTGCTATATGTTTACCACATGGTAGAGAGAGGTACTAACTGTATGTTTACCACTTGGCAGAGAGAAGTACTAGCTTTATGTTTACCTCATAATAGAGAGAAGTACTAGCTGTATGTTTACCACTTTGAAGACAGAAGTACTAGCTGTATGTTTACCACATGGTAGAGAGGAGAACTAGCTGTATGTTTACCACATGGTAGAGAGAAGTACTAGCTGTATGTTTACCACATGGTAAGTTTACCACATGGTAAAGAGAAGTACTAGCTGTATGTTTACCACATAATAGAGAGAGGTACTAACTGTATGTTTACCACATGGTAGAGAGAAGTACTAGCTGTATATTTACCACTTGGTAGAGAGAAGTACTAGCTGTATGTTTACCTCATGGTAGAGAGAGGTACTAACTGTACGTTTACCTCATGGTAGAGAGAAGAACTAACTGTATGTTTACCTCATGGTAGAGAGAGGTACTAACTGTATGTTTACCTCATGGTAGAGAGAAGTACTTGCTGTATATTTTCCACATGGTAGAGATAAGTACTAGCTGTATATTTACCACGTGGTAGAGATAAGTACTAACTGTATATTTACCACATGGTAGAGAGAAGTACTAGCTGTGTTTACCTCATGGTAGGGAGAAGAACTAACTGTATGTTTACCACATGGTAGAGAGAGGTACTAACTGTATGTTTACCTCATGGTAGAGAGAAGTACTTGCTGTATATTTACCACATGGTAGAGATAAGTACTAGCTGTATGTTTACCTCATAATAGAGAGAGATACTAACTGTATGTTTACCTCATGGTAGAGAGAGGTACAGTTGTGGGATCGCACAACGTTACACGATGTGCGGTGTGCGCACGATGTGTGCACGGTGTGTGAACGGTGTGTGCACGATGGGCGAACGATAAAAAGATGGACGATCATTGCTTGCGCACATCTGTGCGCACGATGGACGGACGTTGTGCGATAACAATCGTGGTTGGTGTAAATTGAGGAATGCCTTAACAATTTATACGGTTTCGTGTTTAATCATATAAACTTGATGTTTACGTATGTTTCTATATTCTAGCAACATCTATAAACATATCTTTCGCTCTATACATTCTTATATTTAGAAATTGTGTTTTCTGTGGTTTTAAACAAACTTAATCGACACTTGTAAAATTCCAACACAATCCCGTCTACAGGTAAACATAACCACTTTGTACATGTACTTGGACCAAGGGACAGTATACTCCCCGCCTGGGGCACTTACGTAACTCGTCGGGTAAGGCCGTGGGTGTGAAAATCCAGGTGAAGGGGAGCTATAGGCAAACGAATGCAAATAACAAATACTATGCATAACGGTCAAACGGTATCGCATATCAGCTCTGTGTGTCAGGCACTGGTCAGGTAAAACTCCGGACACTCATCAAAATGTTATTTACCTGATCTGTTTACTTGGAGCCAAACCCATTCTTGATAGCCTAACGGTCGTTGTAATACTGTGTAACACACATTGTGAAATTGTATAATCTTGATTATTGTGATGAGAAATTACAGATATATACACAGTGTACATTATCGCATACAAGCCTTCCGTATTTTTGTCATTCCGTAATTTTGATCTACAAATGATACCAAATCGCACAGGTGTGCGGAGAGAAGCGAACAACGGGGCGAACGATTGCTATATCGCACAGTTGTGCGCACCATGTGTGGACGATGTGCAGACGGTGTGTGAACGATGTATGCACGGTGTGCGCACGGTATTTTTGGTGCGTTGTGCGGTCCCACAACTGTACTAACTGTTTGTTTACCACATGGTAGAGAGAGAAGTACTAACTGTATATTTACCACATGGTAGAGAGAGGTACTAACTGTATATTTACCACATGGTAGAGAGAGGTACTAACTGTATGTTTACCACATGGTAGAGAGTGGTACTAACTGTTTACCACATGGTAGAGAGAGGTACTAACTGTATGTTTACCTCATAATAGGGAGAGGTACTAACTGTATGTTTAGCACATGATAGAGAGAGGAACTAGCTGTATGTTTACCACTTGGTAGAGAGAGGTACTAACTGTATGTTTACCACAAGGTAAAGAGAGGTACTAAACGTATGTTTACCTCAAAATAGAGAGAGGTACTTACTGTATGTTTACCTCATGGTGGAGAGAAGTACTAGCTGTATATTTACCACTTGGTAGAGAGAAGTACTAGCTGTATGTTTACCACAAAATAGAGAGAGGTACTAACTGTATGTTTACCACATGGTAGAGAGAAGTACTAGCTGTATGTTTACCACTTGGTAGACAGAAATGCTGACTAAGTTTACCACAAGATCGAGAGAAATGATTGCTGTATGTTTACCACTTGGTAGACAGAAGTCCTTGCTGTAAGTTGACCACATGGAAGATGGAAGTCCTTGCTGTAAGTTTACCACAAATTTGAGAAAAATGCTTGCTGAATGTTTACCACTTGGTAGACAGAAGTCCTTGCTGTAAGTTTACCACATGGAAGTCGGAAGTGCTAGCTGTAAATTTACCACAAGTTTGAGAAAAATGCTTGCTGAATGTTTACCACTTGGTAGACAGAAGTCCTTGCTGTAAGTTTACCACAAGATTGAAAGAAACGCTTGCTGTATGTTTACCACTTGGTAGAGAGAAGAGCTTGCTGAATGTTTACCACTTGGTAGAGAGAAATGCTTGCTGTATGTTTACCACTTGGTAGAGAGAAGTGCTTGCTGAATGTTTACCACTTGGTAGACAGAAGTACTAGCTAAATGTTTACCACTTGGTAGACAGAAGTCCTTGCTGTAAATTTACAACAAGATCGAGAGAAATGCTTGCTGTATGTTTACCACATGGTAGAGATAAGTGCTTGCTGAATGTTTACCACTTGGTAGAGAGAAATTCTTGCTGTATGTTTACCACATGGTAGAGATAAGTGATTGCTGAATGTTGATCACTTGGTAGAGAGAAGGGCTTGCTGAATGTTGATCACTTGGTAGACAGAAGTCCTTGCTGTAAGTTTACCACATGGTAGAGAGAAATGTTTGCTGTATGTTTACCACATGGTAGAGACCTTGGCTTGCTGAATGTTTATCACTTGGTAGACAGAAGTACTAGCTGTAAGTTTACCACACCATTTAGAGAAGTGCTCGCTGAATGTTTACCACTTGGTATGTAGATGTGTTTGCTGTACATTGCAAGCTTTTTACTGATTTAGATCAAGGACAGTTTTCTCTTAAAAATTAAATCCTTCAGGATTTCATGATGATGATGGAAACTTTCTAACAACCTACGTCAACTTTAAGCTCACCTTGCACAACTTACGCTTATGGTATGGTGTTTCTTCCAAAATCAACTTTTTCTTTGAGTGGCTTTTTAAGCACTGGAAGACCCAAGGCATGATATTTGGCCGTTAGGTACCTTAGATGGAGTGATATAAAATTTCCTCAAATAAATGACCTTGACCTACTTTAAAGATCACAAGGATCAAATGTGTTAAAAACCTTTTGAAAATTCTTCTGAATAAACAAGAGGCCTAGAGTTATGATATTTAGCCAGCAGGTACCTGGGATGTAGTGCTATGACATTTTATCAAATGAATGACCTTGACATATGTTGAAGGTCACAGGGGTCAAATGTGTTAACACCTTTGAACAAGTTCTTCTGAATAACTAAGACACATGGTGCTTATTTATGGCAAATAGCACTCTGTGAACTCTATAAACTGTCCTAAAATAAATGACCTTGACATACTTTCAAGGTCACAGGCATCAAATATGTAAAAAATACACTTAAAATGACTCCTTTTGAATAACCAGGAATCCCATGTCAATGATATTTGGCCTGTAGGTACCTGGCATGGAGTGCTATTAATTTTTCCCAAATAAATGACCTTGACCTTCATCCAAAGTCACATGGTCAAAATATGTAAAACCCTTCATACATCTTCTGCATAACCAGGAGGCCCTGGGTGATGATATTTGATCAATAGCATTCTGAGATAGACTTGTTCAAAGTTTCAAAGTTTCAAAGTTTCCTCCAGTTGATAACCTTGACCAACTTTTAAGGTTACAGGGGTCAAACATGTAAAAAAGACTTTGAACAACTTCTTTTTAATAACAAAGAGTGCCAGGGTGATGATAGTTGACCAATAGTATGATTGGATAGAGTAGAAAATAGTTTCATCAAAGACATTTCCTTTACCTAGCTACTTTCATCTTCACAAGGGTCAGGGGTCAAATATGAAATACAATAAAAAATCATCTGATATTTAGCCAGTAGCATTCTGGGATATAGGGCAACCAAAGTTATTCAAATAAATGACCTTGGCCCACCTTCACGTTCACAGGGTTCATAAAATTGCTGAAATAAATGTTAAAAATAAATTTGTTATTTTGTTTATCTAATGACTAGATGCTTCCTAGTAACTATCAAGTAAAACTAATATTCCATTATTGAGAACATTTTCCTATGATTCCATAAATATCTAGGTGAGCAATACAGGCCCTCTGGGCCTCTTGTTAGACATAGCATTAAGGTACACTTAATTTTATCACAAATTGTTTAATGGAGGTGATTGTTCTCAGTAGTGAGTAATTTAATTTGAGATTCAGACTTGAGTATTTGTTGTTTTTTGTGTGTAATCAATCTTGAACAACCCTATTGGATATCTGGTTGTGACATATTAGCCATGTATTGAAACAGCGTGGGTTGACAGATTTTTGTTTTTGTTTAATTCAATAGAAAAGACCGTTATTGGATTTGCAGTGAAATGTATTAGTTCAGAAGTGAACTGGTGAGATGTTTTTGTGTAGAATTTTTCAAAATGACATTTGTTACATGTAGATTCCCCTGATTCTGTTTGTTTCAGTTTATGTCCCGTTATTCGACATGCTTCAGTTGGTATTTATATATAGGGGAAGGACAGTAGTTGGATAATTTTCAATGGTTAGTAATAGGGCTGTAACGATACACCTATGCTACGATACGATACGTATCACAATATCTACCCACGATACGATATATTTTGATACGATACAGGATGACGAAATGTTATGCAACCTCTTCAAATGCGTCGCCATGTTTGATGTGTTCCCTGACTTGTAACTTAAATCTACGAAACATATGCGACTAGTGGAGAGTGATTTTCCGTGGGGGACATTTAGCAGGAATCCAAAATGCTGCCAAACAGGCGAGCAAGCAAGCGGGAGTTGTTTTTAACCATTTATGCTGCTACATTGATTTCTATGTAAAGGGACACCACTGCGGAATTAATTATTGAAATATAAATTAATTTACTTGATTTTTGTGTCGCCTACGATGGATGTCGGAAAGACACGTAAGCGCTGCTTTTCCGACGGCGACGGCGGCATCAACAATGTTAAGGTTTTGCGTTTAGCTCTGTTTCTGACAAAGCGTGTGTACACCAACAAAACCTTGATCATAGATGAAGCATGGGTTTTGGAGCCTACTGCACTATTTTTGGTAAAAAACTCAAATTTCTGGACTTAGAAAAAAACTCAACGCTCAGGTTTTGTGCTTAGCTCTTACATATTAGGCTGTTTCTGACAAAGTATAAATGCTAGAGCAACCAAACTTGGGTCATACGTGTACCATGGGATGTATAGCTGAATGCATTACGCTCTTTACTAGCATTTCAATGTTTCTGTATTTTTTTGGTAAAAACCTCAAATTTCTGGACTTAGAAAAAAACTCAACGTTAAAGTTTTGCGTTAAGCTCTTGCATATTAGGCTCTTTCTGACAAAGTATAAGAGCTACCCCAACCAAACCTCAATCATACATGTATTAGGGTAGTAGAGCCTACTACTCTAAAAACATTTCATAGATTTTATGGATTTTGCGTTTAGGTCCGTTTCCTTATGTACTTGGGTCATACACTGTAGGTGTATCATAGCTAAATGCACTACACTCTTTCCTAACATTTCATGGATTTCCCTGATTTTGGGTGGAAAACCCTCACATTTGTGGACTCAAACTTAGGGCTTAATTTTTAGCAATTTCAGAAATCACTTACAACATTTTATAACTTTGTCCGATAAACTTCAAAATTACTTTTCAGGTATATTGGAGCAAATACTTTATTTAAATCTTTTCCTTGACCAAATTCCATATCAATAATATCACATGTTACTAATACACAATAATGACATAATTACATTTTATTTTGTATACGTCTGACTAATGACACTTTTTGCGTTTTAATTACAGGTGTGGTAATAATGCATGCTGCATATACAATTCAATCATGTCTGCCTTTCTCACAACCTATTACCTATTAGGCTATCACATTGGGACATGACCCTCAATTTCAATTCTCTTTTAATATATCCTAAGTACTATGTCAAATGCTTATTATATTGACAAAGCGGGACAGGCGACACATATAATTACGCGTAATTCTTGTTCAAATGTGCATAACTTGAAAAATATATGTTATATGTGAATAAAAGTTATATGAAATTGTTTGTTATTGTCTCTAGTTTATATGAACGTTTTCAATTCTAAAGTTGCTGCAGTATTTACCTTTACAGGTGGTAATAAAGGTAAGAAAGGGTGAAACGGATTTAAGCACCAGAAAGATCATTTTAAAATTATTTTTGTCAGCAAATGTGATTGGCAAATGATATCAGAGATTATAAACTTCATTTATGACATAAGACGCTGTACATTTACACGGAGATTATCAGGTAAAAAGATCAGGTTTTTTATCAAGAATTGCATGTGATTTGCTACAGGTTTCAAGTCGTCATTAAATATATTTACTATCACAGTCGGCATATAGATATATATAAGCTACGGTCTAGTTAGCTCACCTGGTCCGAAGGACCAAGCTAAGGTGAGCTTATGCCATACCGTGACGTCCGTCGTCCGTCCGTACGTCAACAATTTCTTTAAACGACTTCTTCTTAACCACTGGTTGGAATTAAAATAAATTTGACTGGAAGCATCCCTAGGTGGTGGGGATTCAAAATTGTACAAATGGTGAAGCTGACCCCCCAGGGGGCTTAGGGGCGGGGCCAAAAGGGGTCAATTTGCCCATATTGCTTTAAGTGACTTCTTCTCTGGAACTGAGTGATGTATATCTACCTTATTTAAATGGAAGCATCTCTAGGTGGTGGAGATTCAAAATTGTACAAATGGTGAAGCTGACCCCCCAGGGGGCTTAGGGGCAGGGCCAAAAGGGGTCAATTTGACCATATTGCTTTAAGTGACTTCTGCTCTGGAACTGAGTGATGTATATCTACCTTATTTAAATGGAATCATCTCTAGGTGGTGGAGTTTCAAAATTGTACAAACGGTTGGGCTGCCCTCCCAGGGGGCTGAGGGACGGGGCCGAAAGGGGGCAATTTGGTTATAATGCTATAAACGACTTCTTCTGCAGAACTATGCCATGGATATTGATCATATTTGGTCGGAAGTATTCATTGGATGCAGGGGTCAAAATTGTACAAATGGTGGGGCTGACCCCCCAGGCTAAGGGGTGGGGCCAATAAAATGTATTACTTGGAAATGGTTGAGATCCCCACCATATAACCATATATACAATTCCTGAGTATAAAGAGAAGAATGCACATTTGCTTCCAGGATGTCTTTAGGGTCTGGCCCCACCCTTGGAGACATAGTCCCTGGGCCATAACTTTAAAACGGTTTAGATCCCCACCCCAAAACTATATATACAATTTGTGGGCATAAAGAGACGAATGAAGACATGATATTAAAACTGATCCCAGGGTCTGCCCCACCCTTGCAGACTTGGCCCCTGGGTCATAACCTTGAAACAGTTGAGATCCCC
This sequence comes from Mizuhopecten yessoensis, assembly GCF_002113885.1. Classification (NCBI taxonomy): domain Eukaryota; kingdom Metazoa; phylum Mollusca; class Bivalvia; order Pectinida; family Pectinidae; genus Mizuhopecten; species Mizuhopecten yessoensis. The sequence continues at coordinate 347,402 of NW_018408908.1, read as the reverse complement.
ACCCCATAACCTTACATAAAATTGCTGGGCATGAAAAATCTAATATAGCTATGCTACAAGGATTGGCCTTTGGGTCTGGCTTATCCCTTGATCTCATTTGGAGAATAGTTTGCCATGATTGCTTAGGTATCCAGGTGAGCGATACAGGCCCTCTGGGCCTCTTGTTTATCATTAAATCATCGATATATAGTTTGAAGAAATCAATCGGCTCAAAACGTATCAATGTCAATGTTCAATTCGGCCTCGCCAGCAGACGACATGTGCGCCTCAGTCCGCCGATATTTTCCTGTTTGCGTAGGGCATAAAACATATCGTACAGCGAACCGAAGCATTTTAGAGCGGTTTTTGTTGCACCGCGGTGCACTCTTGTAACCGTGTTACCAGTTATATGAAGTTTTGACTCATCATTTAGGTTTCAATACAAGTCCAACTTAAAAACTAAGGTCAAACCTGATTAACGGCCACCTACAATACAATGTTAATGGTCACCTGTGGTCAGCGGTCATTTCAGGAGGCATTTAATAACTGACAGCATTACAACGGTGGAGAGAAAGTGGTACTGACACAACAGCGAACGGAGAAATCAACAGGCTAGGTTGGTAAAGGACACCAGCTGGAGATCTTAGGGTATCGGCGTCATCAACAGGCTAGGATGGGAAAGGACACCAGCTGGAGATCTTAGTGTATCGGCGTCATCAACAGGCTAGGCTGGTAAAGGACACCAGCTGGAGATCTTAGTGTATCGGCATCATCAACAGGCTAGGTTGGTAAAGGACGCCAGCTGGAGATCTTAGTGTATCGGCGTCATCAACAGGCTAGGGTGGTAAAGGACACCAGCTGGAGATCTTAGGGTATTGGCGTCATCAACAGGCTAGGTTGGTAAAGGACACCAGCTGGAGATCTTAGTGTATCGGCGTCGTAGGACCATTGCTGGGAATTAAATAAATAGCCGTATAGATTGCTTGAGAACTTGAGAGCGTCCAATGGGTGACACAAGTCATTTTAAAGTGATATATCTTGTTTGGGAACAAGAAATGGGAAGAAGGGAATGTCAAAGATGATGCTGTCCAGAATATAAAAAAACGTCACTGCCAACATATTGTTTCAATTACTGATACAGGGTAATTTATTTGATGATTTTCTTTTTTTTGTGCACTGTGATTAGAGGTGATCTTTTGTTGTGATTAAGTATAAGATTTTTAGTATATGATATATTAATATATAAATTATACCCTTGCTTAGTTGGGGGTAAATAGTGTTCGCTTTGTCTTCGTGTGCATTCAGATTGTCTTTTCTGTTTCATGAAAGGTATAGGCAAATCATGGGTTGATATAGAACATATTTAAATTCAAATTTTTAACCATGTTTTGATTGAAAGATTCTTTCCCTGCCCACTTAATGTACTTATCTTTGTACAGATCTTAATGTTTTACACATCACTTTGCTGGTGTAACTCAAAATGTAGATAGATTTCTGTTTTTTTTAGAAATTTACCATCCATAGGTTTAAATGGCTGAAATATGTCTTAAAATAGACACCCCCATAGCACCTGTGACAGAGATGCCTGATAGAAAGAGAAAAAGTGTTGGAGAGTAATTGGTCTGATAAAATAGCAGTATACTAATATAACAGCCTTTCTTTATGGGTATTTTTAAACTCCATGTCTCAGGGACATTTTTAGGAGTCATTGGCTAAAATCCATGCGGGTATTTTTCCCATACCATTTTATTTTTATCTGAATCTTCATTTATTATTTGCATGGGTTTTCATGCAAGTCTGGTTGGCTAACCAAAAGCTTTGTCCATTCAAAGCTTGTAAATGTAAGAGTTATTTCCCCTTAAACTTTAATTAATGTTAACAGTGATTCTGAGACTATATCATGTTACAGTGCTGTGTTCCTGAGGTCTTTTATCGCAATTTTATATCATAGCCATGAAATTAAAAACACCAAAACATCTCGCAGCATATAAAAGAATTGACAAATTATGTTACTTCAGCACGTCAATGTCTGTTAGTGCTTAATAAATTGGGATGGGTGGAGAGACCTGCTGCTCGACAAATAAACCAATTCTACTCATTACACCTAATGGTGGAAGTAACATTTCTGTCTGAAAATCTCCAAATGCAATGTGACAGTCTTGTGTGAGCAGGGTAAATATATCTGGGCCTATTGGGTGTTACTATGCCTAAGGTAATTGTCTGGAGGACAGACATAGAGGAAGGAATCGTTCCACCCGTCCAAAAACCTAACAACTTTGATTTTCGTACCTATTTTCACAATCACTGCCTCGCGTGTCAATAAGCCATTGCTACGGTAACGTTCATCTATTGGGCTTGAATTGCAAAGTAATGATAACTGTCACTGTAGTTTAGGTATTGAAAGAAATCCATGGCGACAAGAATACTTTGCTGTTTGTGTGTCTTGGTTGATTTTGAAATTGAGTTTTCGACGACATCGCCTCTGTTTGTCCTTATAGTGGTTGCCAGACACAGTTGAGAGCTTGAAATATATGGTATTAGAACATGTAAGTTTTGTGACAATTTTCAGAAGGAAATTGAAAAGAAAATTACATACTTCAAATGTTAAAGATTACTGCTTATTTGCGTGAACCTGTTCTCCTTCCACTGACTAGACTTGGATATCTTGATTGATGCTTATGACATCATTATTCCCGTCACCTCTATGTAAGCGGCAGTATTGAGGTCGACTGTCATGTCTTAACAGGTGTTTTTATTGGTTCTAATGTCATCTCACGCTGTATAGATACAAACCTTAATTTACTTATACCATTTTGTGACTTTCAACACTACAACACAGTCTCTGCCCAGCCTTATCTTGTCTCTTTGTAAACAATTTTAGAAACAAAATATTCAATTTGATGGAATCAATAACAAATTAATATCAACAAATCAAAAAAACAAAACCTTGTTCTGAAAGACATAAGGAAGTAGTTTATGGGCTGCGGGGGATGAGGGAGAATTGTCAAAGTGAAGGTTACAAGGTCGCTTGCTTAGAAATGTCAATGCTACAAGTCATTCGTTTATAAAAGCTTACAATGTCACTGTTTAAAAGTACAGTGTATCATGCCTTACACACTCATTTTCTACCAAAAACCCCAGACATTTTGTCTTAGTGAATAATGGGATGTAATTTTGTTATCTGTTTATTCCATTTTTAGCTCACCTGGTCCGAAGGACCATGATGAGCTTATGCCATACCGCAGCGTCCTTCGTCCGTCGTCCTTCGTCCGTCGTCCTTCCGTCAACTTTTCCTTTAAAACGCTACTTGTCCTGAACGGCCAAGTAGATTTTGACTGAATTTGGTCTGGAGCATCCTTAGGCCAAGGGGACTAAATTTTGTATAAATGGTGGGTCTGGCCCCCCTGGGGGCTGAGGAGTGGGGCCCAATAGAGGAAATGTAGCAAATTCTTTAAAATCCTTCTTCTTCAGTAGGAATGAAAGGATTTGTTCCATATTTTGCCTGAAGCATCCTTGGGTGAAGGAGAACCAATTTTGTATAAACCGTGGGTCTGCTCTCCCCCACGGGGGCCTGAGAGGTGGGGCCAAATAGGGGATATAAAGCAAACTGTTCTTTAAAATCCTTCTTCTGTAGGAATAAAAAGATTTGGTCCCTATTTGGTGTGGAGCATTCTTGGGTGAAGGGGAACCAATTTTGTATAAACGGTGGGTCTGGTCCCCCTTTTGGGCTGAGGGGTGGGACTCAATAGGGGAAACAGCAAATTATTATTTAAAACCTTCTTCTGTCGGAATGAAAGGATTGGTCCATATTTGGTGTGGAGCATCCTTGGGTAAAGGGGAGTCAATTTTGTATAAACAGTGGGTCTGGCCCCATGTGACCTGAGGGGCAGGGCCCAATAGGGGAAATAGAAGTCAAACCTTTATAATCCTTCTTATTCCATAGGGATTAAGGGATTTTATCCTAATTTAGTCTGGAGCATCCTTGGGCCAAGGGGACATAATTTTGTATAAACAGTGTCTAACCCCCCTAGAGGCAGAGAGATGGGCCCAATATAAGAAATAGAGGTAAAACCTTTTAAGTCTTTTTTTGGACCAGGATTAAGGAATTTTATCCTTATTTAGTTTGGAGCATCCTTGGGCCAAGGGAACTCAATTTTGTATGAACGGTTGGTATGCCCGCCCCCCCAACCCCCGCCCCCTAGGGGCATAGGGGTGCATGTGGCTCTGTTTGAAGTTTGTTCTTGCTATACCCAAGTACTGGATGGATTTTTCTGAAATTTCATATGTACTTATACAGCACCTACCATGGAGTGCTATATCTTTACTTCATACCAATTATATTCAGGTGAGTGATACAGGCCCTCAAATGGCCTATTGTTCAAATAAACATGTATAATTCAGAAAATAAAATGATTATAGTGCTTTTTCCTTTTCATCAACTAATATTCTATCTGAATGAATTGAAAAAATGTATGTAATTATAATCCGGGCATGTTCGAAAAGATTGTGTATAATGTTCAAATAACCATTGTCCTAAAGTACGTACACGAAAGTAAACAGAAAATCTTCAAAGCCTCTGGCAAGGACCATTACACTAAGACCTTTCTAAATCTGATAGCCATAGAAGACAGTTTGACCAACAGATGTTTGGGAAAACATCTATTTTATTAATGTGTTTGTTACAAGTTTCGGTTTCTAGATATCTCCATTATCCTTAAGCTGCTGTCAAGAACAAGGATTTGGTTGGCAACATATGAAAGATAGAAAAAGCACTGAACCATGTGGGTTCCATTTACTGCTGTTACAGTTTGAGAAATAAAGACATTGGTTACTTACTTCCCGTCTAAGTTTGGTCCAAAATGTCATTGTGATGGAATCAATGAAGTAGATATTCTGGGTAAATAAGTAGACTTAGATGTTGATTAATTGATATTCAGTAAATATATGATAAGTACTAATAGCAATGTTGGTCAATCAAAATGTTTACAATAAAAGATTTAGAGATAATATTTCCATTTTACCAATGATGTGAAGCTAACAATTGTTTAGCAGTAGGAGCTAGCCGAGGCTGGGTGGCTGCGTGCTGTAGTCTGTGTCGGAAGCAGGTTGGATAGAAAGACTTATGGCAAACAGTTGACTCAACAGATAGCAAAAGACATAAATTTTCTTGTTATAATTATCTCCAAAATGAACACCTATTCCAGAAACATTTGCACAAATTCTGAGGTCAGACTCCCTAGTGAACCATAACACGGTGGGACAGAGAATACAGGGCTTGGACAGAGAATACAGGGCTGCCATAAGTCTTCAGATTTTAAATCAAGTATGATTTAAATGCACCATTTTGATTAGAGTGTTGATGTGGGGCCCTTAATTAGTCCCTAGTCTGGAGCCCAGAGGTGATTAAAGGGACACACAGCTGAAACGAGGGTCAGAGGCATAAATCTTGGATTCCACTAGGTGACTGAAGGGAGATAACTGGAAGGGTTAGAGGGGACCAGGATAACTTCCTATGTAGGTGATCGTCAGGTCATATTTAATTATGAGTAATGTGATATTGATATATAAATTGCATGTTGGATATAACATTGGTTTAATGTTAATCTCCTGACCCTGTAGTCATTAGGATATATACACTAGCTGTAAAGCATACTGTTGTTAAACTAACAGAAACCTGAAAATCTTTGATCTTTTCACTTTTAAAATAAATGGATTTATTTCAAACAGATATGTAAGACAATATAGAAAAGCAGCATTGAATTTACAAATACTCAAGGTGCTTCTGCTGAATTTCTTGTATAAAACCAGCAAAGGGAGACAACTGAATACTGGTTAAATATACCCATATTGGAAATAGTGTAAGAAATGGGAGATAATTGGAAAGTAAACAATTCAAATTCCCTCGTTAAATCAACCATGACACAATAAAATCTAGGAATAAGTTGTCACAACACAGTTTCACATCAGTCATTACATTGTTTACACTGGGGTTTCTGCTCTTCATTGTGTCAAATATTACAAAACGTAGATGAAGGTATTTGAAAACAAATTCGTAAAACGAAACATTGAAACGGTTTAAGGACAGAAATGTTTTGTTATTTTACTTGTTTGAACAACAACCAAATATTGTAGAAAATAAAATAACAATTAAAATAAATGTCTATTAAATGTTTCCTTCAGGTAATGGCGTAAAATAAATCTCAACAGTCACTCTAGATTAAGGCTTTGTCCTTCATTAGGAATTTATTGAACCTCGCCCTTATGTCACATCTAGATATGAAAATAGAAAGTTTGCAACTTCCCTGTTTTCAAATTTGGATGTGACATAAGGTCAGATGAGGAGCATTTAGTTACTGATGAAGGGCTATGCTTGAAAGCTTGGATTAAGAGGGACTGTTGATACTTATCATACAAATATTCACCAGTAGATACCAGCCGTTCTGTAGTAATTATTTTCCAATCAGCCACCAAGAAGATGCAGTGGAGCTGATGTGACTCCCCAAGTAACCCTGACTCAGCTGGACAGGGGATGAGGGCCTGCTTTGATCCCTAGTGGATCCCCAAACATTAACATTATCTAAATGTACATTTTCAATAGTAATGGCTAAAGCTCATTACAAAAAGGTTAAGTTGTGGCTAATGTCAGCTCTATAAACCAAAGGTTAGTTGAAGGTCATTGTGCAGATTTTGGAAGACTAAAGAAGATTTATACAGGTTGTATGTATATCTAGATTTTACCAAAATGTCAGATTTTCAATTTGATTTTGCTGTAGGTCAAAGAGCCAATGTTTACATACACAACAATCTGATAAAACATTCAAGCTTGCTTGAGGAAACTTAATATCGGCTGTAAAGTTGGGCATTGAATTTATTAGCTTACCTGGAACCAAGTACCTGTGATCTTTTGCAATTGTTTATCATCCATTGGTCATTAACTTTTACTTTAAAATATTGCTTGTCCAACATTATACAGATTGACAAAAAAAGTAAAACATCAACCAAGGAAATCTATTGTTGATATGAAGGATGTGGCCATCTTGGAGCAATAGGTGCAGGATCTAATAGAATCTATTAGAGAAAAAGGAGGTCAAACTTCAGAATACAAGCCCTTCAGTACAAGTTAAATGATTCGACAGAATTTGGTAGGATGATTCTCTAAGCCAAAGCAATTCATTGTTGTGTATGCTTACAACCCATGAAACATAAAACCCATTATTTTCCCCTGACCAAGTGTTGCTTTTGTAATAGTTTGGCTCAGAAAGAATCTCAGAAGCCACAATAGTTTCAAAATGTTAGAAATATTTTCATTTTTATGTTATGGTGCAGCGTCCGTCGTCCGTCATCCGTCTGTCCTGCATCAACTTTTTACTTTAAACAACTTCTTCTCAATAACCGAAAGGCCCAGGGTACTGATATTAGGCCTGCAGCATGCTGGGATGAAGGGCTTATAAGTTTGTTCAAATAAAGGACCTTGACCCACCTTCAAGGTCACTGGGGGCAGACGTCTTAAAATCTTCAAACAACTTCTTCTCAATAACCGAAAGGCCAGGGTACTGATATTAGGCCTTTAGCATGCTGGGATGAAGGGCTTATAAGTTTGTTCAAATAAAGGACCTTGACCCACCTTCAAGGTCACTGGGGTCAGACGTCTTAAAATCTTCAAACAACTGCTTCTCAATAACCAAAAGGCCAAGGGTACTTATATTGGGCCTGTAGCATGCTGGGATGAAGGGCTTATAAGTTTGTTCAAATAAATGACCTTGACCCACCTTCAAGGTCACTGGGGTCAGATGTCTTAAAATCTTCAAACAACTTCTTCTTAATAACTTAAAGGCCCAGGGTACTTATATTGGGCCTGTAGAATGCTGGGATGAAGGGCTTATAAGTTTGTTCAAATAAATGACCTTGACCCTCCTTCAAGGTCACTGGGGTCAGACGTCTTAAAATCTTCAAACAACTTCTTCTCAATAACCAAAAGGCCAAGGGTACTTATATTGAGCCTGTAGCATGCTGGGATGAAGGGTTACAAAGCTTGTTCAAATGAATGACCTTGACCAGCTTTCAAGGTCACAGGGGTCAAATGTTTTAAAATCTTCAAACAACTCCTCAATAACCAAAAGGCCCAGGGTACTGAAATTAGGCCTGTAGCATGCATGGATGAAGGACTACCAAGTTTGTTAAAATGTATGACCTTGACCAACCTTCAAGGTCACTGGGGTGAGATGTCTTAAAATCTTCAAACACCTTCTTCTCAATAACCAAAAGGCCAAGGGTACTTATATTGAGCCTGTAGCATGCTGGGATGAAGGGCTTATAAGTTTGTTCAAATAAATGACCTTGACCCTCCTTCAAGGTCACTGGGGTCAGACGTCTTAAAATCTTCAAACAACTTCTTCTCAATAACCAAAAGGCCAAGGGTACTTATATTGGGCCTGCAGCATGCTGGGATGAAGGGCTACAAAGTTTTTTCAAATGAATGACCTTGACCCACTTTCAAGTTCACTGGAGTCAGATGTCTTAAAATCTTCAAACACCTTCTTCTCAATAACCAAAACGCCCAGGGTACTGATATTGGGCCTGTATCATGCTGGGATGAAGGGCTACCAAATTTGTTCAAATGAATGACCTTGATCCACTTTCAACCTGATGTCCTTGTTCGACATTCAAGGTCACAGGCGTCATATGTTTAATCTTTTAATAGGTTCTTATGAATCAAACACCTATATTCTGCCTGTAGCTGTATTTTAGTCCACCTTTAAGATTACAAGTGTGAGATTAATACCAGGTGAGCGATACAGGCCCATTGGGCCTCTTGTTTGTTTTAGTTCAGATGACAAATAAAAACAGGTGAACTTCACAGGCCCTATTTGCCTCTTGTTTTTGAAAAGATGTACTGAAAGTTGTATGATATAGTTAGGTCTTTACGTATTGATAGTGCTGCATCAGATGGAACAAAGGTTAAAGTAATTAGCACTACCATTAAGACATAATATGGTTGTTTGTTTGTTAGAACCAGATGTGACCAATAGATGAGTGGATTCCACTTTCGTTATAAAATAACTTAATGCCGTGTTTATTTGTTTCTAGAGTATGCTTTTACAGTGGATGCAACAAAAGCTGACTACACAATGTAGAGCTTTGTTTATAGGGTACATGTAGCTGATAAACATTTCCAGCGGAGTCTTAAGCATTGGACTGGATAAGTGATATTAGTCAACTGTCAATCAGTGAAATGTGAAGGCGGCATTTTTAGGTCACCTGAGACAAAGTCTCAAGTGACCTGTTGCGATCGCCTTTTGTCTGGCAGCGTCCATCGTGCATCTGTAAACAATTAACATTTTCGACTTCTTCTCTGAACCAATTGCAATGAAATTTTGCAGAAACCTTCCGTGGCCAAAGGTCAACAAAAAGAGTGGCTTATTTGGTCCCTAGCCTCCAGGGGCCTGAGGGGCGGGGCCAAAAGGGTCAAATTGACTAAAATTTCAAAAATCTTCTCAAGACCCAGATATGGTAGAATCAAATACTCTTCATAGATGAAAGGGTCTTAAGGTGCTTTACCAACATTGTGAATTTCATGACCCTGGGGTCTCACGTTTCCGCCTGGGGAGAGGGTAAACTTTACTATAGTTTATATAGGGAAATCACATTTGTACCAACAATTGTTTAATTTCCATTGGAAGTTATTCAATTTGGGTTAGCATTATCAGTATTGGATAGCAGTTTGATGGTATGCACATATCAGCCCTGACTGACCCCCCGGGGCTGATGGGTGGGGCCAAAAAGGGTTGAGTTGACTGAAATTTCAAAAATCTTCTTCTCAAACACCCAGATATGGTAGAATCAAACACTCTTCATAGATGGTGGAAGTTCTTAAGGTTTATGACCCTAGGGTCTCACAATGGCAAATGATACTTTGAATATTACATGTTAATAACTTGATTGGAATTATAACCCTGAGTTGATAGTTTGATATTTTGAAAATTTTGAGCCAGCTCTACCCCCAAGGGCTGTAGGGTGGGGCCCAAAGGAGTCAGTGTGCTAAAATTTCTTCATTTTCCTTGTTTAGAATCAGAGGTGCTAGTTTCAAATCCTTTTCAGTCTGAAATCTGTATGCTAGATATTGAATATGGTGGTTTTATTGTATTTTGTCACTTTGAATAATATTTCTGTTCATGTTAAAAACAAAATCAACTCTCTGTATAAATATATCAGGTGACCGTAAGGCCCATGGGCCTCTTGTATTTAAAGCTTTTATGCCGAGATGATTGAGGAGACAGGATTTTCACTGTATTCATAGCTTGAAAAAAAAGCAAAATATAGAGCATGTTGATTCCTTGCTCTGCCCCAATAGACAGTTAGGACTAGATACAGTAATCACCTGTTGGGTACTGCATAGACTGGTCCCTGTATCTGGAACATTGAATTGGTTAAGAAAAAAATTAACTCTTGTAATTGTGATCACTTGGATGTCTGATTCTGACTAAGGGGAGATAAGCTGATAGTAAAATGTAGCTGGGAAACTCTTCATAAAAACTTGGGGGCTGGTAGCCAATCTAGATACTGCATTGAACTTTAAACCTTGAAGAATTTGGTGAACAGAAGTAAAAATTGTACTCTTTGAAATCAAAGCTCGTTCAATATGATCTAATGTTTGGTGCTAGAATAGGACAGCCATTGTCTTTATTTAACCCCAGCTGTAAAAAGTAGACAATCAAGTAAACTGTCAAAAGGAGAAATGGAATTGAAATAATATCTAACACTCTTTTTTCTAAAACCTTTCATCTCTAAGCGACTGTTAAACCACAAGGAATAAGTCAATACAGCTGCTGGATATTGTGTGGGATTTCATTGTTTTGCCAGTAACTCATTCACCCCTGAAGACACATTTGAACTCTTCCAATTCCAAGTTTGGAATAGTTCATTATGAAATTGCAGGGATGAATGAGCTAACCTAACTACTGTGTGCAACATATCAAGGTTACTGAAAAGCTTGATTCTGGTGACTGTAAGCATACAGATCCTTACCTTCTGGACTCCTCTTGCGTACCTTGCACTATAAAAGATATCTGTCAAGAACCTTACTGAAAGTGTTTGTTTGATGTTCATGCGATTGTTGTTTAATATGTTGAGTTTGTTAATTTGTTAAGATATGGGTTCCTGTGGACTTTGGTATTCTCAAGCATTGGTGACTTGCCATTCTTTTTGCGATGCTTTAGGAAACAATCTTTTACATTTTAATGCACTTTGACATTCCACCTTGACAGGCTTTAAGCTTAACCAGCACCAAAGGGGTTCTTGGTGTGGTGCAGTGAAAGTCTACTTTCAAATTCAAGGGTTCTCAGCTTTTAACTTGAACAATTGCCTGTTATTGAGATTGAATAGAATGAAAGGATAGAGTAAAATAAGCATAATGCTGTAGATTTGTATATCCTATCAGTAGTGAGATCTTTGATGAAACGTCGTTACATCAGTATAAGTATCAATTTGGTAATTGGCGAAAAATTTGAAATTCAAAAACCAAGATAAGCATTTTGTTTGCCATTATTAACTCTTTAAAAGCAGTAAAAATGGGGTGTGGTTATGGGGGATCTGTCCATGAGTGTTAAAGGTTGACAGTCTAGACTATAACATCTTTACTAATGACTGTATCTGATGTGACATTGTAGACATATTATCAACACTAGACTGTGAGCCATTAAAACACTTAGCATCCTTCTTTACATGGTCAGGTTTGCATTATTTTTTGTCAAAGGTTAGGGTTGGATAAAGCTCTGTCTTGTCTGTTCTATAAAAAAAATGGAAACTACCGTAGAAAATGTACGTCAAAGATATAAGTGTCCTCACTTCAGGCAATGTGTAGTCTTTTTCACAAGTTGAAGGTCACGTACAATAACATATAAAATTCTTTTTGTTTTGTTTTTAGCTCACCTGGTCCGAAGGACCAAGGTGAGCTTATGCCATACCGCAGCATCCATCGTCCTGCGTCCGTCAACTTTACACTACTAGTCATGAACCACTGAGCGGATTTTAACAAAATTTGGTGTGGAGCATCCTTGGGTGAAGAAGAACCAATTTTGTATAAATGGTGGGTCTGGCCCCCCAGGGGCCTGAGGGGCGGGGCCAAATAGGGGAAATATAGCAAATTCTTCTTTAAAATCCTTCTTCTTCTGTAGAAATGAAAGGATTTGTTCCATATTTGGTCAGAAACATCCTTGGGGGAAGGGGAACAAAGTTTGTATAATCGGTGGATCTGGCCCCCACAGGTGCCTGAGCGGTGGGCCCCAATAGGGGAAACATAGCAAATTATTCTTTAAAATCCTTCTTCTTCTGTAGGAATGAAAGGATTTGGTTCATATTTGGTGTGGAGCATCCTTGGGTAAAGGGGAACCAATTTTGTATAAACCATGGGTCTGGCTCCCCAGGGGCTTGATGGGCGGAGCCCAATAGGGGAAACATAGCAAATAATTCTTTAAAATCCTTTCTCTTCTGTAGGAATGAAAGGATTTGGTCCATATTTGGTGTGGAGCATCCTTGGGTAAAGGGGAACCAATTTTGTATAAACCATGGGTCTGGCTCCCCAGGGGCCTGATGGGCAGAGCCCAATAGGGGAAACATAGCAAATTATTCTTTGAAATCCTTCTTCTGTAGGAATGAAAGGATTTGGTCCATATTTGATATGAAGCATCCTTGGGTGAAGGGGATCCAATTTTGTATAAATCAAGGGGCCTGAGGGGCAGGTCCAATGGGGGAAACATAGCAAATTATTCTTTAAAATCCTTATTCTTCAGTAGGAATGAAAGGATTTGTTCCATATTTGCCCTGAAGCATCCTTGGGTGAAGGAGAACCAATTTTGTATAAACCGTGGGTCTGCTCTCCCCCACGGGGGGCTGAGAGGTGGGGCCAAATAGGGGATATAAAGCAAATTGTTCTTTAAAATCCTTCTTCTGTAGGAATGAAAAGATTTGGTCCCTATTTGGTGTGGAGCATTCTTGGGTGAAGGGGAACCAATTTTGTATAAACGGTGGGTCTGGTCCCCCTTTTGGGCTGAGGGGTGGGACTCAATAGGGGAAACAGCAAATTATTATTTAAAATCCTTCTTCTGTCGGAATGAAAGGATTGGTCCATATTTGGTGTGGAACATCCTTGGGTAAAGGGGAACCAATTTTGTATAAACGTTGGGTGTGGCCCCCCTTGGACCTGAAGGGTGGGGCCCAATAGGGGAAATAGACGTAGATCTTCAAAATCCTTCTTCTTCGGTAGGAATGACAGGATTTTGTCCATATTTGGTCTGAAGCATTCTTGGGTGAAGGGAAACCAATTTTGTATAAATGGTGTGTCTGACCCCCCTGAAGGCAGAGAGGCAGGGCCCAATAGGGAAAATAGAGGTAAAACCTTTAAAATCCTTCTTCTACCATAGGGATTAAACGATTTTATCCTAATTTAGTCTGGAGCATCCTTGGGCCAAGGGGACTCAATTTTGTATAAGCAGTACGTGCAAAATTGGTGGGTATGACCCCCGTAGGGGCATAGGGGTGGGGCTCTGTATGAAGTTTGTTCTCTGTATCTCAAGTACTGGATGGATCTTTCTGAAATTTCATATGTACTTACAGCACCTACCATAGAGTGCTATATCTTTACTTCATACCAATTACTTTAATTATATTCAGGTGAGCGATACAGGCCCTCTGGGCCTCTTGTTTGATAAATAGATTTTTGATATTTTTTTCTGCTTGTGTCATAAGTATCGCTATAAGTCTTTTACATCTAAACATCTTCTCTAACATTCTCTATCTTAAGCAGAGGTCAAAGTTCAGTGACAATGTCAGTGGATAGGTCAAAGTTCAGCAACAATGTCTGTCTTAATTAAGTCGAGGTAAAAGTACAGCAACAATGTCAGTCCTTAGTAGAGGTCAAAGTTCAGCAACAATGTCAGTCCTTAGTAGAGGTCAAAGTTCAGCAACAATGACAGCCCAAGTAAAGGTCAAAGTACAGCAACAAAGTCAGTCCTTAGTAGAGGTCAAAGTTCAGCAACAATGTCAGTCCTTAGTAGAGGTCAAAGTTCAGCAACAATGTCAGTCCTTAGTAGAGGTCAAAGTTCAGCAACAATGACAGCCTTAGTAAAGGTCAAAGCTCAGCAACAAAGTCAGTTTTAAGTAGAGGTTAAAAGGTTAACTGATCTTTTGGATGTCAAGGCTGAATGTTTTAATTAAAAACTTTTATACAGAAGAAGTTTGGTTTGTACATGTAGGTTTAACATTTACTGATGTCTCCTTTTGATAATTCAACATTAATGCTATAATTGAAAATCACTCTTAGAGGTCAGACGACAGGTCACTGTTTTTCCTTGTGATTCGTCTTCTGAACAGATGATGATATTTGATAACACTTTATGGATATAACATTGTGTAACAGATTCTTGACTTAATGCCAAGTTCTCAATAAGAGGTCTAGTGTGACAGTAGTTATTGTAGTCTGTTCAAAAAGGTCAAGGTCACAGGGGTGAAACATCTGTTCTGTTTTGTTGAGTTGGAGATACTTTTGTTTGTCTACACAATAGGAAGTTATAAGATGTGTAAATACACGGTTGTGTGAAAATATATCTGTTGAATAATGCACAGTCTCTGACATGTTATAATCCCCCTAGTAAATGTAGACAGTCTAATGAAAGCCAGATAGCATCATTTCTCTCCGAGCAGATAGGTGCACATCGACTGTTGTCTAGCCATGCCATATTGGTGTAAATACTGGCTATCTAGGAATGTAATCAGCATACATTTCTCCTGTCCACCAGGTCTGACTATTGTTGACCGGTCAATTATCAATCTATAAAGAAGGGCTGTATTTGGTAAAGGAGTCTTCCCGAAGCTCGGTGAAACCCTTTCATAACAATTATACACTTCTGTGAAATGTCGGCATGATCAATGGTGGTTTGCTATTATGTCACTGATTGGAATATATCCATATAGATAATTAATGATGGAAAATGTATGGTAGTTTCTGAAGTGATGTATTTGTATATCATTTCAAGTTTTGATTATGAAAAGTTCTTTTTACACAACCAACAAGATTTTCTATGTGACGTTTCAATGACGTTTCTAAATCGAGATGAGGGGGCTCAAAGACTCTCGTACATCTCTGACCAAGTATTAAACAAAGCGTAGCAGAATCAAGTCATTTCGGTACATATATAACAACTCATTGTAAGCGTAGCCGAATCAATATCAAATTTTTGAACAACTCTTGCACATTTTACACCTTGTGTGCAAACGCTCCGCTGGTCATTTGTCTGATGAAGGTGACAGTGTACATATCAAACTAGTCATGGAAACATCACATAGAAACTATTACTGGTTGTGTAAAAAGAAATTTTCAAAATCCATACTTACCAACCTGAGGAAAATGTTTAGAGGACTCACACAACTAAATCAGCCAATCAGCAAGTGTTTCATACGTTTGTAGTTCCTATTTGAAATAAGTTCCGGCTAATTACTGGGCCACTGAAGGAGTTTAATAAGGAACTGATGACAGATTTTTAGATAAATGAAATGTTCAGGTATTTAACTTTTGAAAAATATATACTTTTGATATATTTCCATGTCTGTGTGCGGATTTGCACAGGGGCAAAATGTCTGGGGGCGTTTCTGTTTTGGGTCACCGGTTTTGCTTGTAAACTTCCGGTTGTCAACTTCTTGGCGCTGTGACACTCCAATATGCCACTAAACCTACCAAAAAAGTCATTTTGTAGCCTTTGCAAGGTATGTATTTATGAATCTAGACAGTTGTCACTAGTTTTGAACTTCAAATATTAAAGTTATTAGCTAAAATGTTTGGTAATAATATATAGTAAATGATTTAGTTGTGTGAGTCCTTAGAAACATGTCAAGTTTGCTATCTTAATGTAATGTATGCTACTTCTTAAATTATGGATTATTCAGAGCCTTCCTAGAAAAATGGGCAAGAGCCACCACGTCCAGGGTCAGAGTGACTGAAGCAGTCGACGACAAATCACGTCTACCTGATCCTCTTTGCTGTCATGTTATTGTTTTATTTCAGTATAAGAAAATATTTATTGGCATGGTGGTACCGAAATACGATTCTTAATTTCACCCCGCTCAATCATGTTTCACTTTGTTTCACCCTTCTGAAACATGGCTTATCTCAGGGAAACAAAGAATCGTGTTTCCCTGCAACAAGGACATTAAATTTATCTTGTTCCTTTCTGAAACTTTATTTTCATCTGAAGTATTGTTTGTGCATTATTGTCAACTTTTTACATGATTTTCACTTTTTCTGGGAAATAGACTTGGCATACTGACATCAAGATGACAAGGGCCTTAATCTGTTAGGTTAAATTGGTAAAAGGTTTTATGCATTTTGAACAATTTCCATGATCTTTTCCCCCATTCTGTTAGATGTCAGAGAAATTTCATATTGACCTTTTTTGGCTTTTGGGTGTAGATGCAAATTGTTCAAATCTGTCCCATGGGCAGAGATGCAGTCATGCCTCCAGATAAAAATTCTATATATTGAATAGAATCACAGTTTCTAGGTTTCAAATTTTGAAATTATCTGCCATTGCAGACTTTCCTTGCAAACAAAGCTACTTTAACATTTATACATGCAAAATATGGCATACAAAACTATCTATAGACAAAGTGACCATAATTAAAGTTAGTAGACAATGATTTAAGATATTTTCTGTTTCATTTCATTTTAGTACATATGCATCAGAACAGTCATCAATCGCAGTTGGTATGATATTTATCTGAAGTAAAGAGCCTCACAGAAAGGGACTTGGCCCCACTGTACAATGTAAGTGACATGGCTCCACTGTAAGTGACTTGGCTCCACTGTAAGTGACTTGCTCAGCAGAAGGTGATTACTGTGGCAGGAAGGGACTTGATCCACAAAGAAGTGACATAGCTGAACAGGACATGGCAAGGTAATTTTTACTTCTTTTGATTTGTAAGTTGTGTTCTTATGTGCATGTCGGTGTTGTTTTCCTGTCTGAAACTTCTATTGAATCCTATATTGCACTACTGTTGTGTTCTGTCCGAGACTGCTCCCATCTGAGACAGATGCTGGCTCTCATCTGAGACTGCTGCTGGCTCTCGTCTGAGACTGATGCTGGCTCCCATCTGAGACTGATGCTGGCTCTCGTCTGAGACTGATGCTGGCTCCCATCTGAGACTGTTGTTGGCTCCCATCTGAGACTGATGCTGGCTCCCATCTGAGACTGATGCTGGCTCTCGTCTGAGACTGATGCTGGCTCCCATCTGAGACTATTGTTGGCTCCTGTCTGAGACTGATGCTGGCTCTCATCTGAGACTGATGTTGGCTCTCATCTGAGACTGATGCTGGCTCTTGTCTGAGACTGATGCTGGCTCCAATCTGAGACTGATGTTGGCTCTCATCTAAGACTGATGCTGGCTCCCGTCTGAGACTGATGCTGGCTCCCATCTGAGACTGATGTTGGCTCACGTCTGAGACTGATGCTGGCTCCCGTCCGAGACTGATGCTGGCTCCTGTCTTAGACTGATGCTGGCTCTCATCTGAGACTGATGCTGGCTCCTGTCTGAGACTGATGCTGGCTCTTGTCTGAGACTGATGCTGGCTCTCATCTGAGACTGATGCTTGCTCCTGTTTGAGACTGATACTGGCTCTCATCTGAGACTGATGCTGGCTCCTGTTTGAGACTGATGCTGGCTCTTATCTGAGACTGATGCTGGCTCCTGTCTTAGACTGCTGCTGGTTCTCGTCTGAGACTGCTGCTGGCTCCCGTCTTAGACTGCTGCTGGCTCTCGTCTGAGACTGCTGCTGGCTCTCGTCTGAGACTGATGCTGGTCTCATCTGAGACTGATGCTGGCTCCTGTCTGAGACTGATGTTGGCTCCCATCTGAGACTGATGCTGGCTCCTGTCTGAGACTGATGCTGGCTCCCATCTGAGACTGATGCTGGCTCCTGTCTGAGACTGATGCTGGCTCTTGTCTGAGACTGATGCTGGCTCTCATCTGAGACTGATGCTTGCTCCTGTTTGAGACTGATACTGGCTCTCATCTGAGACTGATGCTGGCTCCTGTTTGAGACTGATGCTGGCTCTTATCTGAGACTGATGCTGGCTCCTGTCTTAGACTGCTGCTGGTTCTCGTCTGAGACTGATGCTGGCTGCCGTCTTAGACTGCTGCTGGCTCTCGTCTGAGACTGCTGCTGGCTCTCGTCTGAGACTGATGCTAGCTCCTGTTTGAGACTGATGCTGGCTCTCGTCTGAGACTGCTGCTGGCTCTCATCTGAGACTGATGCTGGCTCTCATCTGAGACTGATGCTGACTCCTATCTGGGATTGATGCTGGCTCCTATCTGAGACTGATGCTGGCTCTCGTCTGAGACTGATGCTGGCTCCTGTCTGAGACTGATGCTGGCTCCTGTCTTGAGACTGCTGCTGGCTCCTATCTGAGACTGATACTGGCTCCTGTCTGAGACTGATGCTGGCTCCTGTCTGAGACTGTTGCTGGCTCTCGTCTGAGACTGATGTTCGCTCCTATCTGTGACTGATGCTGGCTCCTGTCTGAGACTGATGCTGGCTCCCGTCTGAGACTGTTGCTGGCTCTCGTCTGAGACTGATGCTGGCTCTCATCTGAGACTGATGCTGGCTCCTGTCTGAGAATGATGCTGGCTCCTGTCTGAGACTGATGCTAGCTCCTGTCTTGAGACTGCTGCTGGCTCCTATCTGAGACTGATGCTGGCTCCTGACTGAGACTGATGCTGGCTCCCGGCTGAGACTGATGCTGGCTCCCGGCTGAGACTGATGCTGGCTCCCGTCTGAGACTGATGCTGGCTCCTGTTTGAGACTGTTGCTGGCTCCTATCTGAGACTGATGCTGGGTCCCATCTAAGGGTTAGGTTTAGGGTTAGGAATAACCCTAAGAATACAGCTTTTATAATTTGTTCATTTGTTAATTAGCCAAAAAAGACATAACCTGTTCACTAGGTGATGAGCTAGTCAGAAAAGACATAACCTGTTCAATAGGTGATCAGTTAGTCAGAAAACACATAACCTGTTGACTAGGTGATCAGTTAGTCAGAAAACACATAACCTGTTCACTAGGTGATTCGATCTTCATTAGAATTCCAATTCAAATCTTATAGTTTTGAAATAACCAATTCTATGCAAAATGTCTGCATATGAAAGTTAACAATTCAGATGCCTAACCTTATAATTTAATCCGAATTATAAAGGGTCATAACTATGCGTCATTCAGCATTGGTTATTATGAATAATTTCCCGGCCATTATTTAATATTTTGTTTATTCATGTAATTTCATCTTTTAACATTTGAAATGCATAATCCTGTGTTTAGGTTTTGGATTATAACAAGTGAATCTTAAATTAAAGGCAACAATTCGTATTCGTATGTTTCGGATGTGAATACGTAAACGACACGTTGTTCTGTCAATGTAAAATTGAAAGTCAATTTCTAACATATTTTATCGCAGAAATGATGACTGTTAAAGAGGGTATCATTTCTGTATTAATATGCATGCATGTATAATTTAGAATCTCAAAGAGGAGATTTTAAATGGAATTTTATTGAAAAAATAAGTTCACAGAATGCTTTGGTGCTGTGACTGCCAGATCCTGAAACGCGTGCACATGATTATCAGGATCGGTGATTGTATGTTACAACAGGTCTAACAAGAGATCTGTTTGCCAAAGTTGTGTTCATTAGAAGCAAACAAGTTTTTGATAAACATTTCTGGTACATTTGATAATGTGGTTTAATGTGTGTTTTCTTGAAGATGAAAGAGAGTGTAAATGCTGTGTGCCAACTCCAATTTCTTTTGACGAACACATAAACATACCTCCATCGTCGGGAGTCTAGGACACCTATATGTACCTCATTAGTATGTGTTGGACGCCTCTTTACACCTCATTAGTATGTGTTGGACGCCTCCAACACTTTAGTGAATGTCCACCATCAATTTCTCACATCTTTATGTTGTGTTTCAGTGCCTGATAGAGGGGTACTGACCACTGGTTACCTACATGAACTTTGAGTTCGGTCAATAAAAATGAAATTGCTTATTGTTTCATTTAAGTTTAAAAGTTACCATACTTCGTCTTACAAAGACCTAAAAATGTTCATACATTTCAATATCATGCACTTGTTAAACCACAACTTTATTTCATTAATATTTGCTGTGGAGATTGTTTGATAAGATAACACTTTTGATTGGTCAATACACAACAAAAAGTCTCAAACTTCAGTCAAACTGCTTCTACTTGGTAAAAATAAGAATGTTAATCAAATTCCCTCCATTAGACTGGCCCCTCAGTATCAAATTATAAAAGAAACAGAGACTTATAATTCTGATGTCTTGGATGTCTGATCCCGACTTCAGGCGAAGGGGAGATAAGCTAGTAGAAAAATACAACTGGCAAAATTTACAAAATCTTAGGGTAGGAGAGCTCAAAGTCAACTCCACCATAAATACAGCTGTGTTTCTGAAGGAAAATCCCAACACCTATCACCAGTCACCTATCACGACACCTATCACTATGGACTTTTGTCAGAATCCTTTGACCTGAAAGTAACCAACATGTTGGAATGCCATCCCCAATTCATTAGTCATTAGTGTGTGTTCCTCTTACATACTAAATTAACACATGTGTAAACATCCCCATAACTGTAGCACCCTCTCACTATAGACCCAATACTCCTCTCTATAGCTAGCCCTATCAAACCTCTCCTGTATCTCACATCCCTCCCTTGCAACACCTATCCATTGCATGTATTTCATATTCAACCCCTGTATCTCCTATCCCTCTCCCAAGTGGTTAATAATCCTCCCCTGTATCTCGTATCCCTCTCCCAAGTGGTTTATAATCCTCCCCTGTATCCCGTATCCCTCTCCCCAGTAGTTAATGTTCCTCCCCTTATCTCTTATCCCTCTCCCCAGTGGTTACTGTTCCTTCCCTGTAATATCCCTCCCAGTAACATAATTATTATCCCTCCCTGTTCGATCTCATACCACTCTCCTGTGATTCATATCACTCTCCTGTAACCGATATGTCTCCCCTGTAACTTGCATCCATCTCCTCTAACTAATATGTCTCCCCTGTAACTTGTATCCCTCTCCTCTAACTAATATGTCTCCCCTGTAACTCATATCCCTCTCCTCTAACTAATATTGCTCCCCTGTAACTCATATCCCTCTCCAGTTACTTATATGTCTCCCCTGTAACTCATATCCCTCTCCTCTACCTAATATTGCTCCCCTGTAACTCATATCCCTCTCCAGTTACTAATATGTCTCCCCTGTAACTCATATCCTTTTCCTGTAACTAATTTGTCTCCCCTGTAACTCATATCCCTCTCCTGTAACTGATATGTCTCCCCTGTAACTCGTATCCTTTTCCTGTAACTAATTTGTCTCCCCTGTACCTCATATCCCTCTCCTGCAACTGATATTGCTCCCCTGTAAATCATATCCCTCTCCTCTAACTAATATTTCTCCCCGGTAACTCATATCCCTCTCCTCTAACTAATAATGCTCCCCTGTAACTTGTATCCCTCTCCTGTAACTGATATTGCTCCCCTGTAACTCATATCCCTCTCCTCTAACTGATATTGCTCCCCGGGAACTCATATCCCTCTTCTCTAACTAATATGTCTCCCCTGTAACTCATATCCCTCTCCTCTAACTGATATTGCTCCCCGGTAACTCATATCCCTCTTCTCTAACTAATATGTCTCCCCTGTAACTCATATCCCTCTCCTGTAACTGATATTGCTCCCCTGTAACTCATATCCCTCTCCTCTAACTAATATTGCTTCCCTGTAACTCATATCCCTCTCCAGTAACTTATATGTCTCCCCTGTTACTCATATCCCTCTCCTGTAACTAATATTGCTCCCTGTAACTCATATCCCTCTCCTCTAACTAATAATGCTCCCCTGTAACTCATATCCCTCTCCTCTAACTAATATTGCTCCCCTGTAACTCATATCCCTCTCCTGTAACTAATATGTCTCCCCTGTAACTCATATCCTTTTCCTGTAACTAATATGTCTCCCCGTAACTCATATCCCTCTCCTCTAACTAATAATGCTCCCCTGTAACTCATATCCCTCTCCTCTAACTAATATTGCTGCCCTGTAACTCATATCCCTCTCCTGTAACTAATATTGCTCCCCTGTAACTCATATCCTTTTCCTGTAACTAATATGTCTCCCCTGTTTCTCACTTCCTTTTCCTGTAACTAATATGTCTCCCCGTAACTCATATCCCTTTCCTGTAACTGATATGTCTCCCCTGTTACTCCCACCCCGCCTGTATCTCATGTCCAGTGTATCCCCTGTATCTGTATATATGTATACACCCCCCTATCCCTGGTATTCCTATGACCCCTCCTGTATACTGCACACCTACCCCAGTTATCGACTTTAGAGAACACTCCCTTCAACCATCCCCTAACACTGTGTCAGTATTACTGGCAGCTCAGGTGGAGAAAGCTTGATGAGTCTATATACATTTTAACTAAAGACAAATGTCTGGAATCCTGCACATTCATGCGTACTTAGTACAACCAGCTGTCTGGGAACCAGAGAGAGCTATTTATCTTGTTACCCAGCAAACTGCCCCCTCCTAACTTCCCCATATATCTAGTTAGCAGTAGACGTTGTAGAAAGGGGAGTTTGTAAGCTTATAAGATACATTGGAGTCTTGTTTGTACACCTACCTTCGAGTCAGCCACCTTTGATTTCAGATGCGATCGTCTTCTGGATAAATGAGACAATTCTGAATAGACCTGGTTATAGACCCCCTCCCATATATACCTAGTTATAGACCCCCTCCCATGCATACCTAGTTAAAACCCCCTCCCATATTTACCTAGTTATAGACCCCCTCCCATATATACCTAGTTATAGACCCCCTCCCATGCATACCTAGTTATAGACCCCCTCCCATATTTACCTAGTTATAGACCCCCTCCCATACATACCTAGTTATAGACCCCCTCCCATATATACGTAGGTATAGACCCCCTCCCATATATACTTAGGTATAGACCTCTCCATTTATACCTAGTTATAGACCCCTCCATGTATACCTAGTTATAGACCCCCTACATATATACCTAGTTATAGACCCCTCCATATATACCTAGTTATAGATCCCCTACATATATACCTAGTTATAGACCCCCTACATATATACCTAGCTATAGACCCCTCTATATATACCTAGTTATAGACCCCCTCCATATATACCTAGTTATAGACCCCCTCCCATATATACTTAGGTATAGACCCCCCTTACATACATACCTGGTTACAGACCCTTATATATGCAAACCTCATGCAGTCACTCTATTAAGAGACCACCTGTGTTAAGAGACCACTTTTCATGTTCCCCATTGTGGTGGTTTCATCTTGAACTTAACTTGTAATAAGGGACCACCTGTGTTAACTTAACTTGTATACTTGGAAAAGTTAAGAGACCACCTGTGTTCAGAGACGATTTTTAATACTCCCTATTGTGATAATTTTATTTTGAAATAAACCTGTATTAAGAGGCCACTTTTGAACTTACCATTGATGGTCTCTTAATAGGGATTGGACTGCATTTACCTAAAGAACTCATTTCACATTAGGGAAGTCCGAAGTCTGTTCCATATTCTTCCCTCCTTCCCAGTTGATACCTAACATACTTTACAGATGCCCCCTCCTATATATATAGTCAGTGTATACTCTGTGGTATATATACAGTGTAAACTGTAGTTCTCCCTCCCATGTGTATTAGTGTAATATGTAAGTCCTCCCCCCTCCTATCGAGTTTCAGTTCCAGACAGTATAACACTTGTGAGACTGTTACAATGTAAAACTGTATAAAAACACTGACCAGGGTGCTGATTTCATGCATGGCTAGTAGATTTCATTACATTGGAATGATACGGATGCTGAGTTAACCTCAGCTTCAGCAGCAATCCTGTACAGAAGCATTGAGACCAGAATCTCTGTGGTATCACCAGAGTGCATGTTACAATGCCACCAGCCTGCACAGTCATACATATGTATATTGTATTGTGAGGATCACTTGCTCCAAGGACTGTTGAAGCGATTTTATTATCATCATCAGCCGGCCTTGCTCCACAGAGGGATCCAGTGTCACAGTGATTGATGTAAGTTTGTACATATTTCTCTATACCTGTCAATCTTACCGTGATCATCACTTATATAGATACAGAAGCTGACAAGGGTCATCTCCATCTCCACCCTGATTGATGTCTATACATATAAATATTGTAGATACTACTGGCGTTGCGAGACTCGGAATCTGATTGTAGCATCTCACAATTGTGATATTTTCTGATGATATTTATTTAGATATAGACAATTCATGTAATATAGACAAAACTTTTTTAATACAGAGAAGACATCTTCAAGGCATGCTTCTCCAGGTGGGAGCTCCAGAAGGTGGAGAGGGAATGTGATATTGGACATACCGATGTATTAATAATGTAATAACGTTGGCGTGAATCTGTCATGTATACTCCACAATGAGGCCACGGGTCTGTCACTGGGTGATTATAGCCTCAGCTGTAATACCTCACATAATACCCTTGTCATCTTTAATTTGATTGATTTCAATACACCAATACTTCGATATTCAACAGTAAGCGTCTCTATTTAAAATCAATACAAAACAATTATCAATACGTAGAAGATTGCAATTAAATTCCCTTTACAGGTGAAAAATGTCAGCGTGTTCTAGAAGTATGATAGTCATATCAAATGGGAAACTTGTTTTATGATGTGTCTCAAAATTCATTTTTGTTTTAAACCCGTCAAACTGTAATTCCTGTTTGTTCCAAAGTACTTCACTCCCAGTTTGTCTGCAGATTTAGGTGGTATGAGCAAAACGTTACATACTTTATCAGAAATTACAAATTATGTTTTCAATGTTTACCATAACATTGTAATTTTTCTGATCTCAGTCTCAGTTCAGTAAGGGCTCTGTGTTTAATACCTATCAAAATTTTCAGAAATGGAATTCGGGGGGAAAATTCTCAGTTTTGTTACAGAAAGAAAAAGACTTCTGAACAGTGTCTTTAGAGAATGTAGAATTACATTTCACCAACAGCAGTTAAATTTATTTGCTGTGTGTAGTATGGTGTGTATATTGTCTTGACAATTGTGATTTTGGAGTATATTGAATTCCAGTAATAGATTTGAGGTATACTCTGAGTAATTAAATAGAGGTACATAGTGTTCTCGGTGGAAAAGGCTACTCTTAAACTAACATCTTGTCGAAGGTTCAATGGATGAAAACAACAGGAAGCTAAAACTGTTCCGATCCTTTTCAAATTGATAAAAAGAGAGTGAAAAATGTAATTATTTAAAAAGTCACTTGCAGAAATGTTTTTTTGTTTTTGTAATACTTTACCATGAGAACTCCATCTTGAAGTTGATCGGGAAACATGTGTTAAAAAAACACTTGTACATTCTACAGTGGTTTGAAAAAAATGTAGTTTTTCATTACGTAAAAAAAGAAATGAATAAAAAGAAACCAAGAATATCTCACCGATGATTTGTGTATGAAAAAGAATAAGATAGCTGTGAGATTTAAAAGTGTACAATTTGACATTTTATTTTTGTAATCGGTGAATTACAAGGGTTATGCCATAATGGCATTGACTGACAATGTGAGAAAAATTATAGAATCAAGGACAAAATCCTTATCGTGACAGTCAGGATTTTTTCCAGGTCATAGGAGATATTTACTATGTAACACATTTTTAGCCCACCATCATCTGATGGTGGGCTATTCAAATCACCCTGCGTCCGTGGTCCGTGGTCCGTCCGCCGTCTGTCCTTAAACAATTCTTGTTATCGGTATTTCTCGAGAAGTACCTGAGGGATCTTTCTCAAATTTTATATGCAGGTTCCCCTCGGTCCTTAGCTGTGCAGGGCAACTTTTGAGACTGATTGGATATACAACATGGCCGACAGGAAGCCATCTTGGATTTTGATAGTGAAAGTTTGTTATTGCTTTTTCTCAAGAAGCACCTGAGGGATCTTTCTCAAACTTTATATGTAGTTTCCCCTTGGTCCTTAGCTGTGCAGGGCAACTTTTGAGACTGATCATAAACACAAAATGTATTAAAAGAAGAACTAAACAGATCTTTCTCATATTGCAATGATCGATTCTATTTCTTTCACATTTAAGAACTGTACTAGTAAATATGTGAAATGACAAACTCACTTTGAAGATTGGCTTTCATACACATCAGTATAAAGTTTAGATCAAAAGTTACCTCAAGGTGCATTTACTGTTAACATGACTCGATCAAACAGATTAGAGGAAAGAAGAGAAAAGATCGAACTGACAAAGAAATAATGAAGATGGTACAAATGTGGGCGCCAAGATCCCTCTGGGATCTCTTGTTCATTTTAACACTTGCGTCCCTTTTTTTGGTAAGAAACAAATTAACAAGTTTCAATGAAACTTTGCAGCTCTTATTATAGTTCTAGCTGAAATGAAGATAGGAGAATAGGAATGAGGTCCATGATGAGAGGACGCTGCACTGTTTAGACAATTGTAGATCTGCCATAACCCTTGTGTTAGACTATAGAAGTTGAACACCTTGTCTGTGTGACCTCCGTGGAGCTGGCAGAATGTGTTTTACAGGCTGCCAACGTATAAAACAGAATGGGCCTGCTGTGTCTTACTGTTCAGGATCTGTAGGTTTTCCTTTCTTCTTTTCCTGCTCTCCTTTTATGTTCTGGCGTTGACAACAATTGTTCACCAATGCTATCCTTAATTAAGCTCTGTGTGACCTTTTATGTTCTGGCCTTGACATCAATTGTTCACCAATGCTATCCTTAAGCTCTCTGTGACATTTTATGTTCTGGCCTTGACATCAATTGTTCACCAATGCTATCCTTAAGCTCTCTGTGACATTTTATGTTCTGGCCTTGACATCAATTGTTCACCAATGCTATCCTTAAGCTCTCTGTGACATTTTATGTTCTGTCCTTGACATCAATTGTTCACCAATGCTATCCTTAATTAAGCTCTCTGTGACATTTTATGTTCTGGCCTTGACATCAATTGTTCACCAATGCTATCCTTAATTAAGCTCTGTGTGACCTTTTTGTCTTTATATATTGTGAAGATCATGTCAATCAATTATTCTAAAATAAATGTCAGAAAAATATGACACAGATTAGATTATAGATCTGACAATATTTCTGGAAATTATTTCTTTTCCCTGCTATTCTTAAAATTAATTTTAAGGAAATCTGATATGTGGTTTATATATATATATATTTGATGTCTCATCTTATAATGTTCATGAAAACAGATTTCTACTCAAGTCTGTTGGCTAAACAAATTGTTCATTTCAGCCTCACACAGATTTAGAATGCTGGGTAAGGATAGTTGCATAGTTAGGCAAGCTATCTTATTTTAAAGATTAATTTCACAATGCATATACTGAACATGTATCTGCTTCTTAACATGTTCAAAACATATTCATTTAGGATTAGCCTAATTGTTTTTTTCCCCTTCATCGCTAATCAGAGGTATGACTAGTTAGGAAATCTGATTTCTTTTACCTACTGTATTTATATCTTCGTATCTATTATATATATATATCTTCGTATCTATTATATATGTATCTTCGTATCTATTATATATATATCTTCGTATCTATTATATATATAAAGTGTATCTTCGTATCTATTATATATAAGGGTCGATTGGTTGTATGGGGTTTGACCATTTCACCACTGTAGACCATAGACTTATTCAGATAAGGTTTGAATTGTTGTATGGCGTTTAATGTCCTATCAATAGTTAAAGTCGTTTAAAGAATTCACTATTAATTAACCCACGGTCATTGATAGCCTTACGTTGACTTATGTTGGGAGGATTCAAATAGTTTCGTCTGGGATGATTGTTTAGTGGCGGCTGAGATAACGGACATGTGTAGTTGTCTCCATTACAATAAGAACTTGTATCTTGACAACTGCTTAAAATATATTCAACAGACTTTCATGAAATTTAGCAACCATTTTCATCATTTAATCAGGCTTCCATTTTAGTTTTCATTTTGCCCATTTTTATGGCAGAGCAGAGATAAAAGCCTGCAGCTTACAGTTCCAGATTTCTTTGATTTTAGTTGTAAAAGATGAGTACATGAGTCAAACATGATAACCAGTCATTGGTAACACTGCAGACCTAACAATCAGGATAACCAGTCATTGGTAACACTGCAGACCTAACAATCAGGATAACCAGTCATTGGTAACACTGCAGACCTAACAATCAGGATAACCAGTCATTGGTAACACTGCAGACCTAACAATCAGGATAACCAGTCATTGGTAACACTGCAGACCTAACAATCAGGATAACCAGTCATTGGTAACACTGCAGACCTAACAATCAGGATAACCAGTCATTGGTAACACTGCAGACCTAACAATCAGGATAACCAGTCATTGGTAACACTGCAGACCTAACAATCAGGATAACCAGTCATTGGTAACACTGCAGACCTAACAATCAGGATAACCAGTCATTGGTAACACTGCAGACCTAACAATCAGGATAACCAGTCATTGGTAACACTGCAGACCTAACAATCAGGATAACCAGTCATTGGTAACACTGCAGACCTAACAATCAGGATAACCAGTCATTGGTAACACTGCAGACCTAACAATCAGGATAACCAGTCATTGGTAACACTGCAGACCTAACAATCAGGATAACCAGTCATTGGTAACACTGCAGACCTAACAATCAGGATAACCAGTCATTGGTAACACTGCAGACCTAACAATCAGGATAACCAGTCATTGGTAACACTGCAGACCTAACAATCAGGATAACCAGTCATTGGTAACACTGCAGACCTAACAATCAGGATAACCAGTCATTGGTAACACTGCAGACCTAACAATCAGGATAACCAGTCATTGGTAACACTGCAGACCTAACAATCAGGATAACCAGTCATTGGTAACACTGCAGACCTAACAATCAGGATAACCAGTCATTGGTAACACTGCAGACCTAACAATCAGGATAACCAGTCATTGGTAACACTGCAGACCTAACAAACAGGATAACCAGTCATTGGTAACACTGCAGACCTAACAATCAGGATAACCAGTCATTGGTAACACTGCAGACTTAACAATCAGAAAATCGCAAAATTCAACACTCTGCAAATTTGTATTTTTCAAATTAAATATGAAACATAATAATCTGTAGAATGAAACATGTATACATGATAAAAAACAAATGCCATAAAAAACCCATTTAATTTAAAAAAGATAGATAATTTAATAACTTGGTACTTAATGAAGAGTACTTAATGAAGAATTTCTGAGGCATGCCCCAATCTGATATCGGTCACAACGTTTACCCCATCATCATAAGATATGAATAGAATATTTAATTTTAAACCCCAACTTCAATTGATACATTTGATGTTTGGAGTAAAAGATCTATAAAATATTTAAACGTTATCGCACGTTTACTGATATCTGGTTTGAATTGACATCAGCCTTGGACCAAAATATGAGAAAATCCCCATATGACTTGGTTTTAAATGTGGTTCTAATTGCTGTGGTCCTGGATTACATGGGAAATATTTATCCTGTGCTCCTCAGTGGTACTTTCATCTACCAGGGTCCTTTGGGGGCAGGGAGCGGTTATCAGCAGGATCCTAACTGTCACAATATAGACATCGTTAGCAGGTCACTCAGCATTGTCAACTTCATCAGTGCTTAACATAGAAAAACAGTTAGCAATTTTTTTTTCACTCTTAGTATGGTAAACTTTATCAGTGATAAACTGGTAAACTTCATCAGTGATAAATGTAGAAAGATTTGAAGGGGGAGGGAGGGAGTGTTCAGATTTTAATAATTGTGTTGTATTAATAAGCAGGTATTATGTTAATGAAACATTTTTTATTTCATTATAAACAAAGTCATCATTTGAGGACTTACAACTTATCATATTGAGACAAAAAATGAAATCAACGAGCTGAGACATTGATGTTGATTGACAGCAGAAGTCTGTGTAATATGGTGGAGAAAGGACCCATTATCACCGGCTGTGAAATGGCTGTGTTTCAGTCCCAGCCCTGACATGTA
Organism: Mizuhopecten yessoensis; assembly: GCF_002113885.1. Classification (NCBI taxonomy): domain Eukaryota; kingdom Metazoa; phylum Mollusca; class Bivalvia; order Pectinida; family Pectinidae; genus Mizuhopecten; species Mizuhopecten yessoensis. Next base: position 317,248 of record NW_018408908.1, on the reverse strand, counting down.
AACATCTGGGAGTACATGTGTACATGTGATACCATTGATAAACCACCTTATCTGGGGGGGATCACTGCCTGCTGCTCCTCCCCCCCCC
>NW_018408908.1:290190-317002 GCF_002113885.1 Mizuhopecten yessoensis | reverse complement strand
CCCCCCCATCCTATTCACTTTCCCCACCATTCCTCACTATACTGCTAAATTTCATAGTTCACACTCAAGTTTTGCAGTGAAAGGTAAAATGCATTCGCCATTTGCTGGCTTCTAACTTATCATTACAAGTTACTTAAACTGAAACAGATTTACCAAAATAATTCCCTGTAGTACCATGCAAAATTTGTCAATTTAGAATATATTAATTGGAAAAAACTGAATATTTTACTAGTCTAGAGGACACAGTTGAGATTACTGAATGTTTATATTTTATTGTTAATTGTTATTTCTTTGACCACTGTGTGTACCCACGCTAATACACAGTGTGAAAATGACCGCATACTGGTAAAATATTGGTGGTGTGAATCATACAGATGTGATATAAGATTCCATTTCATATTGGCTGCTTCAGATTAACGGCTATTGAGCAATACCCATGATTAACGGACTGACAGCATAGTCATCTAGTGAAGAGAACTTTTTTCCAGAAAATAATTACACTTCTTGAAGAAAAAGCAAGAGCATAATCTTCCCTAAAAAAGAAATAAACAATTTAAGTTACGAAATGCACACTCAGTACTTTGGGTGATATTTCAGGAAAGATAGAGTTGTTGTTGAAAAAAAATTAACTTGATTTGCAAAGAAATCAGGTGGTAATTTTTATTCATTGAAAACCTTCAGGAAATTCTAGGGATCTGTCAATTAAAAGATCATTTAAGTAGACACTACCAGAGAGTTTCACGATGCTCTCATTAATTTTCCAACAGCTCACATATAATCAAAGCTCTGGAATTCTCCGTAAGATGGCGGTACCATTAATTCTAGATAGATTCCTTCTTGGTACTGATTCTGCAGATGAAAGATCGTTCTCTAAGATGTTTCCCTCTGGTAGTTGGTATCATACTCCATATAAATTTACACATAGGTTTTTTTCTGAGAAAGAGAAAATACATTCACATGGAGAAATGTCCTACGCGAAAGTGCAATCTCATACCTCTTTTATTCCTCAACAATAAAACACTTTTGAGAAATTTAATTTTTTCATTAACTTTTAAGTTAAGGAAGCAATTTATATTTTTTCTGTTGATAACATAAATTTCTCATTCTGGTAAAAGTTTTGAAACGTTCTCTTACAAAAGATACTACGTCTTAAATTCATCTTAATGTACAAGAGTACATTTCCCTGTCAATTACATATAGACGATAAAGTCGACACGTTAGATATTTTACGTACAGACTAGAAGTAAGCCTACGAGTACATGACTCCTATTTATACCAGTCTAACACATTTTATCTCATTAAAGATTTTGTATGCGGATATGTGACTACCTACAGATAAAATATAACATCTCATTATTTCTTCTTTTACGCAACATCACATGAGACTTGCACTTTCAGTTAAATTTACAATTCATGTTTGTTATTGAGATGTAAAAAATACAGCATTTTCATTTATTTTTGTCTTTTAAATGCAAAAGCTTAATTAGTTAACTTATTCATCCCTGAAATTTCATAATTAACTATTCCAACCTTTGAATTGGAAGAGTTCAAATGTGTCTTCAGGGGTAAATGAGTTGACCTGGTCTTTGCATGGGTATACCAGACATTTGACAAATCAGGTGATTGGTTTTGAAATTCAATTATCTTGTCGAAATTGATACAATTCAAATTAAACCTATATAGCAGATCTTTCATCGGGTCTAACGTCGTAGATTTATATGTAAATAAAACCTGTGTTATCAGAAATCCTGTATAAAGCTGACCATCCACTAGTTTAGCAGTACATATTTCTATATAGATAAAACCTAGCTGTGTTGTGTCAGATGGTGTTCTGTTTAGACATCATGGTGAACTAGATGGGTAATTCTGTTACTAGATGGGTAATTCTGTTACTAGATGGGTAATTCTGTTACTAGGTGGGTAATTCTGTTACTAGGTGGGTAATTCTGTTACTAGGTGGGTAATTCTGTTACTAGGTGGGTAATTCTGTTACTAGAGTGTATCAGAGAAGTTCAGGTTAGAAAAAAAATTATACCGCCTTACCTGGCACTCGGCAAGGAAAAGTTGACTTGTAATAAACCAGCAGTCAGAGTAAATGGGCATTCTGGGTGTCTCTTTAGAGCATGTGCAAAGGGACCATGATCTGAGCTGCGTTCAGTTTCTCATGTATCCTGTACCTAGCTATGTCCCCTGATTAACAATGACCTTTTGTATGTTGCAAGTTGTACAACCATAATCAACTATAAAATGGAGTACTGAAGTACCTCATGGATAAGATTCCAGACCTACTGAGGTGAGCTGCATAGAGTCTGGGGACACAAGCATAGTTAGTTTTGCTTTGGAAATTGTCTCATCCTGACGGTTTCAGTTTATGTAAGGGAGTAGTGCAGTATGTTAGGGATACTACAGGTGAGGATGGTTAATCTCTATTGTAACAGGTGGGTAGACTGACATAGATAAGCTGGTCAGTTAACACTACAGACTTATCTCAGTTCTGCTGTAACAGGTGGGTAGACTGACATAGATCAGCTGGTTAGTTGACACTACAGACTTATCTCAGTACTGCTGTAACATGTGGGTAGACTGACATAGATCAGCTGGTCAGGTAACACTACATACTTATCCCAGTACTGCTGTAACAGGTGGGTAGACTGACATAGATCAGCTGGGCAGTTAACACTACAGACTTATCTCAGTACTGTTGTTACAGGTGGGTAGACTGACACAGATCAGCTGGTCAGTTAACACTACAGACTTATCCCAGTACTGTTGTAACAGGTGGGTAGACTGACATAGATCAGCTGGGCAGTTAACACTACAGACTTATCTCAGTACTGTTGTTACAGGTGGGTAGACTGACACAGATCAGCTGGTCAGTTAACACTACAGACTTATCTCAGTACTGTTGTTACAGGTGGGTAGACTGACACAGATCAGCTGGTCAGTTAACACTACATACTTATCTCAGTACTGTTGTAACAGGTGGGTAGACTGACATAGATCAGCTGGTAAGTTAACACTACATACTTATCTCAGTACTGTTGTAACAGGCGGGTAGACTGACATAGATCAGCTGGTCAGGTAACACTACATACTTATCCCAGTACTGCTGTAACAGGTGGGTAGACTGACATAGATCAGCTGGTAAGTTAACACTACATACTTATCTCAGTACTGTTGTAACAGGCGGGTAGACTGACATAGATCAGCTGGTCAGGTAACACTACAGACTTATCCCAGTACTGTTGTAACAGGTGGGTAGACTGATATAGATCAGCTGGTCAGTTAACACTACAGTCTTATCCCAGTACTGTTGTAACAGGTGGGTAGACTGACATAGATCAGCTGGTCAGTTAACACTACAGACTTATCTCAGTACTGTTGTAACGGGTGGGTAGACTGACATAGATCAGCTGGTCAGTTAACACTACATATGATACTTATCTCAGTACTGTTGTAACAGGTGGGTAGACTGACCTAGATCAGCTGGTCAGGTAACACTACATACTTATCTCAGTACTGTTGTAACTTTTTACTATGGTTCTATGAATTCTGTATTTTTTAAGGCAATGTTTCAGGCCAATGTTATTGGTATCTCCTACTCCAGAGCAGTCTGGATTTTGATGGAGTTGTCATCAGCTTTAACCTTATGGTAGACAATCCCACCTCTTTTTCTTTTCCACCATTCACCCCCTCATCCCCTAACTCATTTCCCCATGGCCACACCCACTGCTCTCCATACAGTGTAGACACTGTTTGACCCCTTCTCCACACCCCTCCACCATCTATCCATTCATTTCACTTAATTTCCTTTTCACACTCTCACACTGATGGCTTCGACTCCTCCCAAATTCAACTGCTTCAGCCCCCCCCCCCTCCCCCCCCCCAATTCACCCTCTAGGCATCAACCCCCTATCCAAATACACTTTCCCCTTCCTCACAGCCACCCATTCTGGCATTCACTACCTAAACCATACTTAACCCCTTTACCCCCTACCCACACCTACTACTTCAACCCATTCTCATGACCTCTGATTTGCCCCTCCCCCTTGCAGCCCCACAACCACCCATTCACCCTATCGCCATACCCAACACTTTACCCCATACCCTACTACTTCAACCTCTTCCCGTGCCCACTGCTTATTCCCCACCCCACAACCACTGTAGAGGTAAACTCCACCATGCAAACATAACTTGCCTTGGGCTGCTGTTGTGTTTATTTTCCACTGGGAAGTCTGTTTATAGTAAAATATATGAGGTTGCTGTTTTTATGAAACTTGTTTATTGGTTCTCCTGCTGTCTTTAACCACAAGGAAGATATTTGTATAAGTTAAAATAAATCTGTGCCATAAATAATTCAGTGAAGTCTGAAATGAAAGTACATGTATGTGTATAGTTAGTGTGTGAGGCCAGGGGTTTCCGGTATGTTTTTTTTTTATTCTTCATAAAGCAGGGACTTTGATGGGAATGAGAAACAAACTACCACGAAAATGTGTTTTACACCCCTTCCATACTTTTAGATATCATCTCGTAAAAACAATTCAGATTTAGTTATTGTGTTATCATGATCATAATCCTGATTTGTTGAGTTGATTTCACTAAAGAAGAGACCGCAAATCTCACAATAGCAGAGAAATCACGTTACACAAAGACAGAAACAATGTGTTCCACAAGGGCAGAACCAACAAAAGTTACAGGAGAAGAACAGCTATTTTTTAAAGTTGTATTTTACAAGTTATTAACAATGTTCACAAATTCTTCAACATCAAAAAGCAATATTAAAAAAAGTTTCTCCACAATAAACTGCAATAAGTGTTCACCAGGTCAGACTGCACTGTTTGTAATTTTGTGAACATCTGTTTATAAGTGTATAAACATCAATGTGCACTCACAAGATCATAAACAGCAATGTTTACAAGGCTATGAACAACAACCAGCAATGTTCATAAAGTCATAAGATATAATGTTCAACAGGTCAATAACCCAATACAGCAATACCGAAGGGGTCCAGAGCACTTCAAGCAGGAACGTTCAGCATTATAGGAAGACGGCAATGTTCAACACTAGGAAGACAGCAATGTTCAGCTTTAGGAAGACAGCAATGTTCAGCACTATAGGAAGACAGCAATGTTCAGCATTAGGAAGACAGCAATGTTCAACACTATAGGAAGACAGCAATGTTCAGCACTAGGAAGACAGCAATGTTCAGCACTATAGGAAGACTGCAATGTTCAACACTATAGGAAGACAGCAATGTTCAGCACTATAGGAAGACAGCAATGTTCAGCGATAGGAAGACAGCAATGTTCAGCACTATAGGCAGACAGCAATGTTCAGCACTATAGGAAGGCTGCAATGTTCAACACTATAGAAAGACAGCTATGTTCAGCACTCGGAAGACAGCAATGTTCAGCACTAGATGAAGACAGCAATGTTCAGCACTTGGAAGACAGCAATGTTCAGCACTCTAGGAAGACAGCAATGTTCAGCACTTGGAAGACAGCAATGTTCAGCACTTGGAAGACAGCAATGTTCAGCACTGTAGGAAGACAGCAATGTTCAGCACTTGGAAGACAGCAATGTTCAGCAAGTGGAAGACAGCAATGTTCAACACTAGGAAGACAGCAGTGTTCAGCACTATAGGAAGACAGCTATGTTCAGCACTAGGAAGACAGCAATGTTCAGCACTATAGGAAGACAGTAATGTTCAGCACTATAGGAATACAGCAATGTTCAGCAATAGGAATACAGCAATGTTCAGCATTAGGACGACAGCAGTGTTCAGCATTAGGAAGACAAATAGGAAGACAGCAATGTCCAACACTAGGAACACAACAATGTTCAGCATTAGGAAGACAGCAGTGTTTAGCATTAGGAAGACAGCAATGTCCAACACTAGGAACACAACAATGTTCAGCATTAGGAAGAAAGCAATGTTCAGCACTATATGAAGACAGCAATGTTCAACACGAGGAAAACTGCAATGTTCAGCACTATAGTAAGACAGCAATGTTCAACACTGGGAAGACAGCAATGTTCAGGACTAGGAAGACAGCAGTGTGCAGCACTATAGGAAGACGGCAAAGTTCAGCACTATAGTAAGACAGCAATGTTCAACACTAGGCAGACTGCAATGTTCAGCATTAGGAAGACAGCAGTGTAAGACAGCAATGATCAGCACTAGGACGACAGCAATGTTCAGCACTGTAGGAAGACAGCAATGTTCTACACTAGGAAGACAGCAGTGTTAAGCACTAGGTAGACAGCAATGTTCAGCATTATAGGAAGACAGCAATGTTCATCACTATAGGAAGACAGCAAAGTTCAGCACTACAGGAAGACAGCGATGTTCATCACTATAAGAAGACAGCAATGTTCAGCACCAGGAAGACAGCAATGTTCACCACTATAGAAAGACAGCAATGTTCAGCAAGTGGAAGACAGCAATGTTCAACACTAGGAAGACATCAGTGTTCAACACTAGGAACACAGCAATGTTCAGCATTAGGACGACAGCAGTGTTCAGCATTAGGAAGACAGCAGTGTAAGACAGCAATGATCAGCACTAGGAAGACATCAATGTTCAGCACTAGGAAGAAAGCAGTGTTCAGCACTATAGGAAGACAACAATGTTCAACACTAGGAAGCCTGCAATGTTCGAAGACGGCAATGTTCAACACTAGGAAGACAGCAATTTTCAGCACTATAGGAAGACAACAATGTTCAACACTAGGAAGACAGCAATTTTCAGCAATAGGAAGACAGAAATGTTCAGCAATAGGAAGACAGGAATGTTCAACACTAGGAAGACAGCAATTTTCAGCAATAGGAAGACAGGAATGTTCAACACTAGGAAGACAGCATTGTTCAACACTAGGAATACAGCAATGTTCAGCAATAGGAATACAGCAATGTTCAGCACTATAGCAAGACAGCAATGTTCAACACTAGAATGACAGCAGTGTTAAGCACTAGGAAGACTGCAATGTTCAGCACTATAGTAAGACAGCAATGTTCAGCACTGTAGGAAGACAGCAATGTTCAGGACTAGGAAGACAGCAGTGTGCAGGAATACAGCTATGTTCAGCACTAGGAATACAGCAGTGTTCAGCACTACAGGAAGACAGCTATGTTCAGCACTAGGAATACAGCAGTGTTCAGCACTAGTAAGACAGCAGTGTTCAGCACTACAGGAAGACAGCTATGTTCAACACTATAGGAAGACAGCAAAGTTCAGCACTATAGGAAGACAGCGATGTTCATCACTATAGGAAGACAGCAATGTTCAGCACTAGGAAGACAGCAATGTTCAACACTAGGAAGACAGCAGTGTTCAACACTAGGAATACAGCAATGTTCAGCATTAGGAAGACAGCAGTGTTCAGCATTAGGAAGACAGCAGTGTTCAGCACTATAGGAAGACGGCAATGTTCAGCACTATAGGAAGACAGCAATGTTCAACACTAGGAATACAGCAATGTTCAGCACTATAGGAACACAGCAATGTTCAACACTAGGAAGACAACAGTGTTCAACACTAGGAAGACAGCAGTGTTCAACATTAGGAAGACAGCAATGTCCAACACTATAGGAAGACAGCAATGTGCAGCACTATAGGAAGACAGCAATGTACAACACTAGGAAGACAGCAATGTTCAACGCTAGGAAGACAGCAGTGGTCAACACTAGGAATACAGCAATGTTCAGCACTATAGGAACACAGCAATGTTCAACACTAGGAAGACAGAAGTGTTCAACACTAGGAAGACAGAAGTGTTCAACACTAGGAAGACAGAAGTGTTCAACACTAGGAAGACAGAAATGTTCAGCACTATAGGAGGACAGCAATGTTCAACACTAGGAATACTGCAATGTTCAGCATTAGGAAGACAGCAATTTTCTACACTATTGGAAGACAGCAATGTTCAGCACTATAGGAACACAGCAATGTTCAACACTAGGAAGACAGCAGTGTTAAGCACTAGGAAGACAGCAATCTTCAGCACTATAGGAAGACAGCAAAGTTCAGCACTATAGGAAGACAGCACTGTTCAGCACTATAGGAAAACAGCAATGTTCAACACTAGGAAGACAGAAGTGTTCAACACTAGGAAGACAGCAGTGTTCAACACTAGGAAGACAGCAATGTTCAGCATTAGGAAGACAGCAGTGTTCAGCATTAGGAAGACAGCAATGTTCAGCACTATAGGAAGACAGCAATGTTCAACACTAGGAAGACAGCAATGTTCAACAATAGGAAGACAGCAATGTTCAACACTAGGAAGACAGAAGTGTTCAACACTAGGAAGACAGCAATGTTCAGCACTAGGAAGACAGCAGTGTTCAGCACTAGGAAGACAGCAATGTTCAGCATTATAGGAGGACAGCAATGTTCAGCACTATAGGAAGACAGCAAAGTTCAGCACTATAGGAAGACAGCAATGTTCAACACTAGGAAGACAGCAATGTTCAGCATTATAGGAAGACAGCAATGTTCAGCACTATAGGAAGACAGCAAAGTTCAGCATTAGGAAGACAGCAGTGTTCAGCACTAGGAAGACAGCAATGTTCACAAGGACAATTTCAACAATTACAAATTGCCATGTACCTCACAGAGGTCAATCAGCAATTCTTACAAGAATTTAAAAAAAAAATGATGTTCGTAAAATAGGATGAGCTCCAATGCCATCATACATTTCAAATTTAATTGCACTTAATTTCATTTCAGATCCGGCAATTGACCCTTAATTATAAAATGTACTGAATGCTATTTCTGGTTTGACATAATTAGAAACAAAAGTTTTCTTGAGGTTCAATTTGAAAATGCAAGAAGTGTATTGGAGACTTAGAGTCCTGCGTATTTTGAGATCAATACATTTTTGTGACATTCAATTAAGATTACGTTCCATTAAAAGGAGACAATATCTGTCAGTCTGTCAAAAACAATTATCACATGGTCTAGGTAAACGTGATGCCTACAGTCCAATTGGCGGAACTGTTACAAATTACTACGTTTACCTATATAAGGGCAGACTTGTGTCTTCATTGAACATTTATCTTGTTTTAGCATTGAACATGTACAGGTTTTGTTTACAACTTGGAAACCTCACTTAAGCATTTTTATTCAGAATTAAAAGGTTGTTTTCTAGCAATATTTTATTGTTGCATTTGATTGATATAGTTTAGAAATATTTCCTGTCATGCATAACAAAAGGGGCAGGACAGAGTGGCCTCCCAAGGGAGGTTTTGGGAATGAATGGGAGTAAAGGAAAGATATACATACTTCACTTACTTACAAACTTGGTAAAAGTCTTTTTGTACCTACCATCCAATATTTCGCAGCTGTACCCAAAGGGTAATGGCATTGTAGGTGTTTTATGAATTACGTCCCTTTGCAATGCAAATCTTTCCATGAAACCCTAAAGTCACATTTGTACCTTACCAAATCAAAGACTGGGTAAGTCCATTTAAGTATGTAGGGGTGAATGAGTTATATACTCCAACCTGTTAGTGAAGCTAATGGTACTTTTGTACTAACGTTTGAATGCTGAGGATTCTCGGTTCTGTTGGTATTATATAGTTCAAGTAAATACAGTCTAAAGCTACTGCTTCAAGACTTTACGGCTTGGTTGTTAAATTGGACACATTTGATTTAGTGTATACCTTAAATCTACCAATGTTAAAATCATTGAAATTCAAAACTAAAATTGTATCAATAGGCGATTTGAATTAGTCACTTACAGGCAGGAAAGATTTGTTATTGTTCAAACATTTTTCAAATTGAATCAAAAGTCGCATTTTGAAATTTGCTGTTATAACTTGTAAAGCTAATTAAATTTGGAGCCCTAGCATGCTTGAACATGTTAATATTTGGAACAGCATGTTTTCGTGATTTTATATAAAGTACCGTTGGCTTAAAGGCAATTTTTCGTAAGTTTGATTACCCTATCTTTATTACATCAATCTTTCAGGTTAGGATCATAAGAATTATTCATCTACAGGGACAAAATTAAATTGCTTATAATCTGATGAAAAATTAAAAAAAACACAATAAAACTGAAATTTTTAAATATTGGATTAATGTTTTTGGTTTGAAAGCTTACAACACTTTTTGAACAGATGTATGTAAAGTGTTTTTAATAGTAAGGAACATTTTCCAGCGATGTCATTAGATTAGACTTGGAGAGAATCTCACAGGCTTCCGAAACATCTCATCTAATAGTCTATCACGCTCTTTTATCAAAACAAGCCAAATTGAATTTACTGATATAATTGTAGGAAAGAGCTTTCTGTTTCAGAGACAGTGGCAGACTGAGGAAGGGTTTTATAGGAATGTGGGGCCCTCCCAGTGCATAGAGGGAGATCATCAACTTGTGTGACAAGTTGAGACTTTAGATACTGACACTTGTCAACAATCACCAGTATTTCATACATATAACTTATATAAAGTGTTTACTAGAGTGAAGGTTACTGCAGAGTCAACCCTGGTGCCTCCATAAAGTAGTTTATAGAGTCTCCACAAATTGGTCCATGGAGTGTCGGACAAAAACAGTGAGTCCGTTAGTTTTTAGGAAAGCATTCACCTACCTGTCCAGCAAGAATGTTCATGTAGCCTTCGGTAGCCCCTAGACTGGTGCCAATGCTTATACAATCATTGAACAAGCTGACTGGGAAACAATGTGTCCAAATGAACTCGCTGAAGTGAAAGAAATACTACAAAGATATGAAAGATATTGCCTCTGGGGTAAAATAAATTTTCTTGTTTTTCTCATTTTTTCTTCTGTTTTAGCTCACCTGCCCGAAGGTGTCGTCCGTCCGTCCGTCCTCTTCCATCAACTTTTCCTTTAAACAACTTCTTTTGAAGAACGGACAGTCCTAGAGTCATGATATTTGGCTGAAAGCTTTGTCGGTAGGAGCCCTACAAAGTTTGATAACGAAAATGACCTTGACCTACTTTAAAGGTCACAGGGGTCAAATATGTCAAAAACTTCAAACGACTTCTTTTGAAGAACTAAAAGGTATAGAATCTTCATATTTGGCTGATGGCTTCCTGGGACGGCGCTTAACAAAGTTTGAGAATGAAAATGACCTTGATCTTCTTTCAAGCACACATGAGGCAGATATATCAAACACTTCAAATGACTTCTGAAGAACTGGAAGTTATAGAACCTCAATATTCGGCTGGTTATTTCCTGGGAAAGAACCCAACAAAGTTTGCGAATGAAAATGACCTTGACCTACTTTCAAGGTAACAGAGGTCAACAACATTTTAATGGATTTGTTCTTCAGAACTAAAAGGAATGGATTCATAAGATTTGGCTGGTAGCTTTTGGAATAGAGCTTACCAATTTGAGAAGGATAATGATATTGACATACTTTCAGGGAAAAATATGTCAAGCAACTTCTGAAGAATCAAAAAGCATAGAAACTGTAATAATATTTTGCTGGTAGTTTCAACAGATGGAGCCAACGAAGTTTGCGCAGGAAATATTTTTTGTGCAACATAATATTTAATGAGAATATTTTGCTATGACTGCTTACATATTCAGGTGAGCGATACAGGCCCTCTTGGGCCTCTTGTTTACAAGTGGACCCAGGTTTTTCCACAAGTGGGCCCTGGTTTTTCCACAAGTTGGCCCTGGTTTTTTCACAAGTGGGCTCTAGTTTTTCCACAAGTTGGCGCTGGTTTTTCCACAAGTGGGCCCTGGTTTTTTCACAAATGGGCCCTGGTTTTTCCACAAGTGGGCTCTGATTTTTCCACAAGTTGGCCCAGGTGGTTCGATCCGCAAATGGGCTCCAGCTCCAGTAGAGCTCTCTCACCAGGCTGCATTATGATACTGCTACCAACAGAAGGTGTAATGTGGATAGATGGGAATCACTGTAGAGATTTATGACAGTCACTCCTTAATTCCTGTATTTTTTTTGGATATTTGTCAATATGCAAAATCCAAATGCATTTAAGTATTACCCTGAAAAGAGAAAAGTCATTTAAAAAGTCTTGCTTGGAAAATCTAAGACATCTTCTGAATTTATTTCTCTACATGATGATCTCATTAGATAAGCATTCCTTTTTGTTTGCTGAACATAATTAACATGTAGTAAAATGTTTGTAAAAGTTATTGTTATTGACAGATGAAAATAATATTTTTAGATAATAAAAACATGTATATATAATCAAAGATAATGACAGATGCCTGTTTTATTCCTGAACATGTTCATAACTGCTCTGTATGGATTTTTGAGTTGGGTAATATGAAATGTACCTACTGTGGTATATAATTTACATTACACTCCTTGGCCAATCTGGATTTGTGCGATCTGAGCACACACCCATGACATTCACTCAGAACAATAGTAAACAGTGGTTTGATATGTCTATTAGGACATTTTAACTATTGAAACTAAAGAGTTCATAATCAGTAATCTTCAGAGATTTCACACTTTATATGTGGATCACTTCATACTCAAGATATACAGCAATTGATGACAAGATATACAATAAGTGATGACAAGGTTATATTATTGTCCACCTGGGTTACTAAATATGCCTTGGTTTAATTTCTAAACTGCTAGCTGGATTTAAAAAATCTGATTGAACATTAATTTTCTAGACCTACTTTTCTCCAGGTGGATTTCATATATTTGGTAAATCCGCCCGTACTTATCTAAAATATAGTGTGCCATTTTTCCAGGAGGAATAAAAAATCCACCTGATTTTTTAACCCGCAAGGATTTTTACAGACACGGAATCCTGCTGTCACAGGGACACGGATTTTTTAAATCCATCCAGGCGGATACAGTAGAATCCATATGGAAAACAACTTAACATTATCCAGGCACTAAAATATCCACCCGTATTTTTATAAAATTTCCATGCGTATTCCTGGTCTAGTCCGTGTCTACTCTTTCGTACAGGTATTAACAGATTTATTCTGGTATATGGATTTTTGAAAAACCCGTATTCTGTGCTGGGACGGATTTTCCAAATATGGAAATCCGTATGGGCTCATTTAAATATTACTTGCCAAATTCCTGCCACGCCCCGTATGGATTGTCGAATAGTTAAGATTATTGTACTGGACAGTATTCCGTATACGGGTTTTGAGTAAAAATTCCTGCTTCCATACGGCTGGACTATTTCATACAGGAATACAATAAGTGATGACAAGGTATACAATATATGATGACAAGGTATACAATAAGTGATGACAAGGTATACAATAAGTGATGATAAGGTATACAATAAGTGATGATAAAGCATACAGTTATTGATGACAAGGTACAATAAGTGATGATATGGTATACAGTTATGGATGACAAGGTATACATAAGTGATGATATTGAGGTATACAGTAATTGATGACAATATATACATTAATAGATGACAAGTTATACAGTAAATGATGACAAGATATACAGTAATTGATGACAAGATCTACAGTAGGTGATGACAAGTTATACAGTAATTGATGACAAGATGTATAGTAAGTGAAGGCAAGATATACAATACATGATGACAAGGTATACAATAAATGATGACAAGATATACAGTAAATGATGACAAGATATACAGTAAATGATGACAAGTTAGCCTGCTTTTGTTGACATCTAGGACTCCATGAGGAAATACAGAGAAAATCTAGAGTATTAGCTGCTATTCACAATACAGAATTTGTTATTCCATTCAACAAGCAGGTGTCAGTTTCAGCTTCTAGATTATTTTGTCCTTATAAGGTCATGAATACTAATGAATTTACAATCACGTGACTTATCCTCATGACCATGTGACTTGCATTTGAATGTGAATAAATCAAATTATGTCTTTTTTTAAATTGCCAGAGTACCATAAACAGGTAAGGAACATTAGGTCTGTTATGTTGACAGAAGGACTGAAATCATGCATGCATACCACATACTGTCACATAAGCACTTTCCTCTGGTTTTACAGCATCTATAGCCCAGAGTACTTGGATGACGGGCACAGAATCACAAGATGTTCAAGTATTTGTAATTAAATAATCCCTGTTTTATTGCTAGCATTCCCTTGCTCCTTGCCTTAATTCAATCTAGACAGAGCTCCTTTTTGGGTGAAAATTCAATTGGGAGGTCCACCATGTTGGGAAATATTCAGTGATAATAAGTTGTGCCTCTGGCATTTCACTGTAATTTGATTTGTTAGTGAAGTTGAAGATGTTGGAAGCGATTGACTCTAAATGCCATTGGATTTTACTAACAGTTTGACCCCCCAAGTACGAGAGCAGTTGCAGATAAATCATTGAAATCCAATTTAGTACAAATGAACAAATAAGTGACAAGAGTATCAGCTTTTGTAGACAAATCACTGCACCAATCAGATTCACAAGTGGGCAGGGGCTATGACTCATGACCTTTAACCTTGACCTCAAACAAATGTTTCCTTTATTGGATTGGCTTCATGCAGTAGGAGTTTGACCCAAATATGACCTTTGGCCCAGACATCCTTTATTCAACCTCACAAGGGAGGAGACAAGATTTCTTCTTTCCACTTTTGATCTTTTAGAGGGATATCAGATACTGGCTGTGTGGTAAGCTGATAACTGTAAAAGAGAAAGTAGAAAAAGGAAGTGAGCGTGTTCAGCGGGTCAGGAACTTTTAGTGGAATTCATTTTCAGACTCCATCATATCCGCATTAGTTTTAAGGGGTGATGATCGCCTGTTTTCATGGCTTACCAAGTTTTCATGATCTCACAAACATTCAAGTTAGCTGACTATTTTCTTTATATCGTTAACTTGCATTAACTGCAATATTAAAATGTAATTAATGATTTGATAATTTGAATATCGGTATCATTTTCTCAGACGTTTGATTGAGTTATCATTCTGTTATTCATTTTCATTCATTCGTAAAAACAATTTTTGCTCCATTGAAATTCATTAGCTGCCATTCAATCCCCGTGTTTAATGTTTTCATCCATGTTCTGAAATAAATGTGTTTGTTTAGACCAGCTCGTTTTGAGAGAAAATGATAAAAAAAAAATGAAAGCTCCAATAATTTGATAATTTTACTTTAATCAAAAACCGACCACTTAATTTAAACTTGAAATTATTGATGGTAATGAACATATCATGTCAGTTTGAGTTTATATGTACAATATATGTATAACTGTGTATGTGTTCATTGTAAAACAAAATTTTAATATTTTCAATATAATTTGGTTTAAAAAAAGAAAATAGAAAAACATAAAATAAGCAGAGAATATCGAATGGATACTTCTGGTGTGAAGACAATTTGCACGATTACTGAATCTACGACCCACACCCTAGTAATAACCTAATGACTTTGGTATAAAATTACTGGAACTGAAAAAGACATACGTTATCAAAAACAGAATTAGGCCTAGGTGTTAGATTCCTCTGAATGTAGGAAAAACAGAATCACTACAAACAAAATGAGTATGTTGTGTCACGACACGGTATGTATATATTGTATAAACTAAAGTAGAAAGGGTTCCATGAGTATCTGGTTTTCCGAGAAGGATATAGAATGCTGCTTTGATTAGGGTAAACCCCTAGTAATGGCTGCGATAATCATTGCGGACAGTTACGACCGAGAGTAGGTAGGTATGGGCATTGTATCTCACATTGGACATTTGATTCTCGTAAATAGAAATGGCGCCTTCTCACCACCATCACAGCCGAAGTTGTTATTACTTTCAAGTCGTCATAAAACAAATTGTCGACTCTCAGAAAACATGGTTTTACGCTGTTATTATTATTATATTGGTAGTAAATGTTTTGACTTGTCAAGGAACTACTCAATCTGACCCCCATAGGATACAGTGTGTTTTTACAGCACTTTGATTGTAATCCACCAGACATTTGACTCACAAAAGCATAGAGACAGGGAGTCACATATATTTTGTTCTCTGCACCAAATTATATCTCAGCGTTTAATGCTAACCACCTACGAGGATGCTCTCAAACCACACAAATCTGCCGCTGTGAAGCTGAGACCAACATTTTTTCTCATTGATATATATGTTTTTTTTCACTTAAGCAATGTAACAGAATATAATAGATAATTTATGACCAATCTTTTCCCTGTGTGCTGTGACAGTTGGATGATAGCTCTGGGAGAAGTCTGTGTTTTATCATAATTTAGACATTGTAGATTATATATATTACAAATTTGGTACAAATTATTACAAATTTCCTCTGTAACATAAGAAGTCCCTGCGCTGCAATCAGCACTTTCATGCTTGTTCATTTTAAATCCTTGCTTAACATTCACCTATTGCTCATTGGTATTTTCTCCACAACAGTCAGCCTCTGCTCATTGGTATTTTCTCCACAACAGTCAGCCTCTGCTCATTGGTAATTTCTCCTCAACAGTCAGCCTCTGCTCATTGGTAATTTCTCCTCAACAGTCAGCCTCTGCTCATTGGTAATTTCTCCTCAACAGTCAGCTCTGCTCATTGGTAATTTCTGCTCAACAGTCAGCCTCTGCTCATTGGTAATTTCTCATCAACAGTCAGTCTCTGCTCATTGGTAATTTCTGCTCAACAGTCAGCTTCTGCTCATTGGTAATTTCTGCTCAACAGTCAGCCTCTGCTCATTGGTAATTTCTGCTCAACAGTCAGTGATAATTAAGGGCTTCTATGTGATAATTAAAGGCTTAAATGTGATAATTAAGGGCTTCTATGTCATGATAATTAAGGGCTTCTATGTGATAATTAAGGGATTCTATGTGATAATTAAAGGCTTATATGTGATAATTAAGTGCTTCTAAGTGAAAATTAAGGGCTTCTAAGTGAAAATTGAGGGCTTCTATGTGATGATAATTAAGGGCTTCTATGTGATGATAACTAAGGGCTTCTATGTGATGATAATTAAGGGTTTCTATGTGATGATTATTAAAGGCTTATATGTGATAATTAAGGGCTTCTATGTGATAATTAAAGGCTTATATGTGATAATTAAGGGCTTCTAAGTGAAAATTAAGGGCTTCTAAGTGAAAATTGAGGGCTTCTATGTGATGATAATTAAGGGCTTCTATGTGATAATTAAGGGCTTCTATGTGATAATTAAGGCCTCCATGTGATAATTAAGACATCATTGCTTATTTCTAAGCTCTTCCTTAGTGACAGTTTGGCTTTTTATTCATCAGTAAGCTTTTAATTGTGTTGGAGAAAAGTCCTGTTCTGTTTGATAAGTTGATTTTCTTGTTTTATCTATACTATATCCATGAAATATTCCTAATACCTTGATATTGTCTCTGACCCATTATATATCTGTATAGTTTGGGGGTCTTTGCTTCCAGCTGCCTATGTACAGACCTTTTGTTCTCTTTTTATTTACCCGTGCACCTGATGCTTTCTCATATTTTTCTAAAAGCTTGAATAAAAACGGCAGCGAATTTTCTTTACCTAGAAACAGTTGTGAATCATCTGCAAACATGCTTATTTTTGCTTGGATTTTTATATTATTTACTTCTGGGAGGTCAATACCTGTTATATTTTTATCTTTCCTTATGGAGCAGGCAAGCTGATTGTCTTGATGCTCGACCTTTGTTCAAAGTTTAACCTTTTATGCATGCACTATTATAATAATTCCTTATATTTGATCAAACTCTGTGACTCAATTCTAAACACATTCTAAAAGTCATTTCTAGAGACAATCCCTTAAAAATATTCAGGAACACTCTATAGGTACCAACTTGAGCTGTTTTCTATGGAAGTAAATCCCCCCCAGGTCTATCACCAGTAAACTCTGCCATCAGTCGGGAGACAACAAGACTGTGCTAATCGACATCTACACAATTAATGGTCGGGAGTACACACACTTCAAAAACAACTTATTCTTGTCACACCATCAACAGAACTGGGAACACTATGAGACAACAATTACAGATCCTTGTTTACATTTTATTTCTATGGTTCCTTAGTATTCCCACCACCAACACCACAAATTGTGAAAGCATTAGTTGCCGTCATTGGCAGCCCTTACAATGAGATGCTGCTGCCAGAACTATAATGGTAGTCTTAATTAATTGTTGGTTTGAAGATATCTTTGTTCATTCACCTGAACCCTTATAGGGAGTGCATGCAAAGATAACACCTTACATTTTGTCATAGCAAGTGACAGATTTTATCTTAGAACCGGAATAATCAGCACAATGAATCTGTGCCATTATGTAGGTCATTGGCTTAAAGGACATGATAGTTCTGCTGACATAGTGGAATATATTATCTATCCTTCAAGACATCCTGTTATTGAAACATAGAAAAAAATATATTTGAAAAGACGACAAGATAAACAGGATATTCAACTTGTGTCTGAGATATACAGGATAATCAGTGTGCAATTTACTTATAACAATTGGTGTTTCAATGATATTTTATATAATTTCCTATCAATACTTCTATATTTTTATATAAGGCTGTGTATTTCTACTTCATCATATATATGTATGTTCTAGCTGTTTATATTGATTGATTTGATTGGTTGATTGGTTTTACCTCTGCTTCACTACTGAGTAGTTCGGTTATCCAGCAGATGGTCTGTTTATACTTTACGGAGAGGGCTTTTATAGGTTTTGCCTGTTGTTGTATGTATAAGACCTATACAATAAAATATTCTGAAATGAAAATGATATTGAATGTGTCTGAGATATTTGACAATGTACAGGAGCCATTATAGTAGATATCGTCTCCAAGTATGTACAGAACAAGTGATAGAACAAAAGTATTAGGGTCCTGCATTGAAGAACTCAGAAGGCCCTATTGTAATCATTGTGCTTGTCAATATTTGTCCATCTACACTTTCTTTTCAGAAATTAAATGTTTAAACTACACTATATCAATATAATTTGGTTTTAATTGATATATCCATTGATGAAAGCCAATGTGTGGTTAAAAGCTTATTAACAGTGAAAAGAGAACATTGTTTATGGTGAATTCAACGCTTTATTATCCAGATATGTTGTAAAAGATGGCTGCTATACTTTCTGATTGGCTGAGACTTTTAGGCTATTTATTTTTTTCTTTTGGTCTGATTTTGTTAATACTTTGTGGCTAATTGTTCTGGCTGAATTACATACAGTTGTGGGACCGCACAACGCACCAAAAATAGCGTGCGCACACCGTACAAACATCGTTCACACACCGTCCGCCATCGTCCACACATGGTGTGCACAACTGTGCGATTTAGCAATTGTTCGCCCCTTTGTGCGCTTCTTTCCGCACAACTGTGCTATTTGGTATCATTTGTAGATCAAAATTACGGAATGACAAAAATACGAAAGGCTTGTATACGATAATGTACACTGTGTATATATTTGTAATTTCTCATCACAATAATCAAGATTATATACAATTTCACAAAAAACACAGAAAACACAATTTCTAAATATTAGAAGGTATAGACAGAAAGATAAGTTTATAGATGTTGCTAGAATATAGAAACATACGTAAACATCAAGTTTATATGTTTAAACACGAAACCGTATAAATTGTTAAGGCATTCCTCAATTTACACCAACCACGATTGTTATCACACAACGTCCGTCCATCGTGCGCACAGATGTGCGCAAGCAATGATCGTCCAGCTTTTTATCGTTCGCCCATCGTGCACACACCGTTCACACACCGTGCACACATCGTGCGCACACCGCACATCGTGTAACGTTGTGCGATCCCACAACTGTATATGTGTATTGCTATACTGATTTGTTCTTGAAATCTAACAAGGCAGTCACGGCTTTTGATTGGCCGAGACCTTTCGGGTGATTGGCCGAGACCTTTCTGGCTATTACTTCTGTTCTATTTGTACATTTGTTTTCTTACTCGATCCTAAATACAACCAAGCAAATATCTATGTGAATAACGCCTTTATTACCAACTTTCCACAATCGATCATGATTGGTGTGGCTTCTGTTTGTTGATTTTGGAGTATACATTGTCAGACATTTTGGGGATGGAGTGGGGTGGTGGTGTTGCTTGCTGACCTGTCGATATTCTAGCTGTAGATGTAACTGTAAATGTACCAGGTATATATGACTTGGGAAAGAGATATAATGTATTGTGGGCAGAATAAAACAAATATTTACTTTCAATTAAAAGAATCATTTTAAGTAAACATAGTTGACAATTAACCATTCCACATGATCAGAATGTGCCAAGCTTTGATTATGTTGATAGGACACAAATGATATATGACTGTGACATGTTTACATTATAAATGACCCTTACCCATTCACAAATTACTTTCTGCTTTCCTGTCTAGTGACATCACAGTTTCCCTGAGTGCCACACTACCATAAGCATATGAATCAGCACCCCTGTTTTAGCATATGTAAGGCCTAAACTGCTCAAATCTAATACTGATACGAATAATTTATATTAAATACAATTAGAATAATTTCATTTTTTGTCCTACTTCCTTCAGTTTAACTGGGGGCGCAACATTACACTACACAATTGTTTATGGATGTATATAGATACATTTTGATTATATTTGAAACTTTTCTTGTCAAAATCATTTAATCATGGGATTAGTTGAAATAAATAGGATATTCAATGTGTCTGAGATTAACAGGCAATTCAATGTGTCCAAGATAAACAGGATATCAAATGTGTCCAAGATAAACAGGGTATTCAATGTGTCCAAGATAAACAGGGTATTCAATGTGTCCAAGATAAACAGGTTATCCAATGTGTCCAAGGTAAACAGGGTTTTCAATGTGTCCAAGGTAAACAGGGTTTTCAATGTGTCCAAGACTTCTAGTATTTAAGATGTTTGAGAGGCGGAATGTTTAAGCTATAAATGAAATGTTATTCTGATCGAGTATTAATTGGTTACACTGTTGATATCCCCGTAAAAAGTGACACACCTCACTGCTTTTGAACCATGTTTTTGTCTTCCCTTGTATGAGGAATGTACATCTATCAATGTCCAGTTCACTAAGGCCCAGAGTTCAATGTAAATGTGAGTTGTATGCTTCTGTTAAACAGATCCCTAGGGATTCAGAGTTCACTGTAAAACATTTTGTATATCATTACCCAGTGATGGGACCTTAGGGAGTCGGTGGGACATTTAACTGATTAGTAATGAGATTGGGAGCTATAATTACTTGTGATCCTGTAGTGTACATGGAGGTGGATGTATAGGTTTCATTTTCCAGATCATAATCTGTATATTGATTTTTAATTACCGTAGTTTACCACACTGAAGACCACACTCGTGAATAATCCCATCCCCTTTTTAACAAAATCTACAGACTGGGTTACAGAAATGTTCCTTTCTAAACAGATTATTGTAGAAAGAGTAAAAAGTCCAGTTGAAAACTAAATGTAGTACCATTTGTTCCCACATTTTAAAGAATAGAAGTCACCTGGGCTTACTACTGGAGAAATACGGTATTTATGATAGGACATAGACATCTGTGAAATTGATGGGTTGCTGAATTAATGTTGACAACTTATACCTTGCAAGTGATTTGTGCATATATATATCAACCGAAATATTTGTATCTCCGGAGAATTTGATGATCAGTTTGATATGCTATTTGCATTTAATAGATGAAAAATGTGATGTGTTTGATAAAATAATAGCAGGATATATTTAAAAGGGTAGAGGGCTATGTGTATCTAGTTCTGGAGTCCCTTGACATTTGGCTTTTTGTTCTGATATCAAATGATGTTAAATTGGATAAAATAAACAGCAGAAGATAATGTCTATACCAAAAATGATGTAAAAGAATTTTAAGACAAAAATTTGTCAGAATTCAGAAAATAATTAACATGTATCAAAGGTAAATCTAAATTGACGTTTCAGACTGCTGTTGGAGTAATTCAAGGTGACAGACCTTACATAAACATCTTAACGGAGATAAAATCTAAGGATGCTCCTCATTGTGGCTGAGGAGAGGTATGATTTATACCTACACTGATGGTAACCAGCCACAGCCTGGTTGCTCACATTGTTTATCTTACCAATAAAGCATTTGCCATCCTCTATGTATCTCCTCCTCCTCCTCCTCCTCCTCCTCCTCCTCCTCCTCCTGCTCCTCCTCCTGCTCCTCCTTCCTCTAATTTGAGCTATTGCTACTTATCCACATCTGTTTCATTCATTCTGTCTTCCCCTGTTTCTGTCTGAATGTTTCCCTACCTGTACTCCTTTCTTTATCCGTTTATTGGTTTCTCCTGTGTTCCTCCTTCTGTCTGTTCTGTCCCCCCCCCTCCTTACTTCTATTTCCTATACAGCTTCCCTCATCCTTTATGTTCTTTCTTCTCTCCTTCCACATTACTCTAGTTTTCCACGCCTTATTCCTTTCTTCATCTCTACTTCCCTCTGTTTATTCTTATTTCCTTTTCTAAACCTTATTATCCTTCCATCTTCCCTTCTTTTTAATTCTCTCCCCCCCCCCCCTTCCACCAGTTTCCCGTGTTTCTATCTGTTCAGATTTCTGTACTACCTAAGACATGTGATCAGAGATGAGGTACTGAATACTGGTATGGGCCCAGACTTCACCTGCTGTTAGAAGTTTATAGATAGCTTACAAGATAATCTGTTTGAATGGGCACTTAACTCAGCAGGTAGATTGGAAAAGATTTGATAAAGTAATAGATTTATTTGTGATCAGAAATATTTGAATTAATCACTGTCTGTATTATAACTTGTAGTATAAATTGCTGCCATTAAACCCTGTGTAGAGGGCTGTAGAACACAGTGATGTTCTGTGTAGAGATAGCCATCACAGTAAGGTATATCTGTTACTGTTTGATCTGCTAAATAGATGTGTTTGTTAAATGATAATATTGACACATCATTTATCCTGAGATAAGTTGTTACAAGACAAGAAGTACTCCTTAACCCTCTCTCCCCTCTGTCCTCCTTTAGCCCTTCTCCCACTCTCAGCCCTCAGTCCCCCAGCCCTCAGTCCTTCCCCCAGGCCTCAGCCCCTCTCCCACCTCCCTCAGCCCCTGTCCCACCCCAATCTCTCAGGGCCCCCTCCCTCCTTTCTAATCTGTGAACCAGGTGGTTCAGATGTTAGCAGGTATCCCCAGCCCTGTTGTAGTTATGACCCATCACCTCACATTTCACAGCAGTGATTGGCAATTTATGATATCAACATAGATTTGAGAAATCTTAATATGTTCTATCTCGTCTTTACCTTAAAAACGACTATTTGGAATATTCTAGATGTGAATAGAAAACATAAATTCAAAAACGATATATTCCTTGAAACTTTGGATCATGGGAGATTTTACTATCGTGACTTCGAATATTTTGCATACTTGTAAATAACTTTTGTGAAACAATTTGGGTTTCCTTCCTTGTAATTTAAAGTTTGAGTAGATAACTTGGTATATATCAAAGTAGGGTACCCGATATATTGAAAGAAGATACAAGCTGTATGTATGTCTCAAATTAAAGTAGCTGGGCACCCAGTAAATTGTCTTGGTGCAAGCTAAGAGCAGGAATTGATCATTTAAGGCTTTTGCAGTCCAGGGATAAAAACCTTTTTTAGTCTACTGCTACCTAAAGTAACTGTTCATTGACATCAGATGTTGAGGAATAAATGTCAAATGTATACATGCATTAATAATCATTTATCTTTCGACAAGTGCTGTGCATCGACTGATCCAGAAAAGGAACCCTACCTCTTTTAAGCTATCTAAATCATATAGGCCATCATATAGTTTTCAGCACTGAAGCCATATAAAACAAAATACCATGCTACGTACACTGTCATTCTGCTCCGGTAGAAGTGCTGTGTGGATGTGCTTCATAAACACTGGCCATGAAATTGAATCTTTTGCTTGACTAGTTATGAATTAAAATCTCTCCATACGTTAATCTTCGTAAACCTAATGATTAAGTCAAAGAAAATCTTATTCCACTTTATGGAAATAGCGATGCACAAGAACGATAGCAAAAAACACTTATTATTTTCATTAACGGTTTTGCTCATTTTCAAGTTAATTATACATGATCGCAAGTATTATGTATCTTGCATAAAAATGGGATTTTGATGAAAGTCATTATTGGCATTGTTGATTTAGAATATTTTGGTGGAGTGTTTTGAAGGTTTCATCCATCCTGTTCAATTATCAAATATGCTGCAAGCTACACAAATTGATAATTTCATGTACTTTACATCCTATAGGAAATGTTTAAGAAGATTGGTAGGTATAACTGAATCACATGAGGTCACTGTTTTGCGCAAGGCATTTACAGCCATTATAAATCTCAGTTTAGATTTTTCCTGGAATAAAGCCAGTCACGTAAGCAAAGAAACAAATGATGTCGATTTCGGTGGATCAATTGTTTTTGATTGGGGACATTTCTGTGGATTTATATTTACCAGTTAACTTCCTGTATCAGTCGATGCAAAGTGACCTTTTGCAGACACAAATGCCGGACTAGCAAGTGGTGAGAAACAGCTTGGAAATGTTCTGCATTGCTGTGAAGCTTGATAGCCAGCGCAAACATCTCTTGACTATTGATTGGGACACGAGAAACCGAACATGGATGTAAAAGGCAATTGAAAACACCTCAGTTGAAGAAAATCCATCTATATACAAGTATCGGGCAAATTGAAGTATCACTTCAAATTCTTAATACATCCCGAAGGTTGATGAGAAAAATAATAATGGGAGAAGCTCTCTGGAGGTACCGAACGGTGTAGATACCTTTCTTAGTATATAGTGTGACTGCTGACACAGAAAAAACTGTTAGCTTGCTAATCTATATTTCAGAATGGTTTCACACAATTTATTAAATATCAAAAATTTGAAATTCTGGAACAAAATGTTAAGGTGAGAATGGCAAGGATAAAATTACTTTAAAAATTGTTACCATTGCTTATTTGGAGTGTGCTAAATGTTTAAATGTGGCGTTTTAGCCGACTAGGCTCGGAGCAATCGACTGCAAGTGCTGTGGCTGAGTCCTTCGCTATTTGTTGGCTATACAGTCTGTGTAACGAGGTATATTTTCCATGTTAATTAAGCTAGAAAATGAAGTCTGTGGATGACTGAGGGTGACATTTAATTAATCTGTCCCTACTAAGGTCGGCTTCGTAGACAAGAGGGCTTATAGTGTGCTATCTATACGGTTGCATGCTGTGATGAACAGTTGATTGTTGGTCCATTTTTATGATGATAAGGAAAGGTATAGCTTGCTTCTGCTACTGGAGACCATTGCATGGAATTCCAAAGCTGTGCATTCATAAAAATATGATCGAAGTCTTAAATATATCCCTGACACTTGTATATAAGTTTGTGAAATAGTAGCAGTCTTTTTTTATCTGTTATTTTCCATTTGTTAGCGCTTAAGTATACATTATAATCTCTACAAAGCTTGATATTTTGTCTGATTTCAACCGATATGTAGTACTCTGGTTACATAGCACACAAACGCTATACTCAGGTTATATTTAGATTGTATATCTCTGTTGTTTTCATATTTTATATTTCAAATTAAATTTTATTAAGATTGTATTCTCTTATAAGCAGATAGCATTATATTCAGATTGTATAGCTCTAAATTACATTATATTCAGATTCCTTTATCTCTTAAGCAAAATACGTTATACTCAGATTGCAAATTACATTAAGCTTGTAAATACCAAATTACATTATAAGCTTGTAAATACCAAATTACATTATAAGCTTGTAAATACCAAATTACATTATAAGCTTGTAAATACCAAATTACATTTTCTATGGTAAATTACATTATTCTTAGGTTATCAATAGCAAAATAACTGGATTTAAAATCAATAAAAAAAAATTCTCATGATATTGTTAAAACAAGACAGAACGAAAATGCTGGAAAGGTCATCTGGTCTGACTGATGTGCTGAATTTAAAGGTTTCCGGCAAAACTGTTAACTTAACATGAAGTGCGTAATAAAATGTTCTCAAAGTAACCAGAGTTTACGATGCCACAATGTAATGATCTTTCGGTTTTTGCTGAAGTACATGTCTGATAGAAAAACTTTGATGTCACTGGTCGAGCCCTGGAGGGACATTTGACCGCTGCAATGAAGAAATATCAAATTAATTCTAGACAGCTTCCTGGATTAAATGTCAAACGCAAAGAGTGGGCTAACAATAAAGAACTGTTTAAATTTCAATTCATCTTTATAATCTGTAATAAGGGTTCTTAATGGAATGAGGAAATCACCCATTGCAATTGCTAATTAACAAATTGTATTTTAATTGTTAATTCATGTGTTTTAAATGTGTTAGATTGGTCAGGGCTGCTGCACTTTAGACTTGCCTTGGTCATGTACAACATTTAAATATGTTACATTGTTCATGTACAACATTTAAATATGTTACATTGTTCATGTACAACATCTAAATATGTTACATTGTTCATGTACAACATTTAAATATGTTAAATTGTTCATGTACAACATTTAAATATGTTAAATTGTTCGTGTACAACATTAAGATATGTTACATTGTTCAGGAATGCTACTCAGTAATGATCATGTACAACATTTGAATATGTTACATTGTTCAGGAATATGCTACTCAGTAATGATCATGTACAACATTTAGATATATTACATTGTTCAGGAGTGTGTACTCAGTAATGATCATGTACAACATTTGAATATGTTACATTGTTCAGGAATGCTACTCAGTAATGATCATGTACAACATTTAAATATGTAACATTGTTCTGGAATGCTACTCAGTAACGATCATGTACAACATTTAGATATGTTACATTGTTCAGGAGTGTGTACTCAGTAATGATCATGTACAACATTTAGATATGTTACATTGTTCAGGAATGCTACTCAGTAATGATCATGT
>NW_018408908.1:282280-287990 GCF_002113885.1 Mizuhopecten yessoensis | reverse complement strand
CATGAGATCAGGGCCCTTGCTGCGTCATGGGCCCTCCTCAATGGGTCCCCCTTTCAGGAGGTCATGTCCGCAGCTTTCTGGCGCGGACAGACTACCTTCACGGATTTTTATCTCCGGTCCTTGGCCTCTCATTCTGATGGATTGTATTCCCTTGGACCGGTGGTGGTTGCACAGTCTGTGGCTGTTCCTCCACAGTAATTCAGTGATTTTAAATAGTATGCTATCAGGCACCACGGTGGTACACCTGCTCGTTTCACGGGGAGGTTTTCCATTTTTTAATTACTTTCGGGGCTTTATTAGGGGGGTTCCTTGAACCTTTTCCCTACCTTGAGCATGTCTCGAGTTTGTTCCGTCAGCCTGGTCTGCCTGGATTCGAAGCCTCCACTACGGTAAGACGAATTCGCATACTAAAGTTATGGTAATTATTACTGAAATGAAATTGAGGTTTTTGAAGTAAAACCAATTTTCATGATGTAATACTTACCATAACTTTATGGAGTCCCACCCTGTATTCCTCCCCTTGCCTCCTCATCCTGGCTGCCTTTAGGCTCCATAAAAGGGGGTTTGAGGAAGGGAGATCACTCCGTGGCTCTGTCATCGAGATAGAGGTTACGTCACGGTAGGGAGGTAGGGATATTTGAATCTTTTGTTTTTGGGCTACAAAGATGGGTGTAGGTATTGTATATGCATATTAAAGTTATGGTAAGTATTACATCATGAAAATTGGTTTTACTTCAAAAACCTCAAATTTACTTCTTAGTTTACTGTCAAGCCAAGAAATACTCAATCCCACTATTGAAATCAAAATGGGAACTGCATGCCCCTAAAGTAGGTGTAAATCTAGTGAACATGCACATTTTCAATAAGCATTTTTAGCCAAAGAGAAGAGAAACTATTTGTTCTGAGGAATACATGTATAAAATAAAAATAAATCTTTATTTTCATAAACTCTTTGTTTTTTGTGTCAATTTTGTTTCTAATAAATGAAATAAGTACTCAAGTTAATTACAGGAATTTTAGATAACTGATTTGGAACTCTTTGGAACTCTTTTGTATACGGATGCATGTCATGATGACTTAGCTTAAAGTTGTTTTGTAAAAAAGGGACAGAGATACAGTCGCCAATATAGATGATAAGCATTGTTTTTTATCGTATGGTCGTCAGAAGGAAGTGCTATATGCCCTTGTGACAGTCAGGTGGCCACAGCTAATGGATAAATGGTTTTAAGAGTCAATTTAAAGAGCTGTTTTAGCTAAATGGTTGTAAAGGGATAAACTAATGATGGTCCATTAGATCCAAACCTGGAGACGGAGAGCAGGGAATGGCTGAGGTGTCACTTGTAGAATATTCATACTGTTAAAGATACATTTAAAAAAAACATGGACTGTCGTACAGAATGCCTAATATCTTAAAAACAGTGAACTATAATATTCGCCGGAGTAGCATTGATACTCATAGAAACCTCATCTGTCGTCTACTGACAGAAAGTAGTGGCACCTTGTCAAACAAAAGCTGTGCGCTCGGTGGTACAAGTCGGTTCTAAACGGGTCCAGCTCCTAAGGCGGTGATTTGTAAGACTTGGGACAGAGTTTGTAGCAGGATAACGTCACTTGTTGATCCAGCAACAGTCCCCTTCCTTTCTTAAACAGAGCAGTTTACTAGGGTAAGAAGCATCAGCCCGCGCTGAGCTGACACCCATCACCATAAACATGTGTTTTATCCAGGCCGTGACTGTCGTCCAGTCTGGCCCGCATCTGAGGTCTGACTGTCCAGTCTGAACATCTAATGGCATTAAGTTACAATCTTGTCTATGTGGAGACCGGATTAGCTCAAATATAGTGCCTGTGAAATACCCAAAAGGCTGGATGATACGGTAGTAAGTAGTTGTCTTTACTTTCGGGTAATTATCTACATTAGGAGTTTCAGTGACAGTGTCCTAACATCAGGGCTTATCATCTACAGAATCTGTGATCTTTATTCCTATATTGTCATTGTCAAATATCCTCTACAAGACAAAACAATCCTAATACGATCAGGATAGAGTTCATTTCCTTGTATCAATCCATTGTATATTGACAGATTTATTTTCATATTTCAAGGAAACCAATGTCTAGTGAAGCATTTGTCAAAAATATGATGAGCTACATACCATATATCAGGGTGGTTTTTTTCCAAGTGTAGTGTTGGCTTTTTTCACATGAGGATGAATTTGCAAAAAAAATTGAATGTGAAATGTCAATTACATAGAAAAATATCACACATTTACACAGGACAACTTTAGAATGAACTTAAAAATGTGAAAACACAAATGTTAAATTTTGATTTTGAATAAATTCTTGAATCGTTTACGGAGACAGAATCAACATAATCAACATCGTTCTTTGTTTTTGTAGACACGCATTGTGACTTTTCATTTCAAAATAACATTGTCAAACATTGGGTAATATTCCTTTATAAACTTAATAAAATAAACTCTTGGAACCCGAGTAGCTTGACATCGTAAATGATGCGGGACCTTGGTTCACATTGTAGATGGTGCGGGACCTTGGTTGACATTGTAGATGGTGCGGGACCTTGGTTCACATTGTAGATGGTGCGGGACCTTGGTTCACATTGTAGATGATGCAGGACCTTGGTTCACATTGTAGATGATGCAGGACCTTGGTTGACATTGTAGATGATTTTGGACCTTGGTTGACATTGTAGATGGTGCGGGACCTTGGTTCACATTGTAGATGATGCAGGACCTTGGTTCACATTGTAGATGATGCAGGACCTTGGTTGACATTGTAGATGATTTTGGACCTTGGTTGACATTGTAGATGGTGCGGGACCTTGGTTCACATTGTAGATGATGCAGGACCTTGGTTCACATTGTAGATGATGCAGGACCTTGGTTGACATTGTAGATGATTTTGGACCTTGGTTGACATTGTAGATGGTGCGGGACCTTGGTTCACATTGTAGATGATGCAGGACCTTGGTTCACATTGTAGATGATGCAGGACCTTGGTTGACATTGTAGATGATTTTGGACCTTGGTTGACATTGTAGATGGTGCGGGACCTTGGCTGACATTGTAGATGATGTTGGACCTTGGTTGACATTGTAGATGATGTTGGACCTTGGTTGACATTGTAGATGATGCTGGGCCTTGGTTGACATTGTAGATGATGCAGGACCTTGGTTGACATTGTAGATGGTGCGGGACCTTGGTTGACATTGTAGTTGGTGCGGGACCTTGGTTGACATTGTAGATGATGCGGTACCTTGGTTCACATTGTAGATGATGCGGTACCTTGGTTGACATTGTAGATGGTGCGGGACCTTGGTTCACATTGTAGATGATATGGGACCTTGGTTCACATGGTAGATGGTGCGGGACCTTTGTTGACATTGTAGATGATGTTGGAACTTGGTTGACATTGTAGATGATGTTGGACCTTGGTTGACATTGTAGATGATGCTGGGCCTTGGTTGACATTGTAGATGATATGGGACCTTGGCTGACATTGTAGATGGTGCGGGACCTTGGTTGACATTGTAGATGATGCGGGACCTTGGTTCACATTGTGGATGATATGGGACCTTGGTTCACATTGTGGATGATATGGGACCTTGGTTCACATGGTAGATGGTGCGGGACCTTGGTTCCCATTGTAGATGATATGGGACCTTGGCTGACCTTGTAGATGGTGCGGGACCGTGGTTCACATTGTAGATGGTGCGGGTCCTTGGTTCACATTGTAGATGGGGCGGGACCATTGTTGACATTGTAGATGATGGTTCACATTGTAGATGATGCTGGACCTTGGTTCACATTGTAGATGATATGGGACCTTGGTTCACATTGTAGATGGTGCGGGACCATTGTTGACATTGTAGATGATGTTGGAACTTGGTTGACATTGTAGATGATGTTGGACCTTGGTTGACATTGTAGATGATGTTGGACCTTGGTTGACATTGTAAATGATGCGGGACCTTGGTTGACCTTGTAGATGATGCAGGACCTTGGTTGACATTGTAGATGGTGCGGGACCTTGGTTGACATTGTAGATGATGTTGGACCTTCGTTGACATTGTAGATGATGCTGGGCCTTGGTTGACATTTTGGATGATATTGGACCTTGGCTGACATTGTAGATGATGTTGGACCTTGGATGATATCCTAGACGATGCGGGACATACAAAGGGAGTCAACCAATGTGCCACTGGAGTGAGTGGATGTCAATTAAATGTTGCATGTACTGAGTGTGTCATTTGGGTGTCTGCCATGTAATATGTTGTTGTCTGAATACAGCCATTTAGTTTGGTTTCTAAATCAGGCATATGTTTTTTTACCTTTTAGAGTTACTGTTCTTTGGTTTGTGTCGCATTTCTTCGCTCTCTGGTAAACACCTGTGACCTTGCTTAACCTTGATGTTTGTTGTTCTTGGCTTAATTTTCCACACACTGGTTTTGGCCGTTATAGATTGCATATACTTGCCACAATTTTGCTTTTCCTGTACATTGAACATTTGTTTTCATTATGGCCGCTGTCGGTTACGAATTGACCACTATATGCTGAAGTGGTTTGGCACCGTCAGGATAGCGACAAGAGAGCCCAGAAGCCACGGTTTAAGTTCTGGCCTTCTGATACGTCTAGACACACGCTTTAGACAAAAATCTTGGTAACAAATAGGTAACGTACCACAGTTGCGATAATTACTAAATTGATTCTGTAATCAGGAGTGTCCATATTTTGGTGGGGAATATCGGAAGTCTGGCAGTATTATAGATATACACGTAGCTATATAGATCTAGTATGAAATTGATCATATTGAGTTTCCTGGCTGCTTTAACACTCCAGGATATTTGTGAAAGGACCCAGAAGACAAATCCTCATGTAAAATCTCTTTCATGTTGAACTTGTATGCAATCATAGCGTGTGAAATTGACCATAATACTTAGGATTATAGCCTGTAATACGTTTGAACATAGGATGTGAAACTATTGAGATTCGGATGTCGATGACAGATAATTACATGACAACATTTTTCTGAGGTCAATACATGATTTTTACAACCTGAAAAAAAATCAAAATTCAAATCACCAAAGACAAAGTCTTAGATCAAAGTCCCTGGTAATATTAATATTAATATAATATTATAATAAAAATAACAATAACGTTAGACTTTACTCATAAACGAGATATTTCTTTTAATAAATATTAAACATAAATATTTGTCATGTCAGCATGTACCCCTTCTCCCTCTTATTCAAGTTCTCTTTCTCTATGTTAATTCTATTCTTCCTTTAATTCTTCTATCTCTCGTTCTTTCTTTCTTAAAAACAGTTCATATCACAATTATATGCAGTTACACTATTAACTACATATAGAACATGCATAATTATTTTTTAGCTCACCTGGCCCGAAGGGCCAAGTGACCTTATCCCATGGTGCAGCGTCCGTCGTCCGGCGTCCGTCAACTTTTTCCTTTAAAATGCTACTTGTCCTGAATGGCTCAGAGGATTTTGACCAAATTTGGTCAGGAGCATCATTGGCCAAAGGGTTCTCAGTTTTGTATAAACGGAGGGTATAACCCCCCTGGGGGTAGAGGGGCGGGGCCAAATAGGGGGAAAATAGGTAAATCTTTAAAAATCTTCTTCTTCTCAACCAATAGAAGGATTTTGACCAAATTTGTCCTAGAGCATCTTTGGACAAAG
>NW_018408908.1:274150-281988 GCF_002113885.1 Mizuhopecten yessoensis | reverse complement strand
GGGAAATAGAGGATTTTTTTTTCTCCTACTATACAAGTGAAGGGATTTAAACGAAATGCAGTCTGAAGCATGCTTAGGGGGAAAAGAATCAATTTTGTTTAAACTGAGGTGTGTGGATTCCCCTTCTTTGGGGCATATTAGTGGGGCCCATTAGGGGAAATAGAGGAAAACATTAAAGATCCTTCTCCTTCTGTACCGTTGAAGGGATTTTAACCTAACCAAATGAGTGTGTGTATGTGTATGAAAAATGAATTATAAATGTATGATGTACTGTTAAAAAATCAATCAATATATATTGTATCTCTTTTTTAAGCTCATAAAGGGCAACAGCCACTGTTTAATGTTTTTCGTTTGAACAGAATTTTACAGGTAACATCTAGAATGACTGCAGGACAAAACATAACGAAAGATAGATTCAACATTTTTGTATCAGAAAGAGATATTTTTGTTATATTTAGTTTGTCGATATCTTTGTAAATACTGGTGTTAAACTTGTCACTTAACGGTAACAGGTAATACTGTAGGACTCCTCCCAGGCATGAATATGTAGAAAAAAAACCAAAGACAGGTGTGAACTGGTATAACCAAATAAAATAGAATGTAAAGAGGGAACAAACAACATTAATGTCATGTGATTTTTGTAAAAAGGCATAAAATGATTTATGTAGATGAGACATAAAACAACACTGATGTCACATGACTTATGTAGATGAGACATAAAACAACACTGATGTCATATGACTTATGTAGATGAGACATAAAACAACACCGATATCATATGACTTATGTAGAGGAGACACTGACCAACACTGACGTCATATGACTTATGTAGAGAAGATGTTTAACCACACAGATATCGTATGACTTTTGTAAGGAGACATTGACCCACACTGACGTCATATGACTTTTGTAGAGGAGATGTTTAACCACACAGATATCGATGTCATGTGACTTTTGTAGAGGAGATGTTTAACCACACAGATATCGTATGACTTTTGTAAGGAGACATTGACCCACACTGACGTCATATAACTTATGTAGAGGAGATGTTTAACCACACTGATATTGATGTCATGTGACTGACCTGAACACCGACATCATATGACTTTTGTAGATGAGACATAAAACAACACTGATGTCATAAAACTTATGTAGAGAAGATGTTTAACCACACTGACATCATATAACTTATGTAGAGGAGATGTTTAACCACACTGATGTCATATAACTTATGTAGATGAGACATAAAACAACACTGATGTCATATGACTTATGTAGAGGAGATGTTTAACCACACTGACATCATATAACTTATGTAGATGAGACACTGATCAACACTGACATCATATGACTTTTGTAGAGATGTTTAACCAAACAGATATCGTATGACTTTTGTAGATGAGATGTTTAACCATACTGACGTCATATAACTTATGTAGATGAGGCACTGATCAACACTGACATCATATAACTTATGTAGAGAAGATGTTTAACCACACTGACGTCATATAACTTATGTAGAGAAGATGTTTAACCATACTGACATCATATGACTTATGTAGAGGAGATGTTTAACCACACTGACGTCATATGACTTTTGTAGAGGAGACACTGATCAACACTGACATCATATAACTTATGTAGAGAAGATGTTTAACCACACTGATGTCATATAACTTATGTAGAGAAGATGTTTAACCATACTGACATCATATAACTTATTTAAAGGAGATGTTTAACCACACTGACATCATATAACTTATGTAGATGAGACACTGATCAACACTGACATCATATGACTTATGTAGAGGAGACACTGACCAACACCGACGTCATATGACTTTTGTAGATGAGACATAAAACAACACTGATGTCATATAACTTATGTAGAGAAGATGTTTAACTACACTGACATCATATACCTTATGTAGAAAAGATGTTTAACCACACTGACATCATATAACTTATGTAGAGAAGATGTTTAACCACACTGACATCATATAACTTATGTAGAGGAGATGTTTAACCACACTGACGTCATATAACTTATGTAGAGGAGATGTTTAACCACACTGATGTCATATAACTTATGTAGATGAGACACTGACCAACACCGACATCATATGACTTTTGTAGAGGAGACACTGACCAACACTGACATCATATGACTTTTGTAGATGAGACACTGACCAACACCGACATCATATGACTTATGTAGATGAGACACTGATCAACACTGATGTCATATATAACTTATGTAGATGAGACACTGACCAACACCGACATCATATGACTTTTGTAGAGGAGACACTGATCAACACTGACATCATATGACTTATGTAGAGGAGACACTGACCAACACCGACATCATATGACTTATGTAGAGGAGACACTGACCAACACTGACATCATATGACTTATGTAGATGAGACACTGACCAACACTGAAATCATATGACTTATGTAGAGGAGACACTGACCAACACCGACGTCATATGACTTTTGTAGATGAGACATAAAACAACACTGATGTCATAAAACTTATGTAGAGAAGATGTTTAACCACACTGACATCATATAACTTATGTAGAGGAGATGTTTAACCACACTGATGTCATATAACTTATGTAGATGAGACATAAAACAACACTGATGTCATATAACTTATGAAGAGGAGATGTTTAACCACATTGATGTCATATAACTTATGTAGATGAGACACTGACCAACATCAACATCATATGACTTTTGTAGATGAGACACTGACCAACACTGACGTCATATGACTTATGTAGAGGAGATGTTTAACCACACTGATGTCATATGTCTTTTGTAGAGGATATGTTTAACCACACTGACATCATATGATTTTTGTAGATGAGATGTTTAACCACACAGATATCGTATGACTTTTGTAAGGAGACATTGACCCACACTGACGTCATTATGACTTGTGAAGAGGAGATGTTTAACCACACAGATATTGTATGACTTTTTAAGGAGACATTGACCCACACTGACGTCATTATGGCTTTTGTAAGGAGACATTGACCCACACTGACGTCATTATGACTTTTGTAAGGAGACATTGACCCACACTGACGTCATTATGACTTGTGAAGAGGAGACATTGACCCACGCTGACGTCATTATGACTTGTGAAGAGGAGTCATTAAACCTGCAACATTGTCATCCTTATCAGCTACATTGTTTACAAAAAACATCAATTTTTGTGATGCAAACCAAAAATATCAATCTTGACATGATGATCTGAATCAAATAGGTATTGTACTGAACTATGGTTGATGCTACAATTATTCCTAAATATCAGGATTATTGTACTGTCACAGCAAATTGATCACATGAACCTACTATATGGATATCATTTGTAACTGGTACCTATTTTAGATGGAAAATATTACAAAAATGAGGAAACTTGGAGCATTGCAAAATGGAGATCATCTCAAATTGAGGAAAACTCTGGAATTTTAATGTTTCGCATAGATGTTAACAGTTGAATTTAGAACTGTGTTTCAGTTGATGGAAGCTGTTTTTAAGGGCCCTTACAGAAGAAAGCTTAATAACTTCAGTATAAATATCAAACATTAGAGTGAACCCCCTTTGAATGAGCAGACCTGTTTGTTCCAGTCGTACAGGATCTGTTCTGAACGTGGACTTCCTCATACGTGATGACTGTTGTATTTAACATCAGATTTTTACAGTGCCTTAAACGATGTCACATCATAGGGTGGAAATGAGAAACCCAAACACAGCAACTGCTGTTATATTGGGGAGAAAACCGCTTAACCTTTCTCCATGGTTTGTTCAGGAATTTTCCCGTCCATTAAAACCAGTCTGGAATGGTTATTGGAAGGTTTTTATTGTAGCGGAACTCTCCTACGGGAGTGTAAAAATGTCTGCTAGAAGGAGAAATCCAACACTTTCCGTCTTTCCTACATGCTGGATACATTAAATAATTCAAAAATCTGACTTTGCCATCTTGAACAGAAATATATATAGACTACACGCTCACTGCTGTAGAGGAGTTAAACTGCCACTGACGAGGAAAGCGCTCAGTGTCGTTAAATTGACAAACTTTTGTTTTGTTTAGATGGAGAATACATGTTTTTTTTGGCAAAATATCTTTATCTTTATTTCTTCAGCTGATTTTATCTTTATAATTATTTCACCAAGTCTTTTAAAAAAGTCTTTAGCAAACCCTTTGGTGTAAGTAAAAGACATTTAATATATATATGTTGTTTCTTTGGATGTATTTAAATTCATATAAATATAGGAGTTCAAAGTACACCAATTACTACTTTACAAAATCTTAATGATCCATTTATATAGAATCATATTTAAATACAGCTTTCTCTTTAAGTAAAAACTGCTAAGGGGAAGGCAGCTGGTTTAAAATTCTAAGAGTTTTTTGGTTTATTTTTCTGTGTGAAGTTTCATGTATCATATGATATTTCTGTTTGAAAAATCATAGCTTGTGAAAAGTTCTTATATGAAAAAAGATTTTCCTGGGTTAAAATAGTTCCATTTGAATTATTTTTTTATATTAAAAGTCATCTCTGTGTAAAACATTGGTCTGTATTAAATTATGATAAAGACAGTTCTTAATGAATTATTGTTCAGGAATTCAGTAATACATAATCATAACTAGTACTGTAGTTTGCATATAGTCTACTACAATGTCTATGACAAAATGGTTTTAATCCTGATAATCTCCCCTTGGAGAGCTCTCTGGGCCTCCATCATTAAACAGGAATGTGAATCCTCCTTAAAATGCCCTTGTGGAATGTATAAACTGCAAGCTTAGATGGATGTATTTTCAAGCTTTCTAGTAGATTAATAACATGTAAAAGTTGTACAATTTCGCTAAACATTTCTTAAAAAAAATATGAAATATAATTATCATGATGAACCAACAACACTTTAAATTTCCCAAGGAATTGCTCAAAACTGGCAGAGGGATATATAAAAAAAACATGTTGAAAATAGTTTGTTCTAGACTTATACCTTTGTTGTGTGAAATGTGGGTTGTGATTGACTAGCTATTACGTTTTATCCTTAAAATGACGAGATTCCGTGTTACTTGGTGGATTGTGACGACTTCGTCACAATGCCACATTTAAGATGTTTCACATTGCTTCCTTTGTGAACAATTAAGAGGGTATATGGCTTGATTATACCATGAATATTACTTGATCCTTTTAGCTGGAGTCATTCTCTTCAGTTGTCAGCGGAAAGAAAAAGTCTCTTCACCCATGTTAATGTGTTGTCTGCTTTGTAAGGTCAATGCTGTGATTGGTGTTTGGTCTAAAAGTGCTGTTTATAAGGCGAGACTTCCTGTCTCTTGTCAGAGGGTAATACCTTCATGTTGTTGATACTCCATAACGCTTCCAACACACAAATCGGTCTGTTTGAAGTAGTCACCAACATGGCACTCTTCACAGAACCTTTAATATGCTTTTACCGTTTCGAGGAGAAAATCTTCAAAGATTTACAATGTTTCTCGCATCATTCTGTTGCTTTAAATTTAAAACTGCCGTTGGGCAAGAATAAACAGTTTCCTGACTGTGAGCAAGTTGTGTTTTTTATTCAATTCGAGGTGATGGCAAGTTGTCATTGAAAGGAACTACAAAACATTTTGTTGATATTTTTTTAAACAGTTTTTCTGAGAAATTTTCCCATCATGCATTACTTTGTTTTCATCCCTCCGTTATTCCTACAGATCTCCTCTGCCTAACTGTTGGTATCCAACGAACCAGGATTACACCTGGATTTCAGCACGTTACATGGAAAAGATTTTTTTCCGATATAAGAAGGGGCAATTTATCAATGTTATAGGTGACATCGCAGCACACAGCCTGATCCCTCAGATTACAGCATTTATTCCCCATTTCATGACTTTGCCAGTGTACGCCCTATGTTTATGATAAAACACATGGTCAACAAGCTTTCTCTGTACTTCTATTTTTAAAATTATCAACTTTTATTTTTAAAATATTATTTTAGTAATTAAATTTTTCATTTTTTTCAAGCAGAATTGTCATTGCATGATGTCTTTATTCTTTATATCCATGTTTCAATCCCTGAAAAATATTATATTCACTTGTCACTTTAAATTTCTGTTCCACTTATTCAAAGATACTTGTGTAGATGCATCTCATTAATATTAATGGAACGTAACTTCTTGTAATTGCATGTTCTCTTCCTATCATTTCTAAAAGTTGAAACATGCAGATTTTGGGATTTTGAAACCATCTGCAAAAAATAAAAGAAATGATATATATTTAAGAAATATTTATAATAATTATATATAATTTAATTTTTTTTTATGATGGTTAGGATGCATTTATTCAATATAAGTATGACATTCCTATTTTTGTGTAATAATTTCCATTAGGAGTCCACCTTTTCATGGTCTTACACATGGGTAGATATCATACAGCTATAAAGAGAGTTATGTCTGTATAAACCTGACAATAGGTTGGAGTTATGAGACTTAAAGGTGACATCGCCGAGAACTAAAGAGTTCTATAAAACTCTACATTAGCGCTTAACGACCAGATGTAAATCACACACCGTGGTTTTTAATGACGATTTGCGATATGCACGCACCATGTAACTCTCCTTAGAAAGAAGGGCCATAAAGCTGTGTCCCCAACTTTCTCCTGCAATAAACAGGTAACTGACATTTTCATCATTGCAGTAGACATCTTTTTGTTGGGTTCATAAGAAATACCACATTCTCACCAGACCAATTCCCGGAATACAGGTCAGTTTGTGACATTCAGGTTTTCTGGTAGTGATAACAGTCACTGGTAACCATCTGATGGTAAAGTACAGTTCACTCCACGGTGTTACTACAAACTGTTTTGTACTTTTGAAATTGATTGCTGTCAATGGATGCAATCAAAATGGTTTCAGGAAACTGTACCAGTTGAGTAGACATTAGACAAAATGACATTGTTTGTTTTATTGGACTTGTGTCATTGCAGTTTGTTTTTGTTCTATAGCTGTGTCCCCAGGTATGCGATATAGATCAGTCTCCCACTGAAGGAGACTGGTCGTTCTATACGAGATTGAAGTGTCAAAGGACGAATGATTTTATCAGTATTGAGGAAGTTTGCTTTTCCCTTATTCTGAATATATTGCCAGTGCATGAAGCTGTAAAATTCTAAAAGTAGTGAATCTCACTTCATTTAAACATGTTTTTATTTGATGAGAACGGACAGATAATTAAGTTGCCCTCCTGGGTGTATTTTAATACAGAACCGTGGTGGGGCCTGGGGATATTTGCCTGACATTGAAGTCCACAGCCGTTATGTTGGCGCCAAGAGATCACTGTTTTACGACTTCACCGGAGAAATATGGCTGCCCACATAGAAATGGTCAGGACAAATTTACCTGACTAGCTCAAAGTTATTGCTGAACCATATTTTTTTTTACAGTTGCATTCATGAAGATCAAATGTGACATCACATAAAAACAGATCTGTCCAAATGTCACAGATGTGTCTTATTGGGATAAAAAGATAATATTGTTAGTCTTTCATTTTGCAGAAAAAAAATATATAAAACATGAACATGGTTTAAATCTCCACACGAAGGCCACATGCACATAGTTTAGCTTGTTCTTCCCTGAAATTTTTAGGTCACCTGAGACAAAGTCTCAAGTGACCTATTGCGATCGCCTTTTGTCCGTCGTCGTCCGTCGTCCGTCGTGCGTCCGTAAACAATTTACATTTTCGACTTCTTCTCCAAAACCCCTGAACCAATTTCAATGAAATTTTGCAGGGACCTTCCATGGACAAAGGTCAACAAAAAT
>NW_018408908.1:269660-272877 GCF_002113885.1 Mizuhopecten yessoensis | reverse complement strand
CATGTTAATAACTTGATTGGAATTATAACCTTGAGTTGACAGTTTGATACTTTGAAAATTTTGAGCCAGCCCTACCCCCAAGGGCTGTAGGGTGGGGCTCAAGGGAGTCAGTGTGCTAAAATTTCTTCATTTTCCTTGTTTAGAATCAGAGGTGCTAGTTTCAAATCCTTTTTAGTCTGAAATCTGTATGCTTGATATTGAATAAGGTGGTTTTATTGTTTTTTGTCACTTTGAATAATATTTCTGTTCATGTTAAAAACGAAATCAACTCTCTGTATAAATATATCAGGTGACTGTTAAGGCCCATTGGCCTCTTGTATAATGAACTATTCCAACCTTTGAATTGGAAGAGTTCAAATGTGTCTTCAGGGGTAAATGAGTTAAATCTAAGGGCACATGAACATAGTTTAAAATCACAATACAATGGACACTGAGATGAGTTTGGTTGAAATCTGGGTGTTCAGAGTGTATTTGTGTGGTTAACATTTTCTGATGGCTGGTTAGTTTATGGTACCCTAAGGTGCTTTATGGAATTTATGATTTCCAGTTAGCATCCATATCTGCTATGAATGCCAACTGAAAGCAGCTGTTCAGTGTTTGAATATAACACTTACAATGATTGTTATGGTACATCGATGTTAATTATCTGTCTGGTGTGATTGGTTGTAAAACTATAAATTACTATATTTTTGTGTGTACTTTATTAACGCCCCACATCAGAGCTGTGGGTGCCCTCTAGTAATCATGATAGAAGTCTGACCATCAACACATTCGTACCGGAGATTATCTCAAAATCGAAAAAATAAACTTTTTGAAATTTGACAAGACTTGATACACTGTGAGAAGAAGAAGAAGTGCAGTTTCTAAGGTCAAGGTCAATGTTACCGGAACAATATCGGTGGGGATTGGACAGATGGGGTTACATTTAGGCATGCATATGGCAGGGCCCATGCTGACCTGTGGGTGATTGTGTTTCGTGAAGTGCCTGGATTTGTGATGGACAGGAGGCTGTTACATAAGTTACAGTAATTATCTATGGAAGTGATATAAAGATTTAGATTGGCAATTAATAACGTCATCAGAAATATTTGAAGGTCCCAGTATTACAGCGTGATGATGTGGAATAAAGCGATGTGTATTACGAAATTATTTTGCAGCCT
The DNA here is from genome assembly GCF_002113885.1 of Mizuhopecten yessoensis. Taxonomy (NCBI): domain Eukaryota; kingdom Metazoa; phylum Mollusca; class Bivalvia; order Pectinida; family Pectinidae; genus Mizuhopecten; species Mizuhopecten yessoensis. Next base: position 271,717 of record NW_018408908.1, on the reverse strand, counting down.
TTCAAAGGCATTTGGCATGAATGACGATGGATGTTCAACCCTTCAGCTTCAACTTTCGCCCTGAAAAATGCCAACGAGGAATCAAAGAATTGAAATTTGAATATCGTCTTCCAAAAAGGCAAAAAAGTAAAGGATTCTCCATTGATTAAATACATGTTTGGTTTGGCAAATCTACCTTTTTATAGAACCTGTATCACGTAACTAACGCTAGCTGCCAACTGTTTTAAAAATCTGAATTATATTGAACAAAACATAGGAGATCGAGATTTATTCAAATTTATCTTTGTTTTGATAGATTTTCTATTTAGAATCCATAGCATTAATAGATCCTGCTTTCTGTGGCTGATAGAAAATAGTACAGTCAATTGTAGTTTGGCTTGAAAGATGTAAATTATCGGTAAACAAATATGACTAATGAAGCATTAGATATTAAATTATTCAAAAGCCAATTGAGACATATTATTGATTTGTGTTGAAATGCTTGATGCAGCTGTCAAAGTGTTAAAAGTTTCATACTGTTTAAAGATTTGTGGATAATTCTGACGGGAATCTTAAGTTACGTCAAACAGAATCTTCAAGTATTTTGACATCTAGGATGTTCACTTGTACCTGCTTCCGGAGAGCGTCTTGTCATCATTATCATATCCAAGGCCAAATTTGGTTGCAAAACTTTATATTATTCAGAAGATGCTCTTTGTTTTCAGTTTTTCATTTGACTGATCTTTTTGAGGAAGTTGGAAATCATTGTCATGATCAGATCAAATTGAATTATTCACTTTCTCTATTAAAAGGGCGTAATTTGTACCTGGTGAATCTGATTATAGTAATAACAGCCAACTGTCAGGCAGCGCAGTACAAGAAATTGTTGGATCGCCCCATGGCCTGTAGACAGGACTCCTTTCTGGTTTAAATTCCTTGTTCATTATCCACTGATCAAATTGAAATATTGTAACCAGAATGAATTCTGAAAGTTTCGGTGTCGTTTTAATCTATTTTGGTAATGTGATATCTCTATTCCATTCTTGATGTCATTTGTCTGCATGTTGTTGTTTGTTTCAATTTCTTGCCAATCATGAGTGATGTATAATAACAACTTTAGGTATGTAATAATAACAATACCACAATCAATGTATTTATCTAACATTGTAGGTAGCACTGTGCAGATGTACTTTACCACTTGTGGGCTATACACATTCATGTCAGTATTCATCAGCACATAAACTCAGCTATACACATTCATGGCAGTATTCATCAGCACATAAACTCAGCTATACACATTCATGGCAGTATTCATCAGCACATAAACTCAACTATACACATTCATTGCAGTATTCATCAGTACATAAACTCAGCTATACATATTCATGGCAGTATTCATCAGCACATACACTCAGGTATCTGTGATGTCCGACAAAGATGTGTTGTATTTATGTATAAGAAGTCTTCCTCTATACTCGGACATAAATGAGACATTTGGCCAGATTTAAACACAGTATCATGGTTAAAAGGAAGAATCCAGCCTTACTTAGACAATCACTTCATGTTTGCAATTACAGAAGGATTCAGTCCACTTTATTAAAAGGTTACATCTTTTGTAAAAGCAAAGACAGAAAACAATATCATAATTTGAGGATTATTGATATCACTGAAAGGAAACCCTGACTGTCTACATTACTAAGTGTTTGATATACATTGCACAGCTTTGTTGAACATATGAGAGTCAGATTAGGATATACCATTCATCTGTATGTAGATGAAGTTCATTAACTCATTCATCCCTGAAGACACATTTGAACTCTTCCAACTCGAAGGCTGGAATAGTTGATTATGAAATTTCAGGGGTGAATAAGCCAAGCAATGTCTGTATAGGATGAAAAACTGTAATAAACCAATGATATGTAACTTACTCCTTTTACTTGTAATGGCTAGATAGAGCCCATTTTCCACCCCCACCCCTTCTTTCATCCCCATCAACCCCTATCCCCAATCCCTCCTCCACCCCTACCCTGTCCCCCTTCCCTGTCCACAACCCCTCCTCCACCCCTGCCCCCTTCCCT
>NW_018408908.1:75416-269425 GCF_002113885.1 Mizuhopecten yessoensis | reverse complement strand
AACCCCCTCCCCAGCCCCTCATGTGACCACCCCTACCCCCATCCTATCACCAACCCCTCCTCTACCTCCCACTTTCCCCATCCTGTTATAGATGAAGTTTATGGTACTGAAGTCTTGTTTGATAAATTTAAATCTTTGAAAAAAATGTCTCATTTTACAATTAAGTCAGATAACATCCTGAGGAAATTGTGTATATCTAATATTCTGCTGCAGAAAGATATTAAAGGGTGCTATGCCTGTTTTGATAAACTGATCATTTCTTTATAACCAAACTATGCAGACTGATGAGGCTTTACAGAGAAGAATGCTTGACTTAATTAAGTAGAAAATGACAAATTAAACAATTATCTATGATGCATTTCAAAAGCATCAGTTATTGCGTCATTATAAAAACAGGATTTGTAATTTAGCAGTGTCCATATGTTACGGGTGTGTGGTCCTTAACGACATTCATCACGTTCCTAACGAGGTCCATCATTCACCTTTATTCTGGTCTAATATATTGATTTTCTTGTGGTAAAACCAAAATTTGAAGCACCAGAAAGCCATACACATATATGTTTGTCTCCGCTGTACCTCTAGGTACTGTACGTGATTATACAGTAAACAGTGCTGCCATCATCTGTGATCCATTTTAGTGTTGGGTATAGCCTACCATTAAGTCAGGCTGATGGTGGGTAGCAAGCTCTACCGCGCTTGTTATGTATAATGTTGTGGGCATATTGTGGTTCAAGTCTCTCTAACAATACTTCGGCTTATTCAAGGGCAAATAGAAATGTATCGGCAAGTAAATGAATAGGAGCCTGCACAGGAAATATTCTACTGTTAACTGTCATGTTTGTTGTCAAAAGGAGTTTGTCTGATATCCACCGTTTTTTCTAGTTGGGTCTTAAGCAGGCTATGTTTTGAAGAAGTCTTCTTTTTACCAGTTGTAGGCCTGTAGTAGTTCAGACAATTGGAAGTTGCGTCATATTCTTTTTCTTTAATGCTGACACATTTTTTCAGTGTTAATATTTTAAAGTGATGAGAAATTAATTGAACAACCAACTTCCCATTCTGTTGTATTAAAAAAAAAATCATCTTTTTCTAATCGTGATTGGAAGTATTGGCTGAGATATTTCACCTGTTTTATTGGTAAGTGAAATGGAATTAGGATCATTGTTCTAGATCTTAAACAATATTAATGTACAGAAAATAAGTAACTTTTCTGTCAACTTTTTTTATTAAGTTTTTGGTATTGGAAAAAAAAAAAAGTTTTTTCTTTGTTCTGAAAAGATTTGTCATAAATACATGATTTGGAGACAATGTAATCAAATGAATTCCCCTTTCAGGAATCAAACTCAATTTTTCTATTGATTCAGAAATGTTAAGAACTTGTCTAGGAAGAAAGCCTGACTACATACATGGCCCTACAATTCTTGAATTGTGTAAATACACAGGGTCTGGGGGGTTAGCAAAGATTATTGAATCGTCAAGTGTCATGTCTCTTGTCACTCACAATACTTTTTCCGATCCCCAATACTTTGAAACTTTGTCTGGAAGATGTGACGGCACATTAAACTTAGAGGATTTCCACGTCTGTAGGCTTATGGGAATTCTCCAATCGTGTATATCCGTTCTACGAGTTAGGTCTTGTAAAACGTTGGGGGGACTCAGACTTTAAACCTTGTGTCGATCGACAGGAAAGATATTAGATGACGCGCCGTCTGCCGACAAGGAATAGAGCATGTTTCTGTGTTACATATATATGATCAGTCTCTTAGTGAAGAATTGCTTTGACAGTATTTCTGGTTCAAATCTGTCGACCAAGAGGCCAGCACTTTAACCATTGGGAATACCACAGAAGATTACAATTTAAAGTTAATCTTGAAAAGCATAGAATTTTGTAAACAAATCTAAAAAAGACATAAGGACTGCCCAATTTTCCAGAAACAGAGACATTTTGATTGTGTCTTGGTTTCAAATTGTTTTAATATTTCTGAGATATTTGGCCAAATCTTTCACCAATTTGAAGAACCATGGTACACAAGAGAAGATTACAGTTTGAAGTTAATCTTGCAAAGCATAGAAGTTCTGAAACTTATCAAGGAAATGTCATAGAGAACTGCCTGATTTCTCAGGAACAAAGCATTTGACTTTGCCTTTGTTAAAAAAAATCTGAGATACTTTGCCAAATTGTTTACCAAATTACGCAGCCAACCACTAAAACTTCAACCCCCTCCTCTCTCCCCAAAAATACAAAAAATGAAAACAAGGGTTCTCCATTTGCTAGATGCTGTAGTCCTTGAATAAATTTAAACTTTTCCTTGCTGTATGCTTGATGCTATAAGCTTTCAATGAAAATTTAATTGAACACAGTGTTCAGAATCGCCTTTAAATTAGTCTTTAGCTGACCTGGCAGTTTAATGTTCCTGTGAACTTGTGGCACTGTGCAGCATCCATCAATTGTCTGCTTAGGTTTATTTTGAGTAACTTCTTGCTCATACTTGTATGTATTGCTGTTGCTTTATTTTTAAAAGTAAACCGCCTAGCAGTTGGAAATGAGCGTCGCCAAATGCCTTAATTTACCATCTTAAGCTTTGAATACTGGACACATTGTAGGAGAATGAGTTTCAACAAAGACTGTAGTTTCCCATGCTTTGATTGGTGCTACTACATTTCTTTGAAGATGAAATATACCTATTGATGGAGAATGAATGTTCTCAAACTCAGTTTGTCAAGCTTGCATTGGCATTGTGTAGTAGACACATTAATGGAGAATAAAACTCAGTTTGTCAAGCTTGACTTTGAATACTATAATAGACACATTGATGGAGAATGAGTGTTCTCAACGTTTTAGTTTCCCATGTTTGTATGCATTAGTAACTGGACATTTTCACTGAAAATGAGTGTCTTCCATGCTTGGAGTTGTTTCATTTCTCATAAGTTTAAACAGGACATACATGTGAAGAATGAGAGTCTACAAATCCTTCTTTAGCAATGCCTTGGTTGGCTTTACCCTATTATGAAGAATAAACTGGACACTGAATGGAAATGAGACAAACTGGTGTCGATTTCATAAATTATCCTTACACAGACTTCCGTAGGGAGTCCACCGTTCTCTCCATGTGTCGCCCTTCCATTTAAAACCTTTTTAACAGCGTATCAGTGTTTGTGACTGGACACAATCTTTCTATTCAAAGAAAGTGATCAGTCAAATTGCCAAGAAGCATTTAATTGTTCCAAACCTTTGGGGCTCGTTGACCCAGTGAGAGAAACTGTCAAAATGCAAATACATGAGATTATACTTATACTAGAGGGACCTGTCCTGTGAGTGGTTATATCAAACATCTCTATAGCGGCTCTCCTCAGCAGCATCATCATCCCCCTCCCGACATATTTGTGGAGGGATATAGCATTCCTTTTGTATGTATATGTACATACCTGGTGCAGACTTTTTCTCCATCTTTATAAATGACAAAGTGTCTTAATGGATTTCGATCATACAATGGTCAAGTATTAGAGTACCTCCAAAAAGTATCTATTTCAGGGGATCAATGTTACTATCTATAGAAAATCTTTGTCATCGGGCTAATGACTTCATTTCTATTTTTATCAAACCATGCACATAATTGTCAAGTATGCAGAATACCTCCAATCAGTTTTTGTCTCAGGATGCCAAACAGCAAATGTAACTGTCTGCTATATATAGAAAATCTTCGTCAGCCGAATGACTTTCTAAAACTTCTGGAGAAAACTTGAATGTTTACATTTGTGTTTAAATGTTCATTTGTAAAGAAAGAAGTTATTTAAGGGACATGTAACCAAAGTGTTGACAAGGTAACAGCGACGGTACACACGAGGGATTTTGTACCCTATGTAAGGCTTTGATTCCTTAAAATAGACTTAAATATAAATAAATGTTAAATATATCACTGACAAATGTCTCATTCGTTTTAAATCAATAATTGACATCAAATTCTTTTTTCACCCAAACTTAAAACAATTGATTTTGATTCAATTGTTTCATTTTGCATGAGATTTGCCAAACAGAAGGTTGATTTAGTGAGTTTGTTAGAATGTCAGTATTTAACAGCTCAGCAAATAAAGCAGCCAGTGCCATCCCAATTACAACTAATGGTTTAATGACTTTTTTTCTGAAAAAAGTTTAAATGTCAGAGATTGAGGGTAATTATATAATGAATGGTTTTGTGATTAAGACTAATTCTTGCCCTCAGCTCTCCTTCCTGTACAAATTTATATTAATGAACATTCATACAGAGAGATTTTCATTTTCAGGTATGTTTTCCTTAACAATGCAGTCAAACAAAGCGAGATATATTGTCATGAAATGTCTGCAAGTTGCAAATGAAAAGAGTTTTTTCTTTTAAATGCATTTTGCAAAATGACTGAAAAGAAATTACACTTGTATGCATAAATTTTTAGTGTTCAGATTCTGAGGAAAACCCAATTTGACCCAATGTTGCAAATCAACTTGGAGATGTTAGTTGTTATGGTTCTGAACAAGGTGTAGTAAACGTTGTTGTGGCTTTGTTTAGAGGATAATTGGTGATTTCTATCTGTATAAACTTGATGTTAATTTAATGTGTAAAAGGTGGGGTTTTTAATATAAGGTAAAATTGATCAGACTTGTTGCCCTTTATTTGCGTCAGTTGCTGAGAACTTGTCCCAAGGTGTATGTTGAACGAAAGTCATTTTTGATTAATAAATGTTTTTTTATGGTTACCATGTGACTTAAGTATTGATTAAAGACATTGAGTTGTCATGGTAACTATGTGACTTATGTATTGGTTATAGACATTGGGTTGTCATGGTAACTATGTGACTTAAGTATTGGTTATAGACAGTGAGTTGTCATGGTTATCATGTGACTTTAGTATAAGTTATAGACATTGGGTTGTCATGGTAACTATGTGACTTAAGTATTGGTTATAGACATTGGGTTGTCATGGTAACTATGTGACTTAAGTATTGGTTATAGACATTGGGTTGTCATGGTAACTATGTGACTTAAGTATTGGTTATAGACATTGGGTTGTCATGGTAACTATGTGACTTAAGTATTGGTTATAGACATTGGGTTGTCATGGTAACTATGTGACTTAAGTATTGGTTATAGACATTGGGTTGTCATGGTTACCATGTGACTTTAGTATTGGTTATATACATTGGGTTGTCATGGTTACCATGTGACTTTAGTATTGGTTATAGACAGTGCGTTGTCATGGGTACCATGTGCATCTAGTATTAGTTATAGACATTGGGTTGTCATGGTTACCATGTGACTTTAGTATTGGTTATATACATTGGGTTGTCATGGTTGCCATGTGACTTTAGTATTGGTTATAGACATTGGGTTGTCATGGTTATCATGTGACTTTAGTATTAGTTATAGACATTGGGTTGTCATGGTTACCATGTGACTTTAGTATTGGTTATAGACATTGGGTTGTCATTGTTACCAAACAACCTACACTATGATACTGAAATACACATTTTAGTGTACTGTGTAATGGCATTCAAGGAGCAAACGACATCCCTTACAAGCCCAAATAGTGACAGATTTAGGTCATCTTAAATGAATGAGTTTATTGATTCATGGGTTTAGATTTATTGCGTATTTGAGTTTACATACCCTCCAATGATCAGTCGCCAACAGAGTTGTGTAACTCTGAGAGGTACATTGGCAGACAAATCCTTTGGAAAATCTCCCGACATCTGATTGAAACCACCAGCTGATTCCACAAAGTTGGATCTAAAATTCTACCAGGGTAAGGCTAATAAGGCTTCATTGACAAATTTTGTTTTGATGTAAGTTTTCAGATAGATTTAAATGTTTGAATAAGTAAAAATGAGTTTAGATGAGATTTTGAACATTTATGTTTTACCTTTGCTTTTTTTTGGAAGGGGGGGGGGGGGGGTTGTATTGTTTAACGCCCTATCAACAGCTATGGTCATTTAAGGACGGCCTCGGATCCCTCGTGTGCAAGATGCCTACTTGTAGTGTATGCCTGTGTTTTGGGAGGCTGCGATATGTTCGTGTTTGTCCCATTCCCAAAAAGCCTTCTTCACAGGGGCGAACGCTCACCTAAAGGCCAAAAGTGAGGCAGTGTCAAGGGAGACATTAGGAATAAGAAAGTTGTTTAGAAAGAAGAGAAAAGATAAGATCCCAAGTTAAGTCACCTTTTATGATCATGCAATGGGGGCAGTAGGTACAATTCTTACGCCCTACCTGCAGGGACCATATGGCACATAGTGTCTGTCCAGAATTGTCTTGTCCTGATTCAGTGTTATCAAGAGCTTTTATTCAAAAATCCAAGGTCTATGTCAAGGTCATCGTTACTAATCATAGAAATTTGTCAACCAATCCAGTTTCATCACTCTTGCAACTTTATTTCTAAACAGACTTTTATTAAATCTTTACAAAAGTATGAAAATACCCTTAACGAGTTTCTATTTCAGGGTTCCAAGGTCAAAGGTTACTGATATATCTAATGAATTTTGTCAAACCATTGCATCACTTTGCATCAGAGCTGGGGCATCCGTGTCTTATGAACACTTTTCAAGTTCGACAGTAAAGATGACTGGACAGCATCCACTTGAAGGTGATCGGCAGTATTGATGACAACGCTGACTTGTTTTGACACACTAAACAGTCTTAAACAGGGTTTGATATTTAAGCTTGACAGCTTGTTGTAGTCGAAACATACAAAATAAATTTTCTTTATAAGCTACAGTAAACAGAATTTTTGTGGCACTCATAACTAGGGTATATTTACTCATGTGATTAAACACCACTTACATCCCTGTTATTTCCCAACTGCAATCCTACCCTCTTCTCATCCTACCCTCTTCTCATCCTATCCTTCTATCCTACCCTCTTCTCCTCCTATCCTTCTATCCTACCCTCTTTTCCTCCTATCCTTCTATCCTACCCTCTTCTCCTCCTATCCTCTTCTCCTCCTACCCCCTTCTCCTCCTATCCTTCTATCCTACCCTCTTTTCCTCCTATCCTTCTATCCTACCCTCTTTTCCTCCTATCCTTCTCCTCCTATCCTCTTTTCATCCTATCCTTCTATCCTACCCTCTTCACCTCCTATCTTTCTATCCTATCCCCTTCTCCTCCTATCCTTCCATCCAATCGGCTCCTCTAGCTTGTACCCTCATTTAACCTACTCATCTTAACGTCTGCCCCTGTACTCAATTCACCAATATCCTCCTCCACCTACCCCTCACCATTATTCCTCCCCCTATCCATTCACCCCGTTCCATCTCTTCTCCCTTTCCCTTCCCCTCACCACCATCTCGTTCCCATTCCCCCCTTTCCCTTTCCTGCCAATCGCTCATACTTTCTTTCCTTCTCCCCCTCATCCTCCTTTATTTCTGCTACTTTCCATCCCCTCCATGCACCTCCATCCCTGTACCTTTTATCGGCCATACCCCTCCCTTTTAGTCCTCTAATCTCCTGCTTCCCTCCTTACTCATCTATCACCTCCTCCCTCACCTCCCTCCCCCTCTCCTCCCATCATCTCGCAATACATTGCCCTCTCCCCAAACTTCTTCTTCACTCCTAGTTTTCATTCCAAATATTAAGTTAGGAAGTGAAACCTTAAGTTGAGAAGCCATATAGCCTGAGCGTGCAGATCTACAGAATTGTAGAATTTCCGGAGAGGCCAGCAACAAGTTTAGTGCTAGGTTTAATATCATTGTAATTTGTGAAGGGTTTGGGGAGAATTTGCTTCAATGTTTTGAAGCCATATGTTTGATTTAGTGGAAACCAATAACAAACTACTGTGATGTTTGTTTTCATAACTGTCATTCCATGTATTGAAATGCTGGCTTCCTGTAACATTAGACCTTACCCTCAGATTGAAATTAGGTCAATCCCATTGGTTGATTAAAATCACTTCCTGCCTGAAAAATAATTCGGAGAGACTTGATAGGGAAGCACTTTTTTTGTTTCCTTTTTACCTCCTTTATAAACATGGGAAGTTCAGAGCAACATTCAAGTACAAACTATAGAACATTTCAATTTTACAGAAATAAAAGTAAAGAAAGTTATCAAAATTTACCTTATAAGAACTTTATCAAGAAATGCTTCCAAAAACATTTTTTTTTTTTGCATACACTTAAATTTTTGAAATGAGTTTTGAATTTATCACTTTGTGAATTATTTCAACAGAACCATTATTCTTTACAATTATTTTGGTAGATATTTTCAATTTTGATTTACATGAGGTTTTAGAGATTAAATAAAAAATAAAAATAGTTCCAGAGAGAGACTTTAAATTGATGTGTTTAGATTTCCTTGTTCCTGCTGAGATAATTTACTGCTAGACTTCCCTGTTTGTCATGTAATGGTAGCTATAGTACATCAGTGCAGATCAACTTGACAAGTACTTGATCTATAACCTTCATCTGGTGAGATAGAAAAGACTTCCTGAGTAAGATTCATACAAACTATCAATGTTAGTGACTGAAACCATATTCAAATGAGATGAGGGTACCTAAGGGCCCTTCTGCTTCTTCACATTCATTTCCGATAACAGTAAATCTCATACTGAACAAAAGACTCGGTGTAATAAAGGTGTCGTGTACTCGAATCAGAACTTCTGAAATTCAAACATGCAATTTTGTTTGGTATGGCATTCTGATTGTGAAAATATTAAAAAAGTTACGGTGTGATTTTGTTTATATTAAATATCAGACATAAATTTCCCTGGATAAACCTGTAAAGTAATACACTGCAATGACTTATAGGTAACCATGTAGTTCTACCTTATGGTAAACTAGTGTCTAAGACTAGGATCTAATTTAATTGTAATTACCTGTGGTTACCTGTATACTTAACTACTTCCCCAATGAAAGCCTTTTTTTTTCGGGTTAAATCATACAGAAATCTTGTGTTTTTATCAACTAAAAGTGACTTCTATGCGTATTCTGCATCACAGATTTATGCAAAGCTAGTGCGTACAGTTTTATTCTGTTTATATTGTATAACCCCAAAAATATTCCTGGTTATTTCTTAAACACATAGGCCACAGGGTTACAACAATATTCCTCTGCCTTTGTCTAGACTCTCATATCTCACTGAGTCATGAAACATACTGACATGATAAACTCGTTATTCTGTCAGTAAAACACTTGGCATTAATCGTGACTTAACAATATCAACAGTATATTAAAGGCTCTAGTGTAGTCATTTTGAAATGTACTTCTAAATATAATTTCAAAACCTGTCCATTCTGAGTAATTAAGTTTGTACAGGTTTTGGTGTATGATATTCCAGGCAGGTTTTAATGTATCATTGTCTGTAGTCCAAATAACTCAGTTTGTACAATTTTAAGGTTTTTTTCTCCTCAAATCTCGCCCATTAAACCTATTTTTAATGACATCAGAAGATGTGTGCTATCTGAATCTGCCACAAGTTTTCACCCTTAGATGATGGAGCTCTTCACAGTGAAAACCTTTCATACCTTTTCCAAGATATCAGTTATCATTTACGGCATATTTTAGATTCATAGATACTCTGAAGACATGGTATCAGAATTGAGGAAACCAGTAAGAGATAGATCCAGATGTGTGTTGCCGGTTTTAATTATAGGGGCAAATACTTTGTAACCAATTTGTTTTTAATAAAATAATTCTAGATACTTAAGAATATGAAAATACTGATAATTGCAGGGAAGATCCATAAGTCTTTGACTTTTTCCTTCAGGTGGGTGATTAGTTAACTTATTTTAAAAATCTGTTTTTATCTTAACTGTGCTCGACTGTTGAAAGAAAATGTAATCCTAGCGTTTTTGTTTGGCTGTTTGTAAAAGGAACACAAGTGTCTCTTGATGAGAATCTCGGGGTACTATACTGACACTTAAACGTGATTAATGCTCGCAGCGATTCAATAAAACCCCTATAATATTCATAAGTGTAGGATACTTTACACCTACTTACCTGTATACTACAAGTACTTAGGATTAATGTGGCGCAGAGATGGAAGAAAACATCTAATACATATAATATCCATACTTATAATGAAGGGTTAGTATGATTAATGGTGGCGTAGATTCATTAGAAACCATATAATATTCAGGAGGAGATATACCTCGCTTCACATGTAGCTGATATCTAAGTTACAAGTCGCCCTTACAGATGTGCTTCTGGGTAAACAGATATTTGCTAATAAACTGGTGTTTTAAAAAAAATAATAAGCAGTGGTGATGACCGATTTACAGACATTTTATGGGCATGTAATTGGAAACTTTACACTGGGATCTTCCAATTCAAAAGTATCATTAACTGACACTGTTATGTGGAATTCAAAATATCTGCTATCAACATTAAGCAGACAACATATACAACTGTTCATTTTGAACATAGTGACAGACATGTAATTTTTAAATTAATTTCTCTTTGAAAGATTTAGACCTGTAAAACTTTGGATTTCTATCGTCATTAACCTGACAAATCTTTGATGGCTGTGTTCGTAATTACTTGTAAAAATGGTTCTTTTCAGACACATTTTATGGTGCTAAGATTGCCTGTTATATTCGATGTGGTCTCAAGACGATCATGCTTCAAAGAGTTTGTCTTAGATTTCCAGTCGCAGCTCTGCTGATTAACAAATTAATGAACATCTAACTTCATCAGCATTCATTAAAAGTTTCTTTGAAAATTGAAACCTAAGCAGTAAGGGGTATGAACGATGTCTGTTGTGTAGAATTGTGCTCCCGAGTTGCTGTGGTGTTGTTGTGATTTAGAGTTGTTACCGTGAGGAGATAATAGCAGATAACAATCCATGTCTAAAGGGAGCACAGATATAAGCACCACACTGAGCAGAAATTTGGAAATAAAAAAAACATTCTTGGGATGCAGACATCGTTAGTCTTTTCATCTATTTTAAATTTCCCGGGGACATAGTTTCAGGAAAGTCTACAGATAAAGATATTCAGAATATTAGGTATTGATTACTTAAACTCCTGAGGACAAAGTCTACAGAAACACTTTCAAAATTAATGATGTGTTGCATACCTAACCTTTTCTTAATAGAGACGAGATTTCAGACGTTTCTTATGAACCAAGGTCATATCAGTGTTGTTTTACAGAGGTTTTAAGGAGGGTCAAACAGGCGATACTGTACATATTACCAAATGATGTCAAGGCAGAAGATTGATAACAGTTCTAACAATGTTTTCATAAAACATCTCAATCCAGATACTATAATGAAGACCATGGGTTAGGAGTCCGACTAACGAGATTGTTATTTCACGCCCAATACACCAGCATGTGTGCCTGTCGAAAACACGGCCTATGATTTACGTAAAACACCAATCATATCCGACCTCTCCTCAACGATACACACCACATGTGTATTTGATATGCTCCACAGTGGATGCGTGACGCTATTGCAGGGTGGCATTTTGACGTGCATTTTATTGTTTCTGCATATCATTTGTTCATGGCTTCATTGACGTTACATAAGTGTGAGAGCTAGGGTGTTGTATATTTCTGTTATTCTCTTTGTCAACTAGGGTATTGTTTGTTCTACATTATCAGTGTCACTTACAATCTTGCATTCACCACTTATGTAGGTGTCATTCAGTCTCATGATATTGTGTCTAAATGAAGTAGTTTCCAGGTAGAGAGTTCCACTACTTTTCTTCTGTATACTGAGAAAAGTTATTTCCTGTTAAATTATATTAAATAATCTAGAAAAAATGCCTTATTCTGATATTTTTGTAATGGATTGATTAAGTTCTTTTTTCAAATTGCATGTTTCAGACATGAGTTCCGACATTTTTGGCATTGTGTTACATTCATATTATATGTTCTGTATTGTATTGTATATAAATTCACAAAAACTGAATTCTTGGACAGATTTATGGTTTCTTCTAATATGAAATTCATCAAGAGCATGCCAGTAAATTATATTCAATAATGTAACTGTATCACTTTCTTTTCATAAACTTGGAAGATATGACTTTAAGTATCAGGTACTTATATAACCATGCATGCATGCATAAATATTTCCTGTAGCTATTGAAATTCACAACAGGAAGCTTTTTATGAGTTAATGATGTAACCCTTATGACTTGTAGGACGACTGGTCTAAATGAATAGGACAGACAGGGCTTCATTATCTTTTAATTTGTTTTCACTTGATTTTGTTTAAAAGTCACACATCTCAAAGCCATTCAAATGTACTGAGGTTTTCAAATTGAATTGAGACAATTTTGCTGGTGCCACGTTTTTTTTTCTTTTTCCGAAATTGAATTTAGAGAATAGATAAGTTACACAGATCACCATTGGTTAGATAGTGAAATGGTACAATACACGTAAATAGTGACATCCATATTTTTTAGACGTAGACATCTGTAATGTCATTCTGAAGAGAAATGCACCTATACAACATGTTAGCCACCATTGTGTGAACCTAAGGTACTGATTCCATCTTCAAGGATTCTGTTAAACATCCCTCATATCTTTATTTCACACATCTAAAACATTACAAATGAGGATTTCATTATCCATCTATCTAAATGAGAATGACCATATATGGTGTGGCAGATGTAATTAATAGCTCCCAATATCATTAAACATTTAATTAAATGGCCATTTATGGACTCCATTCCAAAAAATTGGTTTGCAATGAATGACAGAGTACAGAACTGTATGAGAGTGTTAATTTAGATCAATATGAAAACTGAAACCATTACATCCACTTGTTACTCCTCGGGAATAGTGTCAGATTGAACACTGTACCAACGAAAGCTATCAATATGTTCTAGCCGAGGAGAGTGAGGGGCAATTGTAAACTAGTTAGGTGTTGTCATCCAGTGTAATTTACATTGCGGTTACCGTTGTGATAGAACAACGGGGAGAAAAAAGGGATAATGAAATATTTAAGTGAACCAAATAACTTCAGTATTAGAAATACACTAAAACCCACACTGAACGAGGTTTGTACTTTTCTTGTGGAGAAGGTTTTAATCTGTTCGCTGAAGATTAGAGTAAAGGACATTTTGTTCTGGAGCTCTCTTGATTGCTGCCGATAACCAGGGAGTAAATGTGTTAAAATAATGGAATGTACAAAATGAATATTGACTCAGTTGAATGGGACTATGTATTTTTGCTATGATCTTGTTGAAGGTCATTCTTTTTTACCTGATCAGAATATGTGTAAGAAATGTTTGGTCTAAATTCTTTCAGATTTGTTATTTGATCCATTCTTACCTTCCCCCTTTGGCCCATTTCCGCAATAAACCCTGCCCTTCCTTCCTTTCAACATGTCCTGACTTTTCCTCCTCCTACCCCTCAGTCCTAGCTACCAATCCCCTCTGTATGTACATATTTTCTTTTTGCTTCCACCCCTCAGTCCTAACTACCCATCCCCTCTGTCTGTATATATCCTCACTATCCTTCCCCTAACCCCTCAGTCCTAACTACCCATCCCCTATGTCTGTACATATCCTTACTATCCTCCCCTTACCCCTCAGTCCTAACTACCCATCCCCTCTGTCTGTATATATCCTCACTATCCTTCCCCTAACCCCTCAGTCCTAACTACCCATCCCCTATGTCTGTACATATCCTTACTATCCTCCCCTTACCCCTCAGTCCTAACTACCCATCCCCTCTGTCTGTATATATCCTCACTATCCTTCCCCTAACCCCTCAGTCCTAACTACCCATCCCCTATGTCTGTACATATCCTTACTATCCTCCCCTTACCCCTCAGTCCTAACTACCCATCCCCTCTGTCTGTATATATCCTCACTATCCTTCCCCTAACCCCTCAGTCCTAACTACCCATCCCCTATGTCTGTACATATCCTTACTATCCTCCCCTTACCCCTCAGTCCTAACTACCCATCCCCTCTGTCTGTATATATCCTCACTATCCTTCCCCTAACCCCTCAGTCCTAACTACCCATCCCCTATGTCTGTACATATCCTTACTATCCTCCCCTTACCCCTCAGTCCTAACTACCCATCCCCTCTGTCTGTATATATCCTCACTATCCTTCCCCTAACCCCTCAGTCCTAACTACCCATCCCCTATGTCTGTACATATCCTTACTATCCTCCCCTTACCCCTCAGTCCTAACTACCCATCCCCTCTGTCTGTACATATCCTCACTATTCTTCCCCTAACCCCTCAGTCCTAACTACCCATCCCCTATGTCTGTACATATCCTTACTATCCTTCCCCTAACCCCTCACTCCTAACTACCCATCCCCTCTGTCTGTACATATCCTTATTATCCTTCCCCTAACCCCTCAGTCCTAACTACCCATCCCCTATGTCTGTACATATCCTTACTATCCTCCCCTTCCCCCTCAGTCCTAACTACCCATCCCCTCTGTCTGTACATATCCTTATTATCCTTCCCCTAACCCCTCAGTCCTAACTCCCCATCCCCTATGTCTGTACATATCCTTACTATCCTTCCCCTAACCCCTCAGTCCTATAACTACCCATCCCCTGTGTCTGTACATATATATCCTCACTATCTTTCCCCTAACCCCTCAGTCCTAACTTACCCATATCCTATGTCTGTATATATCCTCACTATCCCTCCCCTAACCCCTCAGTCCTAACTTACCCATCCCCTATGTCTGTATATATCCTCACTATCCCTCCCCTAACCCCTCAGTCCTAACTACCCGTCCCCTCTGTCTGTACATATCCTCACTATCCTTCCTCCAACCCCTTAGTCCTAACTACCGTCCCCTCTGTCTGTATATATTTATCCTTACTATCCTTCCTCTAACCCCTCAGTCCCAACTACTCGTCCCCTCTGTCTGTATGTTTCCTCGCTATCCTTCCCCTAACCCTTAAGTCCTATTTTCACTTCCCCCTGTCTTACCTTACCCTTTAGTCCTATTTTCACCTCCCCTGTCTTACCTAACCCTTTAGTCCTATTTTCACCTCCCCCTGTCTTACCTCACCCTTTAGTCCTATTTTCACCTCCTCCTGTCTTACCTCACCGTTTAGTCCTATTTTCACCTCCCCCTGTCTTACCTAACCCTTTAGTCCTATTTTCACTTCCCCCCTGCCTTACCTAACCGTTTAGTCCTATTTTCCCCTCCCCCTGTCTTACCTACCCGTTTAGTCCTATTTTCACTTCCCCCTGTCTTACCTAACCCTTTAGTCCTATTTTCCCCTCCCCCTGTCTTACCTACCCGTTTAGTCCTATTTTCACTTCCCCCTGTCTTCCCTTACCCTTTAGTCCTATTTTCACATCCTCCTGTCTTACCTAACCGTTCAGTCCTATTTTCCCCTCCCCCTGTCTTACCTACCCGTTTAGTCCTATTTTCACTTCCCCCCTGGCTTACCTAACCGTTTAGTCCTATTTTCCCCTCCTCCTGTCTTACCTAACCGTTTAGTCCTAATTTCACCTCCCCCTGTCTTACCTAACCGTTTAGTCCTATTTTCACTTCCCCCCTGTCTTACCTAACCGTTTAGTCCTATTTTCACCTCCCCCTGTCTTACCTTACCCTTTAGTCCTATTTTCACCTCCTCCTGTCTTACCTAACCGTTCAGTCCTATTTTCACCTCCCCCTGTCTTACCTTACCCTTTAGTCCTATTTTCACCTCCCCCTGTCTTACCTTACCATTTAGTCCTATTTTCACCTCCCCCTGTCTTACCTTACCCTTTTAACCTACTGTTGTTCCTGCCTTAGTTCCAACTTCATTGTTCGTCCTCTTTTTTCACCATTTCATTCTTTCATTCCTTTGTATTAGTCGCACTCGATTCCCTCCATCTTCCCTTTGTTTCTGGCCTCCTACCACCCTACTATACATCTGTAGTACCAGATACTGGTATACAGATGGAGAAATAAAACTGCAATAATGTTGTAATTCATAACAATTTTAATTTTATCTTAATCATCAGCACACGCAGACTTAATGGATGAGGAGCTTTACTGGTATTGCATGACAGTTCATAATTCTACACTTCTAATTGAATTTCATCTCTGAAACTTTTGGATATAAATCATAACCTGGTATCAGACATGCAACATCTAGTTTCCCAAAGGTCATTGTCAGGTTCCCAAAGGTCGTTTGTGGTGTCTAATTCAGGAACCATGCAACTTGATTTTATTTATGACTTGTGTTAATGTTACAATATCTGTAGGGTCTATGATATTTTGAAAACTCAACTTACAACATCATGCTGAAAATATCTCTCCATGTGTGTAGCCAGTGTGCTGTAATCCACAACAGAGTTAGACATGACAGAGTGTAGGACCATTTGGCCTTTTCCTCAGGAAAATTGCTTGAGCAAAAAACTGGTTCAGAGTTGAGGTGGAAGTCAGAGAGAAATCCAACCTCATCAATAATCTAGTGCTAGTTGATTTTAAGTCACCCAAGATTTAAGCTTGGAATTGGTTACAATATATTACAGCAGTCCAGTTGTTTGTATTCACAGATTCTCTAATGGGTTCTGCCTTACCAGCGAACGCTGGATCAGTTGGCTTTTTGCAGTTTAATTAATATAAATACGTTAAAACAACCCCAACAGTGTCATAGTTGATTAGGAATATTTGTCCAATATGGTTCAAGACCTGCCATGAAAAACCTTACAGCTTAACACTGATGTTGTCCCAATGTTTACATCTTGACCAAGTTACACAGGAAGCATCGATCAGATCCTGAGTTTTTGGGGTTCCACTAGGTGCTTGGTGAATAATAATAGTAAGAAATAGGAATATTCCTCATGATTTTGAATCAAAAATAGTTTTAACTAAACTTTTGTAAGCTAACCAGACATTTCATTGTCTGTTGTGGGTTATTCCATTGGCATTTAGGAGCTGGCAGTTATTGAGGGGTTAATCCGCACTGTGAAATATGCCATTAGACTTTTGAAAATGGATGCTGCGAAATAGAAAATATTGGCAACAAACTGTACACATGTAACATCTTTTCTGTTTAGCTCAATGCGTAATCTGTTTTTGTATGAGAAGTTGTTTGCTATTTCCTGGCAAATACACTTTTCAATAGAAATATCCATTTTCAAATGATCAATATTGAATTCTATTGTGCCCCATGTTTAGCCGTGGTACAGTGACAGTCTATAGTAATAGAAATGCAAGTTTGTTTGGAGTAGATGGCGCCAAGATGGTAGCTGTCTGAGAATGTTGAAGGATAGAATCAAAACGTATAAAATGTTCCTGGTTTAAATTCTGAACAGGTTTTAAAAGAATTGTGATATAAATAAAAATTATAAATTGGGAATTGTCTGTCCTCCATACGAAGAGGTAGGGCAGGGTGTGTGGCCATACTCTTTATAAAAAGGTTAAAAGTGGATTATTCCCTAATTGATGAAAATAAGATTGCATCACTTCAATCTTGTCAATAAAAAAGGTGTTTATTTATCACAGCATAAATACGATAAAATCCCTAAAGATGTATATAAATGTATATACAGTAGATAAGTATGAATACAATCAATATCCTCTAATGTGCTGATCTTCGTAGTACAGTAGTCTTTCTGTAATGTGCTGAACCCTATTTAAATACAGCAGATGTCTGCGATCCCTATAAATACAGTAGACTTTATGTAATGTACTGATTATAGTATAAATACAGTAAATGTCCTGTAATGTGCTTATCACAGTATAAATACAGAGGAATTTATCTCAAGGGCTTATCAAATTATATATACTGTAAACTTAATCTCAAGGGCTGGTCACATTAGAAATACGATAGACTTCCTGGCTAGGGCTGGTCACAGTAGAAATACGGTAGACTTCCTGGCAGGGGCTGGTCACAGTAGAAATACGGTAGACTTCCTGGCTAGGGCTGGTCACAGTAGAAATACGGTAGATTTCCTGGCAGGGGCTGATCACAGTAGAAATACGGTAGACTTCCTGGCAGGGGCTGATCACAATAGAAATACAGTAGACCTGGCAAGGGTTGATCACAGTAGAAATACGGTAGACTTCCTGGCAAGGGCTGATCACAGAAGAAATACGGTAGACTTTCTGGCAGGGGCTGATCACAATAGAAATACGGTAGACCTGGTAAGGGTTGATCACAGTAGAAATACAGTAGACTTCCTGGCAAGGGCTGATCACAGTAGGGATACGGTAGACCTCCTGGCAAGGGCTGATAACAGTAGAGTATGGTAGACTTCCTGGCAAGGGTTGATCACAGTAGATATACGGTAGACCTGGCAAGGGCTGATCACAGTAGAGATACGGTAGACTTCCTGGCAATGGTTAATCACAGTAGGAATACAGTAGACTTCCTGGCAATGGTTGATCACAGTAGAGATACGGTAGACCTGGCAAGGGTTGATCACAGTAGGAATACGGTAGACTTCCTGGCAATGGTTTATCACAGTAGAAATGCGGTAGACTTTCTGGCAATGGTTGATCACAGTAGGAATACGGTAGACTTCCTGGCAATGGTTGATCACAGTAGAGTATGGTAGACTTCCTGGTAAGGGTTGATCACAGTAGGAATACAGTAGACCTCCTTGCAAGGGCTGATCACAGTAGAAATACGGTAGACCTCCTGGCAATTAAGGGCTGATCACAGTAGAGTATGGTAGACTTCCTGGTTAGGGTTGATCACAGTAGGAATACAGTAGACCTCCTTGCAAGGGCTGATCGCAGTAGAAATACGGTAGACTTCCTGGCAATGGTTGATCAGAGTAGAGTATGGTAGACTTCTTGGTAAGGGTTGATCACATTAGGAATACAGTAGACTTCCTTGCAAGGGCTGATCACCGTAGAAATATGGTAGCCCTCCTGGCAAGGGCTGATCACCGTAGAAATATGGTAGCCCTCCTGGCAAGGGCTGATAACAGTAGAAATATGGAAGACCTCCTGGCAAGGGCTGATCACAGTAGGAATACGGTAGACTTCCTGGCAATGGTTGATTACAGTAGAAATGCGGTAGACTTCCTGGCAATGGTTGATCACAGTAGGAATACAGTAGACCTCCTTGCAAGGGCTGATCACAGTAGAGTATGATAGACTTCCTGGTAAGGGTTGATCACAGTAGGAATACAGTAGACCTCCTTGCAAGGGCTGATCACAGTAGAGTATGATAGACTTCCTGGGAAGGGTTGATCACAGAAGGAATACAGTAGACCTCCTTGCAAGGGCTGATCACAGTAGAAATATGGTAGACCTCCTGGCAAGGGCTGATCACAGTAGAAATACGGTAGACCTCCTGGCAAGGGCTGATCACAGTAGAGATACGGTAGACTTCCTGGCAAGGGCTGATCACAGTAGAAATACAATAAACCTCCAGCTTTTGTAAGATGAAGATATACGATACATTTTGAAAATTCAATAACGTAGCTATATTAACTTATGCTACCACATTAAAGTAAAAATATAAAGTAATTTAGTTCATGTTTTAATCTTGTTATAAAATTGAATTTCAAGGCTGGGAATGTCATTTATTATCCATTTCCAAGGCCACTCCTTACCACAGAATGCCATTTCATTTTACAAGTATACATTTTATAATAAAATGGAAACAGTGTAGAAAGCTATTATATTCCATTTCATATGAATTAAATTCTGTGTAATGACTGCAGGAAAAGGGAGTAATTATTAGGGATCATATAAAAACATATAATGCTGATGATGACTTATCACAAAGAAATAGAAAAAGAGAATCTTTTATCAAAGCACCAACAAATCACCTTATCATTTGTTTTTTTATTCTGTTAACGCCAAACAAAGTAGACTTCTTATAGGTTTAATTACATTGAAACCCACATAAAACTTTGTGGTACGTGTTTGAAAGTTCAGCTTAAATTTCTTTTATATGTGTTAATCATTTCTAGTGCAGACAATCAGTAAGTTTTTCTGTTTAAATCAATTTCTTCTTTTTTTTAGTGTATTCTTTTTTTTCTTTTTTTCTCTCTCCATTAAATCAGTAGAGAAGAATGCAGGTTTAGAGGAGAAGAGTACTTTTACTGTCATATCGTGGACGGTTATTTGTCACATTTCACCCATGCATGTTCCTGAAATCTTTACATCTGTATAACAAGGAACTAGCTAGGAATATCATTTTTTTGTATCGTCTAGAGAGGTCTTTCCTTGTATAATGTTCACCCTTTTAACAATTACATTTTACGTTAGTTTGATCTTAATATACTGTATTTCACTTCCTGGTTGCATCGGTATTTTTTCCAACTTTGCCTAAGTGTTAAAATGGTTTGTTTGATTAAGGCTGTCTATAAAACTGTCTTTGCTGTGTTGTTCTAGAACTACCAATGTATGGCTAGTGTAAGGTTCTTACTTATATAAAATAAATGTTAAAAATAATAAGATCTCGTCAAAAAAACAATCCATCAACTAAACTATTAAAAGCATCAAACTCTTGAAAACTATTCCAACAAGAGTTCCAATGAAAATGATGCAAAAATATCAATGAATTCTTTAAGAGTTGTCTGTCCTCTTCTCCTGCTACCGTGTCAGGATTAAGAGTTGTCTTCCCCTCTTCTCCTGCTACCGTGTCAGGAATAAGAGTTGTCTGCCTTCTTCTCCTGCTACCGTGTCCGGTATAACATAGCTAAATGTTTCAGGAGACTAAACTTTTACAATATAAATAGATGATAACACTAACTGTTGTTTCATGTGACTGAAACTAAACTATTTCAAACAGGCATAAATATTTAAATATTAAAATTAATTTCTGTTTTTTTTGTTTTGTTATTTTAGTTTCATGTCCAACTAGATCTTGATAAATCCCTCAAGATTCTCATGCAACCATGGTGCATTGAGCTTGGTTAGGTTTCAGAAATCACTAACCCAGATTGATAACACTGAAGCTACCACCTTGGCGGCCATCTGTCTGCTAATACTGCTGTTGATATTCAAATTTTTGTTTTGGGTCACATAAATTTCTTTTGAAAAACATTGGGTTCATCAGAGCGTCAGTTTGTAGTCATCAGTTTGTTGTCCTGGGAAATTGTCTTTTGGGCATTCGTCTGATTTTCCACAGATCATGTCACATGGTTTTTAATTAATTTCATGGCAACCTATCTAGTTTTATTCATGCTTGAGAAAGTCAGAGGTTTGCATCAGTGATGGTAATTTTAAACGCTGTATTCACCAGCTTGAAATGTCACACTTAATCTCCGTAAGTGTCAGTTTCCTTAATATCTTTCTGGAAATTTCTTTAATTGTTTTGTCTTTTTCCTTTTAGGAGATGTTGACAAGATATTCAAAACTTGTCAGCGAAATTGACAACTGATAGTTGTCACTCATTTAATTACTAAGCTACAGAGGTTGTTTCTCTCGTGCCATAAGAACCATTGTCAATGTTCATGACAATTGCTCTTGATCTCTAATGAAAAAGAAGCACAGGACACATCCATATTTTCTGAATACAGGAAAATAACACATCACACCGATATTGAGAGGGGGTGAGAGAAGAGTTGTCACGACCGCACAGTGATCGAAAATTTACTCATCAAACCGCCAAAGGAAGTGACAGAGCCATTGAGAAATGTCTATTGAAACAGAAAGATAAGACAGACTTGTGTAGTTAGAGGAAATACAATCAATGTGGACTGTGCCAGGATGTACAGAGCTACATATACGGGACTAGGACATGATGGAAAGTCTTGTCATTAACTCAAATAACTTCACAGAACCATGAAATATTGGGATTACAGGAAACAGTTGATGATAGAACTACAAGAGTCCAGAAACCAGGGAATTCTGGGGTCAGAGGGGACAGCTAGTCATAGAACCAGGGGACATCAGAGAACCATGGAATTCCTGGGTCAGAGGGTACAGCTAGTCATAGAACCAAAGGACATCAGGGAACATTGGAATTCCTGGGTCAGAGGGTACAGCTAGTCATAGAACCAGGGGACATCAGAGAACCAGGGAATTCCTGGGTCAGAGGGAACAGCTAGTCATAGAACCAGGGGACATCAGGGAACCAGGGAATTCTGGAGTCAGGGGTCAGAGGGTACAGCTAGTCATATTACCAAGGGAACATCAGGGAACATTGGAATTCCTGGGTCAGAGGGGACAGCTAGTCATAGAACCAGGGGACATCAGGAAACATTGGAATTCCTGGGTCAGAGGGGACAGCTAGTCATAGAACCAGGGGACATCAGAGAACCAGGGAATTCCTGGGTCAGAGGGGACAGCTAGTCATAGACCCAGGGGACATCAGAGAACCATGGAATTCCTGGGTCAGAGGGGACAGCTAGTCATAGAACCATTGGACATCAGAGAACCATTGAACTCCTGGGTCAGAGGGTAGAGCTAGTCATAGAACCAGGGGACATCAGGGAACATTGGAATTCCTGGGTCAGAGGGTAGAGCTAGTCATAGAACCAGGGGACCTCAGGGAACATTGGAATTCCTGGGGCCGAGGGGACAGCTAGTCATAGAACCCGGGGATATCAGAGAACCATGGAATTCCTGGGTTAGAGGGTACAGCTAGTAATAGAACCAGGGGACATCAGAGAACCAAGGAATTCCTGGGTTAGAGGGTACAGCTAGTCATAGAACCAAAGGACATCAGGGAACATTGGAATTCCTGGGGCCGAGGGGACAGCTAGTCATAGAACCAGAGGACATCAGGGAACCATGGAATTCTGGAGTCAGGGGTCAGAGCGTACAGCTAGTCATAGAACCAGGGGACATCAGAGAACCATGGAATTCAGGGGTCAGGGGTCAGAGGGGACAGCTAGTCATAGAACCAGGGGACATCAGGGAACCATGGAATTCTGGAGTCAGGGGTCAGAGGGTACAGCTAGTCATAGAACCAGGGGACATCAGGGAACCATGGAATTCCTGGGTCAGAGGGGACAGCTAGTCATAGAACCAGAGGACATCAGAGAACCATGGAATTCCTGGGTCAGAGGGAACAGCTAGTCATAGAACCAGGGGTCATCAGAAAATCAGGGAATTTCGGGTACCTGGCCCATGCAGTTTCACAAACATTCCTCTACTGAAAGATTTTTTTAACCATTTTATAGGAAAGCGTGCTGGAGTAAAGGAAACTTCAACTATGGTTTCCCTTAATTCACTCCAGCAATACTTTCCAATTGGAAACGAAGGATTGGTCAGTCACTTCTGAGCTTTGGGCAAAATATTCTGTTGGGAACATGTTGGCTGGTCAGTAAATTACTCCCATGAACAAGTTTTTAAAGAACAAATGTTAATGAATCGGGATACAGGACTCAATTATGCTACTTCAGAATCCATATTTTAGGTGACTATATTTAAAACAGACAGGTATACATACCACAAGTTAATTATCTCAGAATTAATTCCAACTTAGACATGAACAAGTTTTGTGTCCTGAAATAACATACAGTATTAATGGATCCTGTCTAGATTGAATGAATGGAGAGATGATAAAAAATGGCACGTGTAGTGACTTTCACTTGTATTGTTATTGTTTCCAATCAGTTTGTTCGTGTCAGTGAGGTTGGTTCTTATGGCTGGCGTTAACATTTATGAGTTTGGCGTGGAGTGTATAAGCTCAGCTTACTGATACTGGAATCGTACAGGGAGCACCATCTAGTGAGTTAGGCCAAAGGTCTGATGTTCGATGAAACTCTAGGGCCTTTTTATTCCTCTGCTGATCTGATCTTTGAGAGAAGGGAATCATAGCCACGTAAAAACCTCATCATCGTATGACACATTCTACCTCAGGTTTATATATAAATTGGAAATGTGAAAATTCACGAGATTGAATTCAAAGAGAAAATGACAGTTGGTAAATGTTTATTGTCACAGAAATCTGTTATATCTGATGGTTGAGCTCTTCTTATGGACGTCCAATTTAAACAAAAGGTTATAATGGTTATGAGCAATACATATTTTGTACCAGTTGCGGGATGGCCTATTGGGAGTTTGTGTTGATTCCCATTCCCAATGCCTGTCCTCACATATGTATTCTTCCTTACTTCATTGACATTGGCCGGTGTCTCAACCTTTTTGAAGACAATTAAGTTATCCAAATGATCTTCATTACATGTACACATATAGCCGAACTGGACTTGGTCAACTACCAGCAACCAAGTTTCACTATTGATAGAGTATCTGTCAATGTTTATTGGAGATGTCAAATATATTTAACAAAATGATCACCTGAACAATAAACCGTTCTGTTGGACAGTTGGTTTACTATTCTGGATTTTATGTCTAATTCTGATGTTTGGTTTTACTGTTACTGAATGGCTTCAGGGCAAAGATTTACTGTTGCATCTGGCCTAGAAACAGGTCTGCTGACTAAGGATTTTCTTTGTGCTAAAAATAATTTTCACAAATTTTCATTCTTCAATGAACTGTATAAAGCAACATTTTGAAGATATATTTCAAAGGCAAATGTCTTGGTCAGCTGGCAAGGTCAAATTAAAAAATTCAAGGTCAACTAGCAAGATCCATTGTCTAGTTTAGATGATCAAGTCAAATGTTCTGAGAGGTTTAAAGGTTCATGGTCAATGCAAGATGATGGGACATACACAGCATTGAATTATGCACGTTGTTAACATATAGGCTGATGCATGCTGGTTAATAAACTCAGGGTTTTTTTTCTCAAAAAAAAGACCTTGAAAGATTTTAAGTTTATATTAGACAAACAGCCTTGGAACTTTGCTAATAAAGCTATGTAATCTTATAACATACACAATTCATCATTCCAGTGATGCTTATATTTCAAGACCCTAAATTATGGCCGATTCAAGGTCATATGTTATGCAGCAAAACTTCAAGGGCAAAAACCAGGCAAACAAATACTGAAATTTTTTTGCATGTACGTATCTAGGGAATTGGATTATGCTGTTGATTATTTTTTTATGAGATTTACAAAAATGTATGCATCCATATTGTATGTGAAGACTATAATGACAGCTGATCGTGAGAGCTTTTTGTCCCCATTCGGCTCCGTTTCTGTTTGTCCTCCCATTACCGCCAGCCTAATGTAGTTCAGTGTATACACGACTGATTTACATGTGTAATAACAGATATAAGTTTGACTCGTCACAGGTAAAGCTACACACGAGGATGACATTCTCCGGGGACACTGGAGAGAGCTCTCTCCGAGATCCACTTTATTGTCTAGTGGGATTTAGCATTGTTGGTTTGACAGTGGACTCGGACAGGAGTGAAATTGTTAAATAAAGAAATATCTACTTATTGATAATTTGGTATAAGCTTGTTTATAAGATTCAGTGTATGTACTTCACACAAGTTTAACATCTGCATTGGATTGACTGTTTTTAACATGTTTGCTTGAAATAATGAATTTTTCTAATTTTATATTCATATGTAGTCCAAGCTTATGGGGGAAAAGGTGTGAGCAAAATGTGTTGTATAATTTTTGTTGTTGAAATAATCTGAGTATTACTCTGCGATATTAATGGAGTTTAATTTGTGCATCAGGCATAGTATATTATTGATAACGTCATAACTATTGTAATTCATCTCATAAACAGACTTTCAGGTCAGGCTTCGGCTTTGTTACCGACAAAAAGCTCCAGGAAATGATGTCTACAGGGAGGCGGGGACTGACAGAATGAGGAACTTAGTGAACACAGTAACAGCTTTCACTGCGTAATCAAGATTTACTACAGAAGCATTTGTTCAATATTTTCTCCAATATAGAACCAAAGTAAATTGTGTGTAATGTTATTAGAGTGTTATTGTCGATACATTTAGATCTATTTTGGATAAAAGACATCTGCAGCGTTCAACCTGCATCAATCTTCTCCTTGTTCCTCAGAGTAGAAAAAATGTTTTAATAAAATTTTCAGAAACTACCCTTTTTTCTTCTCTCTTTTTTAAACTCCCCTATGAGAAAAAGACGGGTGTTATTGCCAACCTCAGCTTCAATTTGGTCGTAATTCTGTTCTATATATGTCGCTGTCCAATAGTGTTAACTCTGATTTATATTGTCTGCCACATGACTCTCAAATGAAATTAAAGCGGCTTCAGCAAGATTTCTACATAGTTAAAATATCCCTGAAAATGAGATTTTGATTCTCAAATGATTTAAGAGAAATTTTATAAGAAGTACATAAAATGTGTAAAGATTAAGTTAGTAACTAAATTGCATGCTGCAGCTTTTGAAAAGTGTCACATCATTGTGACAAAATTTCATTAGAAGCATAAACATGTTGTTTTGGATAAAAGTACAAAATTATTGCAGATCTAGCACAACGAAATCCTCATTTAGTTTCCTGCTTTTTATTTGCCATTTTGCATATTGCTACCATTTTCTAAGGTGTCGTACTTAAACTGTTTTCCTTTCCCATTAGTCTGTATGGCAACCTGTTTACTCATCATTCACCCCTGAAGACACATTTGAACTCTTCCAATGAACTCAAAGGTTGGAATAGTTCATTATGAAAGTTCAGGGGTAAATGAGTTGAACTCTCCTGCAGTATTTTGCCAAGCTCTTCTTTTGTAAATGTTTTTATAATGTTGAATGTTAAAATTTTAACATTTTATAAAAATGTAAATGTTAAAATGTATTAATGTTATATCGTACCACCTTCTATACGACGTGAAGAAGTACAGTTACCACTGCCGTAGTGTAAGATGCATCTAGATTTATATACAGGTTGTATTTGAAGGCTAGAAACAGGACACTTCAATTGACACTAGGGGATTTCAAAATACAATAAGGTTATCCCCATTCTAATTCATATCTAAAAGAAACTCTGTTGTGGATTAGTGATGTCGGGTATATGCATAGTGAGGTGGAGTTACATGACCTTTCGCACTATTGTTTGTGATGTCATGAATAATCAATTTCATGACGTCTGGATAAGTCGGGGTCATGGACATCATTAACAATCGCCATCCGGGCTTAATATGCAAATGAGAAAAATTTGTGTAGTGTATGGCATGGTTATGCTGTCACAAATAATTTTGATTGACCAATCAAATGTCGTGTTACATCTCTAATGAATTAAAATAGTGATTTACGTGGGCAGTCCCCAAAATGTCCTATATTTCTTTTTATGTGGTTGAATGCACCTTTCCCTATCGTTAATGCGGTTTTATTGTAGCTTTGTATCAAATGATCTTAAAATCAAAAGAGAAAAAACTGTTCTCCCGAGATTTCGATGCAGCTGAATATGCAATGTAAAAAGTTCACTGATGACGTAGGGACAAGATCATTTGCTAGGCATAGGTCAGTGTAAAGTATACCAGTGATGCAATAACAAGATTTGTGGATGGCTGGGTAGGGTAAATACTGTTTTATATACTTTATGGCTGGGTAGGGGAAATACTGGTTTAGATACTTTATAGCTGGGGAGGGGAAATACTGTTTTATATACTTTATGGCTGGGGAGGGTAAATACGGTTTTTGATACTTTATAGCTGGGTAGGGGAAATACTGGTTTAGATACTTTATAGCTGGGTAGGGGAAATACTGTTTTATATACTTCATGGCTGGGTAGGGTAAATACTGTTTTAGATACTTTATAGCTGGGTAGGGTAAATACTGTTTTAGATACTTTATGGCTGGGTAGGGTAAATACGGTTTTAGATACTTCATGGCTAGGTATTATAAATATGGTTTTATACAGTTTTAAATACTTTATGTTAAATATAATGTTTTGAGTACCCTGCAGTCAACATGTATTTATAAAGAACCTTATAGTAAATATACTTTTAAGTGCCTTGTAGTAAATTCAGTTTAACAGCTTTAGGCTAAATAAAGTTTAGAATGCCCTCAAGTAGATTAGTATTAAGTGCCTCATGGTTAATACAGTTTATCATACCCTATAGTAAATATAGTTTTAAGCAATTAAGGGGAAAGATAGACATTATAGTAAATATAGTTTTAAGCAATTTCGGGTAAATACAATTGTAAGTGTCTTAATATTAGTTAATATATTTTTAGTTTCATGAGGGTAAATTCAGTTTCAAGAGTCTTAAAGTAAATATAGTTTAAGTGCCTAAGAGTTAATACAGTTTTAAGTGTCTAAGGGTAAATACAGTTTTCAGTGTCTTACGGTAAATATACTTTTAAGTGCAGTAGGGGAAATATGGTTTTCAGTAGGTATGAAAAGTTACCTAATAGTGGGTTAGATATTCCCATAGCTGTGAATCATTGTAAAATTACATAATGTACATCATAGATCTCCATTGAACAACAGCATATTGAGAGTGTAACATTGAATCAATATTCAACCTGAAGCCCACTGTTAAAGTAAGAGGCGATCAGACAGGCGGAACAAGCTACATCTATCTTTTTGGACAGTGATCTAGACTTATAGAGATACAGAGAAGTTGTTTATATGTGGTAAACTTATATAGCTATGTAGATATATATCTGATGTGCCAAGAGCCTCCTAATGTTTACACCAGGCTCAACATCCAATGTGTTAGCTTGTGTATACGTTAATATAACTCCAATAATAACCATATATATTTGATGCATCAACATGTATAAGGTTATTTATGTTTCTCGTTTGATTATAAGCATATAAAATATAAATTAATTTAGTTTTAGTCTGCTGGAGTATGTCTCATAACTCTTTTTGATTCAGGAAATCTGGATTGTATTTTAGGTAAAGTTGACAATGCTCTGATATTCTAGGTCAGTAGGTACTGATGCTGTGTGTGTTTGACCTCCTGTCACCCCTCCTGCCCAACAGTAGCTAGTATGGCCTGGAATCTTATTCTGGCTGTATCTGAATTGTTTCAAGACTTTGCAGATCAACAAACCTGAAATATGTATATTATTATTAAAGTAGGTATTTAACATAACCTTGAATTTTAGAAAAGACTTGTATTTAAGGTCATCACATCGGTATGTCAGTAACCTGGGTTATCTATCATATATATAAGTTATTGTCGGTAATTTTGAGTTACCTATCATTATCAGTATTTCTGGTTACTAATTGTTTGTATTGAAAGATTTCACTGTTCTGTATATGCTCTTTCCACTGTTAAATAACTGTAGATAGCCTAGGTAGGCAACACTTGTTCAAAGCTTGTATAGAACCAGCATTTCAGACTTAAATCAGTGGAAAAAGGCCATGAGCTGCAGGCACTCAAATAAATGTGTGGTAGAGTCTACTAAAGTTACCTAGGGTTGAAAGGGTTAAAGCTTGTATAGAACCAGCATTTCAGACTTAAATCAGTGGAAAAAGGCCATGAGCTGCAGGCACTCAAATAAATGTGTGGTAGAGTCTACTAAAGTTACCTAGGGTTGAAAGGGTTAAAGCTTGTATAGAACCAGCATTTCAGACTTAAGTCAGTGGAAAAAAGCCATGAGCAGGCACTCAAATAAATGTGTGGTAGAGTCTACTAAAGTTACCTAGGGTTGAAAGGGTTAAAGCTTGTATAGAACCAGCATTTCAGACTTAAATCAGTGAAAAAAGGCCATGAGCATGGCACTCAAATAAATGGTAGGTTAGAAAAAGCGATAACAAGATTTTCTTTTTGCCTGATGACAACGCCTTATTTAATATAATGCAGTCTTGGTTTTGAGACAAATATATATATTTACTGCAATTTTCATGAAACATGATGTATGACATACACTTTACTACTGTTAATTAGATAACACCTCGGGTAAAGCTTCACCTAAGTTTGTTTACACTCGTCCACATGTTGCCACCTATGCTGATTAGGATTAGTGTTGCCCAGTTTTCAGCTTCCACCAGACCTCCAAACACTGATACAATGGTATCAGGTTGATTTATAACATTATCATTTCTTGGCATTGAAACGAATACAATAGGGTATACTGGGAACCTGATACAGCCGTAAAGATATGTAGCAATTCTACTTCTGTCTGGTGTAGATCTGGGTTCTGGCTTCCCACATGGGAAGTACTTGTAAGTAGATCTTGTAATTTCCGGTTTAGAATGCTGAGGTATATCAGAAATGATACTTATAGGTTCTGACCAGACTGTCTTTTGATTTTCTTGCTGTAATAAGACACATTTTACTTATCACTATTGGCCATGTTTTACTTGTTGTTAAAGGACATATGTAACATGTTCATTAAACACATGTTCCAATATCAGAAAATTATCTAAATATCTGTAACAAACAATATTTAATCAAATTGATGACACATTTGTTATAATAATGGGAATTCATGTGAAAAAGGCAAGACAGGAAATTCTTCTAGTTTACATATGTAAATTGATTATTATTCAAGGGACATCACTTTGACTATTACAGTGTTGTTTCTTAATTAAATATTTTGTTACTTTTACCTTTATTTCTTTAACTACAGGAAAGAATGTTTTAAAATGCAGTGCGAATTTACTTGAGTTTTGGGCTGCTTTAGCATGTTCAACGAGGTAAGGATAGGGATTTGTATGTTCTGGAGGAGGTAATAATCTACATTTGTAACTACAGGTGTGCTTTGTATACACACCTGCCAGATTAAATGGTTGGATTGGTGTTACGCAGCAGGAGTGTGTGGTCCAATGATAAAACACCTTAATTTGTACCTCATGTACCTTTGTCAGGCGTTAAGTGGCAAACGATGTTCTGTCAATTTTACTTTTATCTCTGCGAAAGAATTTCAAGACATCGTAGCAAGCTTCAGCAATTACTGCAAATCAGCTTGTGTTTTTAAGCCTGCAGCGATACACTTATTGACTGGTAAACCAGACCTAATCAATCGCTATCCTCCAGTTTTTGAAGTAATTAATGATATTGCAATTTTAAGAAATCGTTTTCTGAGGCATGTATAGGAATATGGTGGACATGTGAATGAAATGATGGTTGTCATGGTTACCAAATTAAGCCAGTTTTTCACGATTAAGTTGATGAACAATGTCATAATTATGAAAATAAATCACCTTTTACAGAGATCGGTATCGGCTAGTTGTAGGGTACAAAACAAGCTTAAACAATTTTCATTTATTGCCTAGTTAGAAACAAACGTTCTTCTGACCCTACTGAACTTGCATGCAAACTGGATTCAGAGCTGGTTTTCCTGACACAACTTATATCTTATCAAGTAATGATTCTGTAGGTTTATGTACTATAGATCTGCATCACCTCACAAGCTTGCATGCGAGTCAGATGTGGTGTTTGAATTGAGTGATAGATTCTGAGAGTGCATTTCACACGGACTTATCCTTAGTATACCAAAGAAATCTGTTAAATAGAAGGATTATAATGAAAACATGGTTAAGATCATATACAAGCTTACGTTCAAGAAATATTCATTACCTCATATGCTGTAGAAAATGAAAAACTTTGAAGTTAGGTCTCTCCTAGATCAATACTTTTATATCCAAATTCAAAACTCATATATTACAATTTTTGTGTATAAAAAACGAAAGCATTCCTATTTATTCTTGTAAAATGATACAGCACAGCAATTTTATCTAGCAGTGATCCCTGAATAATTTAACAGCCTGATAAGTTACTCATATATCTTCTGCTGAAATAGATGGTTATCAAGCCCATATTTCCCACATGTAAATCTATAATTTTCATATTCAAAATGTTCCTGTGTATGCTCCAATACGTTCAGTTATAAAAGTGATTTTCCCACAAATTGATTCATTTTTTTTTCAATGAGTTATTTTGTCCGGCAATCTCCTCCCACATTTTTCAACGGATCTCTTTGACACTTGGTGTACTTTATAATCATGTTATGAAGTTGTGTCTCCCTTAAAAGAATTTTGATTCAATGATTTTTGCAAAATTTATTGCCTTTTGTTCATTTCAGTATTTGATTTTTTGTCGGAAGATTTTCTCCTACATTTTTTATAGTGTATCAGCTAACCACTGATGCAGATCTTATTTCAATGTCAGAAAGTATATAACACTATATGGCATTCGACGGGCGTATTTTGTTCCGCCCCGCGATACTCTTTTTTTTTATCTTTTTTTTTTTTATCTCAGTTTAGTTTCATAATCATGATGAGAAACTTTTAAAAAGTGTTTTGAATTGACATATGGTTGTCAGATGTCTTTAGTACGGGTGGGGTGTCAGATAGGACAGGTTTTGTCTTTGAGTTTGACGCACTGTTGTCGGACGCCTTAAGTAGGGGTCTTTTTCTATCAGAGTTTGACGTATGATCAGATGGCTTAAGTAGGTGTGCGTTGGAGAATGGCAGCAGAGTGCCAAAGTGGTTCAGATATGCATTTCATTTCATGGCACTGCATGTTGTTGCACTTCTACACATGGCTACCATTGCTAAAGACTAATGAGGAAGTGGTGATGTTGAGCTATAAATCCCAGTTCTGCTATGTGTATATATGTGTCGTAATTGGAAGTGACGTGTTGACTCAAAATCGCTTCTTTGCCAATTACACATTTTGTATCACAGAACAGACCATTTTAAAACTTATTTTATCACATTATAATTGTTTTCAAGCAAGTGGTCTTATAATACAGGTACTCCACCACACAAGTATTGTGAGCAGAAATGTATTTCCTAAGAAAGGGGTGTTATGTTTAGATACAAGTTGTATCACAAGACAGGTGCTTGCATTATCAAAACAGATGGGGGCCCACTCCCTTGCGTCCTGAAGTAATGCTTCCCTTCTACTCCACACAAATCCTTTGCTCCCAGATGACAGTGATGGGATAGAACAAGGAATAATGTGGTAACCTACCTGAATGTAAACAAGATCTTACACCTTAATCAAGCTGTGATTTCAAACGAACCCATGTTGTAAAGAACCAGCTGTCTATTTTCCAGGTTCAGTTTGTGAGAATAAAAAACCTGATGCTGTTTTGTTGTTGTTTTACTGTTTTAGTCAAATCAATAATGGTCTTCAATGAAGTTTAACATATTTGAAGATTTTGGTTTATTTTTCAGTACTAAGTATGCTTCGGGAAAAAAAAATGTCAATTTAGTCTTTCTTATCGAATAAAGCGTCTTGGCACTCTATGAAATTTAATGAGAAATATTTTGGGAGGGAATCTGTATTCTTTGACCTTTGCCAGTAAAGGAACTGGAATCTGGGATAAGGGCGCTAATGATAGATGTTATGGGCTATTTCTTGCCCTCCTTCATACTTTAGATATAACCCAATCATTATTAGTCCTAGCTACCATATACTCTGTAGAAATTCTCTCAGCCCCTAGGCAGAGGCTGCCAGACTCAAATCGGCCTTTCATAAACACAAAAACAAGTCTTTTGAAACAATTCTAGACCCTTAAAGAACTCCAAACATTTTGGTAACAAATTATTTTCTGTGATGTAAATATTTACCCCTGGCTGTAGAAAAGAATTTTTATAGAGTTGAATGGAGTCAAACTTCTTCTGACTTTCTTGTAAGGGAAGGGTTGACATATCTTCCTGCTCCCCCTCCCCCTCCCCCTCCCCCCATTATTTTCCCTATGACTCCCCCTCCCCCTCTCCCAGGGATATATAGAGACTGTGATTTATAGAGGTAGGGTAACCAGATCAGGATGTTAGATCGGCAGGGCACCATGACTGGAATACATCATCCTACCCTATGATAATCCCCAACAGAAAAACCTAATAAAGAAACAGTTTTTATGTCCTCGACTTGCACAACAGGTGGCAAGGGGTCAAATCTTAGGGTCAAGTACATGTCAGGCAACTTGACCTCTGATTTAAATAAACCATGTACTTTAAAATGTGCATGCACTGTTTCATGGGAATAATTACTTATAGCTCCTGTCGAGTGGTGACCTCTGTAATTTACATAAATCACAGGAGATGCTGAGACGGAGGATTATGCTCTCTCTCCAGGATCAAATACATGTTCAACACGTTGACCTTTATATTCAACATAAATCATACTTTTTGGGAATTTATCAGATTTGAAAATGTTTGAGATATGATGGAATGACATACTTGCTGAGCGTTCAGAGATATCTGGCACTTCAGAACAACTTGCAACACGTAGCCTTGGATAAAGTGTGGTCATAAATATTTGAGGAGATTAAAAAACAGATTTAAAACAATTACATAAAATGAGTCCAGAGACTCTTAGTGTGTGTTAACAGTTATAGGGGGAAGCTGATCCGCCGATAGTAAACCAACACTCCGCCACTCCGACAGAGAAACAAAAACATCACAGTCACACAAATTGATGGCGTTTGTTCTGTAGGAAGACAAACCTCCAGATAACAAAATAGTATTAGTGAAAAGGATAAATTCCAGGGAGATATGCAAAGGCCAAAGCTCATTTAGCCTATCTGGTCTCCTGGCTGGTGTGGAGTCCATCTGGTACGGAGGCTGTGTGAGGAGGAGAATATATACACTGTTTATTTTATATTGTCAAAAGTAGTGTATTCTTTACCTGGGCCTTACCCTCTAACATGTGTGTATATGTGCACTTGGCAGGTTTTTTTTCTCTTTTGTTGTTAAAAGGTTGTGTTTGAAGTCTGGAGATTTTTTTTCCACATTTCGTTGCAGAAAGTTGTGTTATATGTGTATTTCTTACTGAAAGGACACCCTGACAGGGGACTTTATAGAAACTTGCTTTCTGTAGGATTTCGTGACTTGTAAACCTTTTACTACTTGTGTCTTTACTGTATATAATATTTTGTAATATTCTGGTAACATCAGTTCCGTTGAAGCTTGACCGTAATGATAACATCTCCCCTACATTAAGAGATTTAACGAATATTAACTCATATTATATCAGGGGAATTTTTGCTGTTATCAGAATGTTCACAAAACAACTTACATATTCTCCCCAATTCTTTGGATCAATATTACCAAACTGATTTTTTTTTATTTTTTTTCCAGATTCTTCAAATGATTGGTAATTACTAATTCTTCTGAAGAGGAAGTTGGAAGAAAACTGTTTTTTTTCTGAGTGGAGTAAGACTGGGATTTAACTGGACCTATATATATATTTTCATTCTTATGTGAAATGGATTTTTGCAACACTGGACATTTTTAACTTCTAACACAAACCAACAACAAGGTAAGTCATTTTATGTTCAGGTATTTTATTTACTTTAAAAAAGGGGAAAATGGAAGGATACGTTAATTAAATGCATACAGATTTATATTTTTTTGAAATCACATTTTTTTTTTGGTGAGATTTTTAAATTGGAGGAGGGATGTGTGTGTGTTGTAACAGGATTGTCGTTGTTTTCATGAATGGATTTCATTGCCCTAATTAAAGCAGAAATTGCTCTCTGGTTTAATCAACAAACAGCTTGTTACATTTACAATCAGATAGGTGTGCGTACTGTAGTGGTGATGCCTTTAGTTATAGTGTGACTACCACCAGGAGAGGTTCGGAGGATATATGCCTTGTACCGTGTTACACACCTACCCACTGTTGTTAAAATCATAATTAGGAATTGTATACATGCACTTGTATTGCTTAACACAATACACTTCTAGATCTGTGGACCATATAGTACCATCACAGGTATCCTGCTTTTCATTCCTAGGCCTAACTCAGATCCCTAGTCCAGTTTAGATATGCAGGGGTGAATGAGTTAACCCTGTTTGCTCCAGTCTACCTAGATATTCAAATGGCAAACAGGCAGCTTTGTGAGAAGTGCACATGTAAAGTGTTGGTGTCATGCGATTCCGATGACATTAGTATACATTCAATCAAACGGGTCACAATTTTTGGCACAGAAATGTCATATGTGTTGTTTTGATACAATTTAAAAAAAAAAATCTGTAGCCTGCAGGTCACTCCAATTTCTTAGTTTAAAGCTAAAAAAAGGTAAGGAAATATATCACTTTTGGAAATATATCACTTTTTCAAAATAAATTAGTTTCTGCTGGTGTCTTAATATTAGTGAATTATTCACAGGTACATGGGGAATTAGTTTGAAGCTACAGTTTCATTGTCACACCTGTCAGACAAGTTTACATCTGATTTCTATTGGAAATATGTTTGCAAACAAAAACTTTCAGATTTTTTTATTTTTTTTAATTATTGGACTTGAAGAATAGTAAAACGATCTGGGGAAGATAAGAGATGGTATACTGTGTACAACTCACTGTTAGCCTGAATTTATCTACATTTATATTTCATGGATAGAACTTTATTATCTTTGCTAAAATTAAAGAACCTGAGGAAATGCTTTAAAGTTGTATTAAACACATAACAATAACTTTCTTTTCAAAAGATTAATACAAGCAGAAAGTGGGTCGGTTATGGCAGAATTACTATTGCATGTCTGACTCCAATCCTTTACCTAATGCTTATATGTCTATGGTTTCTTCGTAATTATAAAGCATTATGATAATTATGGTACATTCTAGATACCATTGACAAATTAGCCCAAAGGAGCTATGGAAAAGATCTTAGTGTTGGAGTTATCTCCCTTCAACCAAGAGATTTGTTAAAACCCTTATAGTTTAGTTGTTTGTTATAAATCATTGATTGTGTGTGCTAGAGTTATACAATTATATGTGGAGGTGCCTTGCATTCGTAACCAGTCCCTGTATTCAATATAAAATGTTAATATATTCAATTCCTTCTAAGTGCACTCTGTCACCACTCCATAGATTTGTAAATTGGTGCATGGCCACTTCAGGGAGAATTGTCAATAAGTCCTAAATTTGTTTTTCCTGATAATGCTCTATAAAAAGGGCAGGAAAGAATTGGAAAGTGCGATTAGAAAGAAATGGAAATTCTCCGAAGGTTATTTTGTAGCAATAAAATTCTGTCTTTGTTGGCTAATCAACAGACATGGACAATGTACTAGCAATACAATATTGCAGACACGGAGTTGGCATCACCTAATGTGGAACTGTTGTCAGAAAACTTCTCAAATTAGTATATAATGGGTGTATTACATTGATAGGGCCTTTTGCAAGCCTGAGTCACACTTTTGACATCATTTAAGGCCAGGCCGTCTAAGGTCGAGACTTGTGGCTATACAGTCCCAGTAAGTTTCATTCACTGGCTACAATTCCTGTGTTACTGAATTACCTATTACCAAAGAGGTTATACTAATCTCTCGCTACCTGTCATTATAGAGATTATATAAATCTCAGCTGATATAAGATCCAATAGTCTACCTGTCATTGGAGAGATTGTAGGGTATGTTACTTGTTACTGGAGAGCTTATATAAGATTCAATAGTCTACCTGTCATTGGAGAGATTGTAGGGTATGTTACTTGTTACTGGAGAGCTTATATAAGATTCAATAGTCTACCTGTCATTGGAGAGATTGTAGGGTATGTTACTTGTTACTGGAGAGCTTATATAAGATTCAATAGTCTACCTGTCATTGGAGAGATTGTAGGGTATGTTACTTGTTACTGGAGAGCTTATATAAGATTCAATAGTCTACCTGTCATTGGAGAGATTGTAGGGTATGTTACTTGTTACTGGAGAGCTTATATAAGATTCAATAGTCTACCTGTCATTGGAGAGATTGTAGGGTATGTTACTTGTTACTGGAGAGCTTATATAAGATTCAATAGTCTACCTGTCATTGGAGAGATTGTAGGGTATGTTACTTGTTACTGGAGAGCTTATATAAGATTCAATAGTCTACCTGTCATTGGAGAGATTGTAGGGTATGTTACTTGTTACTGGAGAGCTTATATAAGATTCAATAGTCTACCTGTCATTGGAGAGATTGTAGGGTATGTTACTTGTTACTGGAGAGCTTATATAAGATTCAATAGTCTACCTGTCATTGGAGAGATTGTAGGGTATGTTACTTGTTACTGGAGAGCTTATATAAGATTCAATAGTCTACCTGTCATTGGAGAGATTGTAGGGTATGTTACTTGTTACTGGAGAGCTTATATAAGATTCAATAGTCTACCTGTCATTGGAGAGATTGTAGGGTATGTTACTTGTTACTGGAGAGCTTATATAAGATTCAATAGTCTACCTGTCATTGGAGAGATTGTAGGGTATGTTACTTGTTACTGGAGAGCTTATATAAGATTCAATAGTCTACCTGTCATTGGAGAGATTGTAGGGTATGTTACTTGTTACTGGAGAGCTTATATAAGATTCAATAGTCTACCTGTCATTGGAGAGATTGTAGGGTATGTTACTTGTTACTGGAGAGCTTATATAAGATTCAATAGTCTACCTGTCATTGGAGAGATTGTAGGGTATGTTACTTGTTACTGGAGAGCTTATATAAGATTCAATAGTCTACCTGTCATTGGAGAGATTGTAGGGTATGTTACTTGTTACTGGAGAGCTTATATAAGATTCAATAGTCTACCTGTCATTGGAGAGATTGTAGGGTATGTTACTTGTTACTGGAGAGCTTATATAAGATTCAATAGTCTACCTGTCATTGGAGAGATTGTAGGGTATGTTACTTGTTACTGGAGAGCTTATATAAGATTCAATAGTCTACCTGTCATTGGAGAGATTGTAGGGTATGTTACTTGTTACTGGAGAGCTTATATAAGATTCAATAGTCTACCTGTCATTGGAGAGATTGTAGGGTATGTTACTTGTTACTGGAGAGCTTATATAAGATTCAATAGTCTACCTGTCATTGGAGAGATTGTAGGGTATGTTACTTGTTACTGGAGAGCTTATATAAGATTCAATAGTCTACCTGTCATTGGAGAGATTGTAGGGTATGTTACTTGTTACTGGAGAGCTTATATAAGATTCAATAGTCTACCTGTCATTGGAGAGATTGTAAGGTATGTTACTTGTTACTGGAGAGCTTATATAAGATTCAGTAGTCTACCTGTCATTGGAGAGATTGTAGGGTATGCTACTTGTTACTGGAGAGCTTATATAAGGTTCAACATTCTATCTCCAAGGGAGTGAATGATTCTTTTTCTCTAACCCTATTCACCCATTATGTATCATATTCAAAATGTAATGTTAACGTCACATGCTAAATTCAGGGTTGACGTGACGTTGATGGATTGATGGGAGAACAGGGTAAGAGAAAAAACAGTGCTACCTGTGGCCAGTAGAGATAGCCTGACGTGTTGCTGTACCACGGCCGACAGTGCTACCTGTGGCCAGAAGAGATAGCCTGACGTGTTGCTGTACCACGGCCGACAGTGCTACCTGTAGCAAGTAGAGATAGCCTGACGTGTTGCTGTACCACGGCCGACAGTGCTACCTGTGGCCAGTAGAGATAGCCTGACGTGTTGCTGTACCACGGTCGACTGAGTGCTACCTGTGGCCAGTAGAAATAGCCTGCCATGTTGCTGTACCACGGTCGACAGTGCTACCTGTGGCCAGTAGAGATAGCCTGACGTGTTGCTGTACCACCGTAGACAGTGCTACCTGTGGCTAGTAGAGATAGCCTGACGTGTTGCTGTACCACGGCCACAGTGCCACCTGTGGCAAGTAGAGATAGCCTGACATGTTGCTGTACCTCGGTCGACAGTGCTACCTGTGGCCAGTAGAGATAGCCTGACGTGTTGCTGTACCACTGTCGACTGAGTGCTACCTGTGGCCAGTAGAGATAGCCTGCCATGTTGCTTTACCACGGTCGACAGTGCTACCTGTGGCCAGTAGAGATAGCCCGACGTGTTGCTGTACCATTGTCGACAGTGTTACCTGTCGCCAGTAGAGATAGCCTGACATGTTGCTGTACCACGGCCGACAGTGCTACCTGTGGCCAGTAAAGATAGCCTGACGTGTTGCTGTACCACGGTCGACAGTGCTACCTGTTGCCAATAGAGATAGCCTGACGTGTTGCTGTACCACAGTCGACAGTGCTACCTGTGGCCAGTAGAGATAGTCTGACGTGTTGCTGTACCACGGCCGACAGTGCTACCTGTGGCCAGTAGAGATAGCCTGACGTGTTGCTGTACCATGGCCGACAGTGCTATCTGTGGCCAGTAGAGATAGCCTGACGTGTTGCTGTACCACCGTCGACAGGAGTATGTCGTCCTCTTGGTTATTCTCCAATCAGTCACAACTATCCTTTAATTTAGTTTTAATGCATCTGTTAACAGCACAATGAACTGCGGGTAGAGTCATCAATGTTTTAAATGGTTGATACAGATTGTGGTTCCGGAAGTCCAATGGCATGCAATCCAGGCACTATTCTAGCTTTACTACGCCAGTAATTTGGTTAGTGCAGCACTGGATTAGGCCGACTTGCCCTCAACATCCGCTGCTATTGAATTACACATACTGGGGGACCTTCCTGGGTAGGGACCAACACTTGTATAATTACCAAAGGGACAATCTCCGCCTATAGCTAGTTGCCTAGCTCTCTCCTCAATGCTGGATTAACTTTCCCCGCCCAAATACTTGTTCTGTATAAAGCTATTAGTACAAATGTGTCTGCAGTATTTCTCGGCTATAAAAGACTCCAGTACAAATGTTGTTGCCAACAAATGCCAATACAAATGCAAAGTACAATTTGCAAGAACAAATACCTGTCTCTTGAAGTAAAGGTGCTTTTCTGATGAATACAAATACTTGTCAGTAACGATGTTTGTTGTAGAATTGACTGTTGGTGATACTGGCCATCTCTATAAAACAAACAAATTGTCTGATATCGTTTCTTAGGCTTCTTGTTAGGAAGATGTCACATTGATATAATCTCATTTAAGAAACATTTCTGTCATAGTATATAATTTCTTTATAAAAATCACGACACCGTCCTTTAAGCTTTATAGTGTTAAGAGGATCATCAGTGCTTAATTTACCTATATGTGTGCAATACACGGAACAAAACTATTGTTTAGACTAAACTAATGTATTGCCTAATTGTTAGTGTCCGTAGCTGAGAATTGGAAGGAGTTAATTAACCATCTCATGGTTCAGTTAACATCCTGAATATCCTGGTAATAGTATTTAAAGTAGGGAATCTGTAGTAATTCCTACATGCCATTGAACAGGTAGTTGAGGATAATTATCTGTTATAACGAAGTGTGTGATTGGAGCTTGAAGTGGGATGACCTAATGCCTCGTGTTTATTGATCTATTGTCTAACGGTCTGGTATAACTGATGCTTGTTGTACGTATTGTTATTGTTTTATGAGCTGCTGTGGTGTGTAGTCCCAGGTATCCCCCTACCACATCTATCTTACACTTACAAGTCATTGTGGTTTCATTTATGATTGAGGAGCACTGGAGAAGAGTATTTACTTTACATTTAAATATGACTTATTTATGAGTATTACATTGGTGATTCGTTTATGCGGAACAACCGGTTTGTCCATTTTTAAATGTAACAATTTCGGGTATAAATCCTGGCGGACCTGCAAATGTTAATGTAGACCTTGCTAGATCCGACCTAATTTAATAAACGAACAACTGTGGTCTGACCGGTTCAACCGCTTAAACGAAAACGGCCAAGGAAATCTGTAATGCTGTCAAATAGAGTTTGATATGAATTTGAATTCACTTTATTTTCAGTTCACAGTTTCATTCATATGGAAATTGCTCACCTGGTTAGTTTGGATTATATGTCTCACAAAAATTAGGTTTCCTGGATCAAAGAGAACAATAATCACAATAATTAGACTAATACAATAATGGATATAGATATAATGGTCACGGAGTATAGGTATGAGCCTGTGTATGTTACATAGGTATTAACTAATCAGAATACAAGCTTAAAACGTCTTAGGTTACAGAAAAACCAATTAGACGAACATAGTTTATTTACCCTGACACTGTCGTACATACCATTGTGTGTGGAGATGTGCAGGATTTCACCAGGGGGGTAATCTGTTAAAGTTTGGCACAGATTTGGCTCTGAACATAATTTCTACCTCGGAAACCTTTATACTGTCACCATGGCAACCACTAACATGAAGA
The DNA here is from genome assembly GCF_002113885.1 of Mizuhopecten yessoensis. Lineage (NCBI taxonomy): Eukaryota > Metazoa > Mollusca > Bivalvia > Pectinida > Pectinidae > Mizuhopecten > Mizuhopecten yessoensis. Next base: position 227,796 of record NW_018408908.1, on the reverse strand, counting down.
CATTAATTATCACTCAAATTTTCCTTCCATCACTTGCCAATAAAATGATAAGTTTTCTCCCTGGACAACTTTACATGAGAGACTGTATGTAATTTCTTAAACATAAAAAGCGTTTACTTATAACTATGCTTATCCTTTATACTAGTACTGTACGTTGTGTGTTAATTAATGCTCATTTCTAAATATTCTCTCGGAAATATGTATTTTTTTTTTATATATATTTGATGAAAAAAAATACCAAAGAGTAAACCCTTTTTAAACAAAACACAGTCATAGCAGTGAACCCTGGTTAAACTAAACAGATTTGTTTTAGTGAACTGTCTCAATTAAAACTTCAAGAAAAGTGTAACAGCTACCGGTATTTGAAGGATTGAGCTAGCCTACAATCACCATTTGTTTTGATGCTCATGCAAACTCAGGTTTTGTGCTCATTCTCACTTCCTCATTAAAATCTATCAGTATTTCATATTATTGCCTATTTTGTAGTTACTTCGTTACACTTGTGCTTGAGTACCATTCCTGTGTTAAATGTTTACTTTCTGATCATATTGCAAGAATTAGTGAATTACATAAAATAAGGAAGATACTTTTATTATAATATAACTTAGCTTTGGGCATGATAATGGTTTTACGAACACTGGTTTACACAGTTTTCTGGACGTGAAGGGTTCAGACAGGGCAGGTTCATAGTGTATTCTCCTAAATTGGGTTATTTCTGTCAACTCTCTGATAAAAAGCATTTTTTTTATATCCAATGTTTCCTTGAATATTTTATTCTATCAATAACTTGATTTTCTTGTCAAGTGCTCGATGAACAAACTCCTGAAGAGAAGAGAGATCATTGAATTGTTTTTTACTTCAGGGACACTTCTTTCCAAACTTTGGCACCAATTTTTCAATCACTGCACTTGTGACCTCGTGTTTGGGAGTGAGGTTTAATTTGCTGCAAAATTGACTCACATTTAAGACGTTGCCATGGAGATGTTGTTTAAGTTATTCAAATGACTGGATCATAGTCTCAAATGGAGATGAGTCATTTTGAGTTTTTACGTTAACTACAAAAATATTTGGGATGAAATCACAATTCGCACTTGAAAGACTTTTTGAAATATTGTGTGCAAGCCTTCTGTGTAACATTTCTGTTCTAATGGTCTTAGAGCCATAGTAACACATTTTAGCTGTAAACTACGGAGCCTTTTATGAATTTTAAGATGTTGTTTGTTTTCTATTATGTATCAAAATTAAAGATATCATAAATAGAAATTTAAATATTAACTCCAGAATTTAAATATCAATTCCGGTCAGTTAGCAGGTTTCCAAAATTTGGCTAAAAAGTAAGGAGAGTTATGCCCCTTTGTCTCATGTAATGACATTTGTTTATGATCCTGACCGTCCATAGCGATGGTTACTGTTGGTTACAGTTATCAGTACCAAACAGTAGCCATTGTAATTAACAGGAAGACACTTACATTAATGGAGCATACCTATACCAGTATGTACATTTAATTATTAACTTGCTGTTAGGTTAACGAAGACATCTACACCAAAATTGTATATAATAATTAACGGGCGAGTGGGATTTCCCGAAGATTGAAGAATGAAGAATGTACATCAGGTGGAGGGGGGGCACAGTAGTACTGTTAAACCTGTCATTAGAGATGAGTTATTTTGGGCATGAATACCTCATTCTAGGTGATTACAATTAATATTCATTCAATAACCTGTCTGAGAGACCAGCTGTTAAACCAGAGATAACCTGATGGTGTGGTAGTTGTAAGACCAGTAAAATGGTGTAACATTGCAAAAGGATCAAAACCAATTAGTCATGAATTTTCTAGTTTTGAATGTTTAAAAATATACATAATGTTGTATTTGGAAATTGAAACTTAAAGTCAAGGTCACCAGATCTATGTGCAGTATGGTAAAACATTTCCACCGCCACCGGTCGTGACATTTAAATGTGTAAAGAGTAGATTGTCTCTGTCAAAAAATATTATCATAAGGATAATTTCGTGAGGAGGACACCCATGCTAATATAGACACACAATCATTGACACTCTCTAACACTAAAATTAAATGTTCATAGTTAGCTGCCTTTAATTTTGAGATATATGACAACCATTTATTGGCGAGTGGTTGTTCAAAGTCTTTTAATGAAAGCAAATTTCCACCTAACAGCCTTTCCACTACATCTATGGCAAAAACAATACATACAGAAATGTGATGGATATTCTTGTAAAGCAATTTTTTATGACGGGAGCAATAAATTTTAAATGTTATTCATTATGAAACGGAAATTTGTTTTTGTGTGAGAGTCTGCTGCGCTCGGAACAAGTCCTGCGAAATGTGAGAGATTTGGTTACGAGACGGTACCAGTGCTGTTGCACGGTGGTAGAACATTGGAGAACATTGTATGGTAAATGTGTCCATATGCATCAGAATCAGTGCCTGTGATCAGTGAGGAAAAACTCACTCTTATCGACTCTCTGTGTCAGATCTCCACATAGATACCATCATTTAAAATTCATATCCTCCCTTTTGATGACAGAAGTGTAAAACCTTGTTGATCGCCATAAAACGCCCCCTACATGAGCCAGTCACCGCGACTTTCCCGACAGGGTTGTTTCTGTTTGGTCTTTGTTGTAAATAAATGTTTTTATCGGTCACTGATAAAAATATTACTTAATTTTTTTAACTGGGTGAATGGAGTTGAATTAAGTCTGTGACCATTAAGATGCTTTTTATGATGTAAGGTGGGGAAAAGTCGGTGGATGTGGAGTGATGGGGTGGGGTAGTTATTCAAAACTGTTAGAGCAGAAATAGAAATAAAATACGAGATTAATATCTTACGAAAAATTTAAATGAAATAATTTCTTTCAGTGTTTTATAACTTTTGTTTACGGTCAGTGATGGCCATGCTTGCTTTATAAATGTGTACATATCGTACTAGTCATCGAAACGTCACAGAATATTTTATTGGTTGTGTAAAAAGAACTTCTCATAATCCATACTAATTACCAACCTGAAGGAAATGTTTAGAACTGCTTGCTTTAGTGATACTGTCAACTTTTATATATGAAATGGATATATCTCGGCCAGATCAAGTATTATCTTTACCCATTTGGTATAATGACTTAATCAAAATAGGCAATTATACACTGTATTATAAGCGATGGTTTGATAAAAGTGCGTTTTTCATAAATGATCTAATTAAGGAAGATGGCAGTTTCCTTCAACATAATGAGTTTAATGATATTTTTAATTTAAATATTAACTTTATTGATTATAATGGTCTCATTTTTGCAATAAGAAAATTAGGCTGGACTTTTGAGAAAAAACTTACACTACCATTGATACCACTGTATATCAATATAATTATCAAACATAAAAAAGGTACAAAGGATATGTACAATGTGCTGAACAAAAATAGTGTGGTGCCTACAGGTCAAATAAAGTGGAATAATGTATTTGGAAATATACCAAGTGAGGATTGGAAGAAAATATACTAACTACCTTTTGACACTAATACAAATTCTAAATTACAATGGCTGCAATTTAGAATTAATCATCACATTTTAGTTACAAACACCTTTTTGAAAAAGATTAATTTGGTTCAGTCTGATATGTGTAATTTTTGCCTCATAGAAAAAGAAACTATTCAGCATGTACTATGGCAATGTAATAAAGTCCAACATGTTATACTTGCTTTCCAAATTTGGATCCAAACTACTTGTAATGTGACTTTTAATATATGTAAAAAAAAAGATTTTATTTTTGGGAAAATAACACAAGATCAAAATCTGAATAACAGGGCAGAAAATGTCACAATTCTAAATGTGAAACACTACATATATTGTCAAAAGTGTTTTTGCAAAGAGCTTTACCTACAGTACCTACTCTAATCAGTAAACTGAAAACAGCATACACTATCGAAAAATACATAGCAAAAAAATATGACAGGGAAGCATCTTTTATCAAAGATTTCAGCAGTTCTAATTTGTATGTTTAGATACATACATATACCAAGCAACTATATTGTCATTAAGGATAAAAACTAAGTAAATCTACTTTTTTTCTCTCCTCTTTTTGCAAGTATTTTTTTTCTCTGATTTTCTTTTTCATTGGCTGATAAATTACAATAATCACCCTTTCATGAATAATTATTGCTTTCGTCGGGAATCTCTTTTCCTCTCTTCTTACTCTTATGTCTCTCTTATCCCTGTCCCTCTATTCCATCCTCAGACGGTTCATCATGTGTATGATATATGTTTGGAATTAATAAAAAAAATGAAAAAAAAACAAAAAAAAATTGTACAAAAATACAACCGAACCTCAATTAAATTAACCAAGCAATGTACAATTAATCATACCATTTACAATAAACCATGCGTTATACAATAAACCATTCCATTTACAATAAACCATGCGTTATACAATAAACCATACCATTTACAATAAACCATGCGTTATACAATAAACCATACACCATTTACAATAAACCATATGATGACCTTATTCATATGTTCAATTAGCACACTGTTGTGGTGAAGTCTTTAGCTGAAACAAGCCTAGATCCTTAACACTTCAATGAAACCGTGTAGTCTGGAACCTTTAGCAGAGTGTTATATTGCAGTTCTTTATGGCTTTCTCACAGGTACTTAACCTTCCGCTGACCTTCACGCAATCAATAGAAACAACTAGGGGCCGGAAAGGTAATAGGGATGATGATGACCACCACTGACCACAGAGCTGTGTTGACCATTGATTTTTGGTTAGTTGTTTGTTGTTTGGCTTAATTGGAACTCCATGCAGCTGTTCCAGGATTTTTTATTTCCAGAAATTAACCAAGCTTAATCAAATCTGTAGATGATGGCAGTTATTGCAGACAATGAGATCATGTTTAAAAGACGGATGTGACTTGGTCGCAGAAAACTGTAGAGGGGATAATAACCTTATAGATATTCCATATTTTCAAGTTTAGCAATTTAAAGACTTAACTTGTACTTTTCATGGTTATTTTCATTTCAGTGGATTCTTCATTAACACAAGCACCTCACGTAATGTTGAAGTCATTGTGTGTATAGATGTCTGTTTAAATTAATCTTCTATTGTAGAGAAACATTCACTGTTAACGTTCAGGATTTTGTTTTAATTTAAAACTTAAGGGTGACATGCACACCTTGCTGTGACACGTACAAATCTCCATTCAGAAGAGTTCCGTACTGAAACAGGAAACAGTTTTACAGATGGTAATTTACACTTGGGTTACTAACTGATGATATTGTTGAAAGTTGAAGTATTAAACTGTTTATTTTCAAACATAAGTGAGGGCTGATTATAAACTGAAGTAACAAGATAGCTATCATTTGTATTGTATATAAAGTGATTTGTATTCTGAATCCACGTTCACTACTGTGTCAAACTTAAAGGTCTGACATTTGTTAGGAATGACCCCATCACATCCTCATTACCTACTTATTCAAATTGTACAATTGGCAAGTAATTTAAAACAAAAAATTCAGAATGTGGAGACTAGATATCATAGATGTCGTCATGTCCGCTGATAATCAAGTCATCATGTCCGCAGGAAATCAGTGGATAAGTGTTGGTATGTATCATGTCTAACGTGTGTCAGCTATCGTGACATCTGTAATGATACTCATTAGGACCTGTCAATGTCATTTTGGACGTAGATTTCAAGCCAAGATAGATTTTTCAGGGAATCCAACAGGTTGCTTCTTAATGGTCATTGGGTGTGTAGAGGAATGTGGTGCTCTAACCAGGCCGGATACAGTATAGCTCCTCGTACCCAGGTCGGCCATTTGTAATCTAAACAATTTGTATACAAATCTAACCTACAGATGAGGGATCGGTTGATAATGATATTTTATTATCATTTTCTGACAGGCAAATTGCTCTGCCGTTATAGTCAAGGCTGCTGCGCAGTATCCCGCTAGTATAGGCTTGAACATTGAATCGGGAGCGTGTGTTATGTGTTGTAACTACCTCAAAAGTGGAAGTGTTTGCAGGTGTTTGGTAATGTGTACCAAGAGAGGCCATTTAAAAATTAGAGGTCACAAGGTAAAAGGTCACTGTTTAGGATTAGGGAGCAGTTTAGGATTAGGGAGCAGTTTAGGATTGGGGAGCAGTTTAGAATTGGGGTGAAGGAAATGATCGAGTCCTCTATGTCATGATAGACTGGTCATAATATACATGTCCATTTACCATGATAAGGATACCATAATAAAGATGATGAAATCATAATGTTTTTGACAGAAAAATGCATTATATTTTATCCTACAACCTACACTGAAATTTCCAAATACTAAATACAACAAACTTGACATATAATTACATGTGCAATGAAATCCTACATTCCTGGAGTTTGACACAAACTTGGCTAGTCTTGTTAAAATCATATAACACTCTATAGCTTCTCCTTCTGTATATTGTTGCACACACTTAAGTCAAACAATGATACTTATAAAAGTGCTAATTCTATGATATGTAATCAGTTTACAAAGCAATCAACTACACTTAAATGCAAGATGCCAAGTTGTTGATGCTGGTATGTTTAAGCATGAACATTTCATCAAGTATAAGCTTTTCGTCTTTGAATAAAAGTTCATCACTTTTCAAGTTAAAACTCTTTTATTAATATATGAAGGGTTTTGGTTGAAAGAATCTCTAAAAAATCCCAAAGTTCATTGTGGTAAATACCAATTAGAGGGATGTGCCCTAATGATTGCAGATAATTGAAATATTACTAAAAAGATAAGACTATTGTGTCCCATTGCCTTACTAAGGAAATCATCAGGATAGAGATGGGATTCTGATCCACAAAATGGCATATGTCAACATCCTGTCACTGCCAGTGTCAACCTGCTTTACTAGGTCCATGCTGTGTCATATAAAATATAGAATTCTAAGGGACTTTGACATTCCACATTTATAACTCCATATCAATATCCCAAATGTTTAGAAAAAGTGTTTATTCTCTTGTCCACAACATTGTTGAACCCAGGTGGAGTATAAAATGGCCTGTAATAAGTGCTACAGTGTCTAAGTTGTTGTGTTTAAGGGAGGTGGCACTATGGAAAATAAGACTTTTAGAAGTGTTGTCCTGTGGCAAAATGATCAATAATTGCTTCAAGCACAAACACAAACAAAAAAACAAAAACAAAAATGTGGAGGTATTAGTCAGGTGGCCTAGGCCTATAAGTAAGTGTTTGATAAGGCAGATCTTTAAATAGCATGATAATTCATGTGCGATGGTATTAATATATTGTGGACATTTAGGGGAGGATGTGGGTAGTGCTCGGTCCTACACAATTACAGTAAATCATGCTAACCTAATTACACCTACTTTTCTAAGGTCACAACCTTCACGCTCATTTGGTACAGTTATCTTGCTTGCATATATATGTTTTGGGGGGGGGGGGGGATTTTTGAGGGGAAAAATGTTTTACTTAAAAGTAAATCATAAATACGTAGAGGACATACAACCACATTGGGTACAGACCAAGTCTGAACCAACCAAATTGATATCAAACTGGTTATTTAAGGATCAATGTATAATACAATGTGGCCTGGTTTTGGACAAATTGGCTAGGATTGATGCTCTTTATCTTGTATTATAATAACCTAACATTTTGGATGTAAATGGTAGAATCACATTTCATAAGATGTATAATGTTACAGTGATAATGTACTTGAGGGGGGACCAGTCTAGTAATTGAGGGGGGACCAGTCTAGTAATTGAGGGGGGACCAGTCTAGTAATTGAGGGGGGACCAGTCTAGTAATTGAGGGGGGACCAGTCTAGTAATTGAGGGGGGACCAGTCTAGTAATTGAGGGGGGACCAGTCTAGTAATTGAGGGGGGACCAGTCTAGTAATTGAGGGGGGACCAGTCTAGTAATTGAGGGGGGACCAGTCTAGTAATTGAGGGGGGACCAGTCTAGTAATTGAGGGGGGACCAGTCTAGTAATTGAGGGGGGACCAGTCTAGTAATTGAGGGGGGACCAGTCTAGTAATTGAGGGGGGACCAGTCTAGTAATTGAGGGGGGACCAGTCTAGTAATTGAGGGGGGACCAGTCTAGTAATTGAGGGGGGACCAGTCTAGTAATTGAGGGGGGACCAGTCTAGTAATTGAGGGGGGACCAGTCTAGTAATTGAGGGGGGACCAGTCTAGTAATTGAGGGGGGACCAGTCTAGTAATTGAGGGGGGACCAGTCTAGTAATTGAGGGGGGACCAGTCTAGTAATTGAGGGGGGACCAGTCTAGTAATTGAGGGGGGACCAGTCTAGTAATTGAGGGGGGACCAGTCTAGTAATTGAGGGGGGACCAGTCTAGTAATTGAGGGGGGACCAGTCTAGTAATTGAGGCTATTATTGCATTACATGCCACAACATGAAAATACCACTCACTGGCACAACCCTTTACAATTCAGATAGAAAACACTGGATACTGTAACATTGTTCTGTTAAAAGGCTCCTCAGTTACCTCTGACCTGTGACCTGTGACCTGTGACCTTTCATAAGGATTCTTAAAGACAGAAGTGACCTAGTTGTGTTGATGCAGCAACATAAAATCAACTGTTAATATTTTAAAAGTTAACAAAAAAATGAGTTGTTTGTATTTTTTTTTTTTTTTGGGGGGGGGGGGACCCTTAACCGTCTGTTATCAGCCTTTCTATTGCTCCCTTACCCCATGTATACCTCACCCCTATCCCTATAACCCGCCTTTAACATACCTCAGGGGTCCATTGCTCACCCCTACTCCTAAACACCCCACCTCGTACATACACCAACTTCCTACTCCTAAACACCCCACCTCTTACATACACCAACTTCCTACTCCTTAACTGGTATTTGGATTAGGGAATGTACATGTTCTGTAAAATCATCAAATAGGAAATCAAATGTACTTTTCATAAGAAATGATGCTTCATTATTGATGAATAAATGGCCTTGCATGGTTCCACAATCTATATATACAAAGTAAGTCTGGCAAAACAATTATTGGTCTATTATTCTTTGAATTGAATTTCCATTGTTTTTTTACCTCTAGGTACAAAAGATTAAAATGTTTTACCCTTTTAAGGAAGTTCTCAAGCTGTTGGCATGATGGATTGGTAGTAAATGATGTATTTGGTGCTAACAATAGCCGCCGTGGGTCTCCCTGTCTTTGATCACATGTACATATCCACACTTGTAATGGATCACTTCCCGACAGAATCCTGCCATTCTGTGAAAAAATGCATATTCACAGGAATTAACTTTCCTGATTTCAGGCATTGTTTGCCATCGATCATTCATCATTTTTGCTTGCTTGTGAAATGTCATTTCTCAAAATATAAAACATAATGGATTATAGAGGTTGTGTTATATAGTGGGTTTGTTGTATTTCCATCAGGGTAAAATTCCACTGCATTTCTGACTACAGTTTCGTCAACTGACGATATACCATCAATATTCGCACACTGAGCCAGGAAATCAGGTCCCAGTAGATGCATGTTTTAACGTTAAAAAGCATAGCGAGCTTGCAGCATATTTGCAAGTTAGTAATCATTCCAAAATCTTTACATGCTTTTAAATCAAAATAATAGGTATATTTGCGGTATTTGAAGAAATATTTATGTACAGTTGTGTGACCGCACAATGCACCAAAAATACCGTGCATACATCGTTCACACACCGTCCGCACATCGTCCACACATGGTAACAATCGTTCGCCCCGCGGTTCTCTCCGCACAACTGTGCGATTTGGTACAATTTGTTGACCAATATTACGGAATGAAAAAAATATGGAAGGCTGGTATGCAATAATGTACACTGTTTATATTACTGTAATTTCTCATCACAATAATTAAGATTATGTACAACTTTACAATGTGTGTTACACAGTGCTACAGTGACCATTAGACTGTCAAAAAAGGGTCTAGCTATAGGGTAACAGAACAGGTAAATAACAATTTGTTGAGTGACCAGAGTTTTACCTGGCCTGTGCCTGACACATATAGATGATATGTGATACCGTATGCCCGTTATGAAAACATAACCGGAGGTTTAATATTTATTATTTGCATTTGTTTTGGTCTATATGCTCCCCTTCACCTGTTCTTCACACCTTGGCGATTTACGTAAATGCCCCGGGCGGGGGATAACTACCCTCCAGATACAGGTACAAAGTGGCTAGGTTTAACGGTGTTGCCGAGACTGTGTTGTAATTGTACATGTGTCGATTTAGGTTGTTTAAAAAACACCGAAAACACCGTTTCTAAATTTAAGAAAGTATAGACCGTACAAATGTGCGCAAGCAATGATCGTCCAGTTATTTATCATTCGCACTTTGTGCACACACCATTAACATACCGTGCGCACAACGTTCACACACCGTTCACACATTGTGCGCACACTGCACATTGTGTAACGTTGTGCGATCCCACAACTGTATGTATGTATGTATAATTACGATAATTTAAAGATTAATGAGCTTCTTTTGTTCTTCCTTACACCTCTTACCCTTTCTGACAGCAATATTTTAGTTGTGTTTCGGTGATATTTTTGTACAAGTTTGCTGTGTGATACCTTGCTTTAGTATGCATGCCTAACCAAGATCTGCTTTTCCCCTAAGTTCAACTAACTTTCATGCCATAAATGTTAATAATCATAATCTATCTTTCACAAAATACCAAGGAAATTTCAATTGTTTCAAACACAGACTCACAAACTGAACTTGTCAACTTCATTCTAGCATGGATGGAAAATATATCTCTTCAGTTGACGATCTCTTTCGAGCTTAAAACTATATCTGTCACAAACAATGACTTACCACGAAGTCTAGGCAAAGGCGTAGGGTGTTCGTTGAAGCAGGAAATTGTATGGTGAAAAGCAATACTCTGTACATGATTACGTACATACACAAATGAGTGATATACATATATTTCAGGGCTCAGGTGACCATGTGGTAATTATTTTTTGGGTACTAGGTCATCATTCTTAGCATGGCAACGCGGTGAGACAAAGATTGAAGACTAAATTCAATGTTAAAAACTACCATAAACCTCCAAAAAAATCACAAAGAGTACACAAAGGTTGAAGACTAAAATTCAATGTTGAAAACTACCATAAAACTCCTAAAACATCACAACATAAAAAGGTTTGTTTAAGACTTGTAAGAGTACACAGAGGTTGAAGACTACATTCAATGTTAAAAACCAGAGGTAGTACTAAATATACATAAACTGATATACTAGACAGAAACACACAGCTATGTTTGTGGTGCTGTCATTTCAATAATACCCCAATACCAAAAGCATGATTTTGTCTTTATACCAAAGATAATTCGTCTACAAACCAATTTTGAAAATGATTTTGAAAGGAAATTAAGCATTACATTGACATATTGCTTAAGTATGATACCACACAGTACCTCTCAGATGCTGAATTTGATCATTTGTCTATCCAAAATCAGTTTCATGAATGAAATGTGACCCCCCTTCTAAAAAGTATCCTGATATTTTTATGCAGAATAAGAGTATCCGAATACCTTTTCTGCAGGAGATACATTTTATGTGTGACACCAGTGTTTCCCCGGCTGATGACCTCAATCCTTCTCTTTTGAACAGTTTTAGGACTGATGGACACAGTACCAATAATCCTTCCTACAGTTCCACAGCCATTTAACAGGGATTGTGGCAGTGTTCTAGCTGTATAATGCAAACTAGACAACACATCGTCATGGACGGTCACTGCACAGTTGATGGTGATGGTGCCAGCGGTCTGGAGTTTCCTAACAAAACCGTTAATGGTAGATAGAGACACTAGGAAATCACTTAACCAACATGCATTTATCTGTGGCTTTAATTTGTAGAATCATGGAGATTGCCTGTTCCCTTTGATGTTGTGTAAGCCATGGCTTTTTAGGTGTTTTTGATAACAATGTCCAAGTGCAGATATAATGTGTGTGCCTTCCATATGTTTCCATATATGTAAGTTACGCCTCGCAAGTTTTGAGCTCCTGGGTTCCACATGGTTTTTCAACTTCCTTTGTTTTTGTACAACACTAGCTAGCCTGGTCATACTTAAATGATTACACTTGTCAGATGTCACTGGTCCTACTTAAATGATTACACTCGTCAGATGTCACTGGTCCTATTTAAATTATTACACTCGTCAGATGTCACTGGTCTTATTTAAATGATTACACTCATCAGATGTCACTGGTCTTACTTAAATGATTACACTCGTCAGATGTCACTGGTCGTACTTAAATGATTACACTCATCAGATGTCACTGGTCTTACTTAAATGATTACACTCGTCAGATGTCACTGGTCCTATTTAAATTATTATACTCGTCAGATGTCACTGGTCTTATTTAAATGATTACACTCATCAGATGTCACTGGTCATACTTAAATGATTACACTCGTCAGATGTCACTGGTCGTACTTAAATGATTACACTCATCAGATGTCACTGGTCCTACTTAAATGATTACACTCGTCAGATGTCACTGGTCCTATTTAAATTATTACACTCATCAGATGTCACTGGTCATATTTAAATGATTACACTCGCCATATGTCACTGGTCATATTTAAATGATTACACTCGTCAGATGTCACTGGTCTTATTTAAATGATTACACTCATCAGATGTCACTGGTCATACTTAAATGATTACACTCGTCAGATGTCACTGGTCGTACTTAAATGATTACACTCATCAGATGTCACTGGTCCTACTTAAATGATTACACTCGTCAGATGTCACTGGTCCTATTTAAATTATTACACTCATCAGATGTCACTGGTCATATTTAAATGATTACACTCGTCAGATGTCACTGTCATATTTAAATGATTGCACTCGTCAGATGTCACTGTCATATTTAAATGATTACACTCGTCAGATGTCACTTGTCATATTTAAATGATTACACTCGTCAGATGTCACTGGTCATATTTAAATGATTACACTCATCAGATGTCACTGGTCATACTTAAGGATCCATGTACCACTGCTGAAAACTAGTTACGATTCGGAAATTGATTTTTTGAGCACGACTTAAGATTTGTTCAATCATTTCTAAAAGGACAACTATACCTTGCAGGACTTTTATGAAAAAAATAACAGATGAAATAAGCAAATAATCATAAAAAGCAGTGTACCGAGTATAAAACATCAACACAGCTTGACAATGATTTGAACACTGAACTTAAAATGGTCATACCACTCTAACCAACTGGGCTACATGGTCAGTGGAAATGCCCTTACCCAATTGCACTACAGTTATATAATAATAATGATAATAATTTTAGGTTCCTATAGACCACTTTAACGCGACCTAGTTCGTAGGTTGTCTCAAAGCAGTTCACAAATTGTTATCTGTGGTTACAGGGCCTTTGAAACCAGTCAATACCTTTCTCAACTCCCTGGGGAGCATACAGCCGGAGCTGCCATTTCGGCGCTAACAGCTAGCATTCAACAATTCTAGCACTGCCCAACCACATACACATTTACAGCTGAGTAGACTGGAACAAGCGGAGTGAAGTATCTTGTTCAAATAAATATAACAGTGCGGTGCTGTGCCCAGCGTCCTACCACTAGACTACCATGCCTCCTTATATCCAAAATGAAAGGGGGGGGGGGGGGGGGGGGGGATTACTCTATACAAAAACCAACATGGAACTCTTTAGTGTTTCCTGCAGTGGGACAGCCATCCTTAATATTGAGTTCAGAATATCAAGTGAGATACCCAAAGCTTATAATTATCCCTGTGAATTGTTTTGAGCTCAGTATAATGTTTCTTTTTACCCTGTCTAATGCTCTGTCATTGAGCTACCCCTTTAGTTGTTCGGCCTTTGTTTTACATTCACACTGTCAAAAACAGTAATTTTGTATTGAGATCTCAAATTTCAAAAGCACATACATTACAGTTATTTAATAACCTCCCAAACATTATTTACAACAACTGAGATGTTCGTTGTAACGGTAGATGACAATATTGCAACCGTAGTACATCGGGTCTGATTCAGAGGACTTTGGGGGAGACTATCCAAAAGTACGGTAGTTCTGGCTATGTCTGTTGTGATCCTGCAGAACACATTAATGAAAAGTGGTAACTTGATAACTGTATGCAAAGTTCCATTGATTTTCCAATGGTAGTGTGAAGGCATTTCTGTCGGAGGATATAAATTCACCTGAAACCTCTGTATTCCTTGCACAGCAGACGTGTATCTGTGACACAGTCACAGCATAACGGCAAGTGCATTTATTAAGACAGGAAAACCTATAAGCATGAAATATTCACAATTTAAAGCTGATTTGTGAGTTTTCCTCTCGGGGAATTTTTGTCAGGGGCCCTCTACGCTTGTTACCAATATGAGCGTAACGTGGAATTAAAATAATTCCCTAGGCAACTTTTTGAAGACTACTGTTTTATTCTCATACTTTTCATACATTTTGATATAAAAAGGAGTAAGAAGTTAATTGATGTTCATATGTTAGCACCATGTTATCATAACAGCATGCTGTGAGCAGACGGCATCTTCCTATTGGTCTATAATTCATACTGAGGAGAGGTCAATTGTCGCAGGTCGGTGGTATCAAATCTAACGGCATTATTCTACAGTTTAATTTAAGCAGGAATCAGAAATGTCAATTGAGTTATTTCTTACCGAGTCAGAAACTGTCACAAGCATTGCATGTCACTAACCATCGTACTTCTTACAACAGAAGTGTTGGTTGATGTTAATGGAATACAGACAGACTTCTAGCATATTGTGGTTAGCACGTCATACAGATTTAATTCACATGGAAATTGTGAAACACATTCGGATAAAGAAAGTCTGGGTCATTGCACTGCTTATGGTGTACATCTGCTCACACGGCAGTGCTCAACTTGTATTTGTTGTCATCTGGTTTTCATGAAAAAAGGGGCAAGATTTAATTTAAAAATATTTGAAGCACTCAACAAATTATAAACGCAAATCTGTAGAATGGGGAGTTTTAATTAAACTCTGAATGCTTTGCCGATCTTGATAATATTTTCCGTGTTGGTTTGGCCACACCACCCCGCGGCGTTCATTACATTGCTGATATTGTGGGGAGTTCTGCATGCCACTAGTCTGCCTAGTGTTTAGAAGGTATCTCTGTATCTCCTGTGTGTCTTCCAAAACAAGCACACCATGTTGGCTAATTCCTCAGCAGAAACTAAGCAGGAGCATGCATGGGCTGGGCCATTCCTGGCGATCAATTCAACATTTGTGACAATTTTCAAAAACGCTTTGAACTCTGAAGTGATTCCTGTACAGGTAACAGTGTTATCTCTGTAGTCGTGCTGCCCTGAAGCCACTTAACAACCAGCACCAGCACCACTGCCACCAAGCTGAACCGACCGGCACATGAAGGGCCACGGTAGACCTAAAGGGAAGGAACTGTCACTACAACCCCCATCCAGGATTGAGTATCAGCTCAAAAACACTCAATAGTGGCTAGGAAACGCGAGTGTACGTCTTGAGAATTGCGATGGAGTTTTCTTAGTTCGCAATATTGATTCTGCTGTCAGGACCAACTGTGGTCTGTATTGAATACAGGGAGAGCTTCTACTCAAAGCTTTCTTGTCACAGTGCTTACTTAACGTCATATAACACGGGGGGACACTCGTGCTAATATTTACTTCTGTGTTTATTAAGTGACTCCGATTATTTTTACATTATTTGTGAAACACCAATGATGGAAAATCTAGCAGTCCCTCAGCTCACAAGGTGATACCAGGTAAGGATTCTTTATAGCTTCATGTATTTTTGTAGACCCGTTTTTGACACACAGAGAGAAAGGGGGATCCACAGAAAATAACACTTGTGTGACCTACCGCAGAAAAATGATAGCCAACACAGTCGACTGGGATCCTGGACATTGTAGGGACATGTTGAGTTCTACCTAGACTAGTTAAATAGTGGGAGTATTGATAATTACATGGCACTGGGATGCAATTAAAATGAACAGGCATGCCTTTACTTGGATCAGCTTTAAACAGCTTTGTTCATCTCTGTGAAGGTTTTCTTAGATAAAATTTGATGTTCTACAGTTTAAATGTGGATAGCTCATGAAATCCCCGAGTTATGAGTGTTTACTGAAAGTTAGTTATCTGGGAAAGGTGATGAAGATTTACTGAAAGTTAGTTATTTGGGTAAGGTGATGAAGATTTACTGAAAGTTAGTTATTTGGGTATGGTGATGAAGATTTACTGAAAGTTAGTTATTTGGGTATGGTGATGAAGATTTACTGAAAGTTAGTTATCTGGGTATGGTGATGAAAATTTTCTGAAAGTTAGTTTTTTGGGTATGGTGATGAAGATTTACTGAAAGTTAGTTATTTGGGTATGGTGATGAAAATTTACTGAAAGTTAGTTATCTGGGTATGGTGATGAAGATTTACTGAAAGTTGGTTATTTGGGTATGGTGATGAAGAAATCTTGAGGAATTTGAAAATATATCAGAACTTGGTATGTTTCATATTCTTGTCTTTCAAATAAATACAAACACAAGTAAAGCCCTGTTTAAAGACATTTTGGTTGTGAAATTTCATGTGTGTCATATAGTGATTAAACACTAGGTAGAGAGCTTGGTTTCATAAGGCTACAGTGAATCTAAGAGTGTATATGAATGAAATACCAGTAATTGCTTCAAAAGTACATATTGTTTCCTCTAGATGTGTTCACAAGTCCTTAATATCTACAGATACCTGTGTATAATGAACACCTGTTTATAGAGGATTGTATTGTGTTTAGTAGATACCTGTATAAAGAAAACCTGTATATAAAGGATTAGAATGTGTATAGTAGAACCTGTATATATAGAGTTTTTAAAGACAACCTTTGATAGGTTAAGATCAGTGTAGCTCTCTAAGCACCTGTTCATAGAGGATACACAGTGAGTACTTTGTTACTGTATAGATATAGACAAGGAAAGGGAAAAAAACTAAAATCTAAATTAATCTTGTATTCTGATTATGATATCAACCATTTGTTATGTTTTTCATGTAACAGAACATTGCCAATTGTTATGAGTTGAATTTTGCTCTACATATGAAGAAACAAGGAACATGAATTTGTAGCTGTAAACATGCTGATAGCCTTAACTAACATGTGGAGAACTTATGATAACCATAACTGCACCAATGATAACCATATCACAACCCTTATAAACAGGTGTTCTTCACGTTATACTTCCTCCAAATCCTTTGGATTGCTGGTGTCTTCCCTGGCAATGCCTCACGTTTGCTGTTGGTGTTGAACATTGGCTCAAGTGAGGAAGACAAGATAGGTTCTGTCCCCAGGCTGACACATACTAAAGCCCTTAAATGGTAGTTGTTAGTTTTTGTATATACTTGTTCAAAATCTAGGAACTCAGCTAAAATCCTGTTCATTAAGTTTACATTATGAATACTTCAATTAATAAAGTGGTTTTTGATTATATGTGATTAAAAAACAAATTGAAAATAATGTTTTGTTGTATAAGATATCATTGTTTTCCTCAGATGATTACCAGAGTTTGTTAAACCAAATATGAAAGCATATTTGTTATGCAAGATGATTAGTTAATTGGTAATTAAGACCTCAGACACGGTAACGATGGAACTTGTATGGGTGTTATGTTAACGGGAGCACACAGAGTCTGCCATCCTTTTAGGGACATGATGGCGGTATACTGTATGGGCTATAGGTTTGAGGGAGAGGATTAAATACATGATAAATTGCATGTAAGAGGACCAGCCGATGTATTTTGAAGATACAATAGCATGACTATGGATCGTAGATGGTCCCCAGGTGGATAGATTTGGCAAAGATCCGAATTCCAGGGGTGTACAACTAACCTACATCAATACTTATTCTATATCGCCATTTTAAAGTGTGTTCCTAGAAAGGGAAGCTGAATTATCCACAGATCTTCTCTTGTTTATAGTAGCAAGTGTATATATACAAGCCTGCATAATGGATATCAAAGTAGAGAATCAATCTTCCGTTTTAGAGTGCTCTCACTAAGTGAATTGACATTAATATTTTGTGCAATGTTGTCACTGACTTTACACAGTGGTGTGTTATGTACAATGTTATCACTGACTTTACACATTCATGTATAATTTACAATGTTAGCACTGACTTTACACAGTGGTGTGTTATGTACAATGTTATTACTGACTTTACACAGTGATGTGAAATGTGCAATGTTATCACTGACTTTACACAGTGATGTGTTATGTACAATGTTATGACTGACTTTACACAGTGATGTGTTATGTACAATGTTATGACTGACTTTACACAGTGATGTGTTATGTACAATGTTATCACTTACTTTACACAGTGTTATGTACTATGTTATCACTGACTTTACACAGTGATGTGTTATATACAATGTTATCACTGACTTTACACAGTGACGTGTTATGTACAATGTTATCACTGACTTTACACATTCATGTATAATTTACAATGTTAGCACTGACTTTACACAGTTGTGTGTTATGTACAATGTTATTACTGACTTTACACAGTGATGTGAAATGTGCAATGTTATCACTGACTTTACACAGTGATGTGTTATATACAATGTTATCACTGACTTTACACAGTGACGTGTTATGTACAATGTTATCACTGACTTTACACAGATATGTGTAATACACAATGTTATCACTGACTTTACACAGTGATGTGTTATATACAATATTATCACTGACTTTACACAGTGATGTGTTATGTGCAATGTTATCACTGACTTTACACAGTGATGTGTTATGTATAATGTTATCACTGACTTTACACAGTGTTATGTACTATGTTATCACTGACTTTACACAGTGTTATGTACTATGTTATCACTGACTTTACACAGTGTTATGTACTATGTTATCACTGACTTTACACAGTGATGTGTTATGTGCAATGTTATCACTGACTTTACACAGTGTTATGTACAACGTTATCAACGACTTTACACAGTGTTATGTACAATGTTATCACTGACTTTACACAGGGTTATGTACAATGTTATCACTGACTTTACACAATGTTGTGTTATGTACAATGTTATCACTGACTTTACACAGTGTTATTTACTATGTTATCACTGACTTTACACAGATATGTGTAATATACAATGTTATCACTGAATTTACACAGTGATGTGTTATGTACAATGTTATCACTTACTTTACACAGTGTTATGTACTATGTTATCACTGACTTTACACAGTGTTATGTACTATGTTATCACTGACTTTACACAGTGCTGTGTTATGTACAATGTTATCACTGACTTTACACAGTGATGTGTTATATACAATGTTATCACTGACTTTACACAGTGACGTGTTATGTACAATGTTATCACTGACTTTACACAGATATGTGTAATATACAATGTTATCACTGACTTTACACAGTGACGTGTTATGTACAATGTTATCACTGACTTTACACAGATATGTGTAATACACAATGTTATCACTGACTTTACACAGTGATGTGTTATGTACAATGTTATCACTTACTTTACACAGTGTTATGTACTATGTTATCACTGACTTTACACAGATATGTGTAATATACAATGTTATCACTGACTTTACACAGTGATGTGTTATGTACAATGTTATCACTGACTTTACACAGTGTTATGTACAACGTTATCAATGACTTTACACAGTGTTATGTACAATGTTATCACTGACTTTACACAGATATGTGTAATATACAATGTTATCACTGACTTTACACAGTGTTGTGTAATTTATAAAATACAATCAGTAGAATATCAGTGACAGAGTTTACACAGAGATATTTATTTTAGACATGAGTGTACATCTATGCTGAGTACAAAATGTATTAATTATTGTTATATTTGTACATTCACATGGTAAAAAAAATGTCAATTGCTAAATTTCTGAGTAGATCTTAATGACTGTATTTGTTTTACATGTTCACAATGGGAATTCGCCAATAACCTTGTATACATGTAGAAATTATTCCTTTACAAAAAAACAACAAATTATATAGGTGAGAAAGTATTCTGCATCTGCTAGCAATAACTAAATAGGCACACAAAACCTTCTACATTGTGAACAGTTGCCTGTAGACAAATCTACCAGCCTTATGCAGGCCTTTTTTGTTGTTTAAATGTTCCTGGGAAATAATCAATCTGACTCCTTATTGCTGCAGGTTTACAACTTTTTTATCTCTTTTATTGACTGAAAATAGTTGAGGTATGCTTCTTTCGGTCCTAAATATGTACATATATAGCTAAGACCTAGGGTATACCAGCATTCTACGTGTAATGAGGACGTGATATCTCTGATCTTACTTTCTACTTACTTGTTACATGGAGAACGTAAACCCTGTCAGATGATGCTATTTTTTGTTTGTACTGGAGAACTGATTGCTGTTTTATGTGGAGACTCAAAACTTGCTGTTTATTTGTAAATTTTGATTTATATGGAAACTGAAATTTCATAATCAAATTGGCAATTGCAAAAAAATAACACTATCTTTTGAATACATGCAGTTAGGATTGAAAAGAAGTATCTAGCCTATACAAATAAATGTTGTTGTGTTTTTTTAAGAAAGGGATACTTCAACATCAAGAAGCTGCATTTTAGCATGCTAGTATATTGTAGCACACTAGTTTGTGGGAGTATACAGTCCATTTCGTTTTTATGAGCTGCCCAATAACTCTCCCTATACAAAATGAGAAGTTCTTTTTTTGCACAACCAATACAAAACTTTTGATGACTAGTATGATATGTACACTGTCATCTTCATCAGACAAATGACCATTGAATTGTATGCGCGCAAAGGTGTAAAATATGTACGAGTTGTCCACAAAATTGATGTCAATTTTGGATAGTTGTTATATATGTACTGAAATGACTGGATTCAGCTACGCTTTGTTTAATACTTGGTCATAGATGTGCGAGAGTCTTTGTATTTTACTTCTTGTCGTAAGAGGCAACTAATGTGGGACTAGAAATGATAGTATCTGCTGCCCCAGTTACAACACTAGGGACTAGAACTGATAGTATCCGCTGCCCCCGTTACAACACTGGGGACTAGAACTGTTAATATCCGCTGCCCCCGTTACAACACTAGGGACTAAAATTGATAATATCCGCTGCCCCCGTTACAACACTAGGGACTAAAACTGATAGTATCCGCTGCCCCCCCCCTCCCTTACAACACTAGGGAATGGAACTGATAGTATCCACTGCCCCCGTTACAACACTAGGGACTAGATCTGATAGTATCCGCTGTCCCCGTTTCGACACTAGGGACAAGAACTGATAGTATCCGCTGCCCCCGTTACAACACTAGGGAATGGAACTGATAGTATCCACTGCCCCCGTTACAACACTAGGGACTAGAACTGATAGTATCCGCTGTCCCCGTTTCGACACTGGGGACAAGAACTGATAGTATCCGCTGCCCCCGTTACAACTCTAGGGATCTTGGATCCGTCTCCATTCTCTTACCTACTTTATCCTTTGGTGGTGTCTCCGTAAGCACCCAACTTCAATGACCTTAGCTGTTACAAGAAGGTAAAACTCCAAACAAACCAGTAGATCTGAATTACTACAGAACCAAGTTGTTGATCTGAACTACTTCATATTTCAGACTTCTTCATTTACAATCTTAAAACAACTTGGTAACAAGTTACTTTTATTGAATCTGGAAAAAAAAGCTTGACTAATGTTTAGGTCACCTGGCCTGACGATGACTTGGTACGATAAGGAACCGTGTTTGGGGACACTGATCAGTTAGCAATGGTGAAGAAATCAGAACTCTGAAGTTACAGTATATACAACAGTTGACTGCATGTACTTAGGTATATAGGCTATGAAGTTCCCCCTCATGAAGGTTCAAAACAAGTTTCTGTCACGCTGCATTTAAACTGATGATAATCAAGTTTGGACTTCAAGGCAAATAACAATTAATGATAAGCAAGGTAACAGCTATTGTGTTGCGCCTAAATATAGTAGTTTGAACTACTTCAATGAAGTTTGGATTCTTACACAGAGTCTGGAACTCACCATGTACCAGATAATAGGGTTTGTAGTTCAGGTTGTCACATGTAGCAGAACCGTGCCTCAACAAGGATAACAAGGATCCTAATATATATCAGTAAGTATAAATGTCTCAAAACACATGCCTTCAGTGGTCTTGAGATCCAGACAGTTTAAACACTGGTGTTATGGTTGGCACATTTCACATTTGAAAATACTGATTTTTAAATCGCCCTTAAGAATTCCTCCACGGTTCTTTATCCGTCTTAAATAATTCTTGTTATCTCCTATTTCTCATTAAGTACTGAAGGGTTCATTCTCAAATTAACTCTGAAGGTTTTCCTTGTGCCTCAGTTGTGTATGTTTAATTTTGAGACTGATCATCAAAAGAAAATGGCCGACAGGCAGCCATCTTTGATTTTGACAGTGAATGTTTGTTATCGCTATTTGTCAGGAAGTATTGGAGGGATCTGTATCCCAGACCACATATATCTTAATTCCTTTTCCAGAAATTAAGGAAATACATCAATTTTAGAAATTAAGGAAATATATGAATTCTAGTAACACATCTATGTAAAATGGAGGTCTATTATATTCATAAGATTATGAAGGTATAGTAAGTTTCCTTACCAGATCATACTGTATATACATTTGTTGCAATATTTAGGCCAGCATTTCATCAGAAAATATTACAACCAAAAACATTTGTATTAGAACATGAACATGTTTTACCCATAAAATTGATTCAATGTCTTCTCATAATACAGTTATGACTTTCAGTCGGTGGCCGATCCTTTTATAAATCTAACAAGATTAGAAGCACATATGTGACAGAAAATTAAACAAACTTGTTCTTAGAGGACAGAGTGCCCTGGGCTGTGTATTAACTGTTTAGGGTAAGAATTAAAGCAAGACAATTGAAGGCTCACCGAACGCACTTGATGCATCCCCTGGAAATTCTCAGGCTATGACAATCTGAGCAATTATTTTCAACATGTCTGCTGACAACAGATGGTTTATTCATTTAAAACATTATTCCCGAGGCAAGATATTGTTGTCTGGCCAATTTTGTTACACTTATTAAGAAATGAAAACTATATATATAGATGGAGATTGACCACTAAGGGGCTACACTGTAGCTTACAAAGAGGAGGTTGAGGACGGAGGCTGGTCCCACCTGTTCTCGGTACTACTGGAACTCCCCTTGGACTGTAGCTTACAAAGGGGAGGTTGAGGACGGAGGCAGGTCCCACCTGTTCTCGGTACTCCTGGAACTCACCTTGGACTGTAGCTTACAAAGGGGAGGTTGAGGACGGAGGCTGGTCCACTTGTTCTCGGTATACTACTGGAACTCACCTTTGGACTGTAGCTTACAAAGGGGAGGTTGAGGACGGAGGCTGATCCCACCTGTTCTCGGTACTACTGGAACTCACCTTGGACTGTAGCTAACAAAGAGGAGGTTGAGGACGGAGGCTGGTCCGCTTGTTCTCGGTATACTACTGAAACTCACCTTTGGACTGTAGCTTACAAAGAGGAGGTTGAGGACGGAGGCTGGTCCACTTGTTCTCGGTACTACTGGAACTCACCTTGGACTGTAGCTAACAAAGGGGAGGGTGAGGACGGAGGCTGGTCCGCTTGTTCTCGGTATACTACTGAAACTCACCTATGGACTGTAGCTTACAAAGAGGAGGTTGAGGAAGGAGGCTGGTCCACTTGTTCTCGGTACTACTGGAACTCACCTTGGACTGTAGCTTACAAAGGGGAGGTTGAGGACGGAGGCTGGTCCACTTGTTCTCGGTATACTACTGGAACTCACCTTTGGACTGTAGCTTACAAAGGGGAGGTTGAGGACGGAGGCTGGTCCACTTGTTCTCGGTACTACTGGAACTCCCCTTGGACTGTAGCTAACAAAGGGGAGGGTGAGGACGGAGGCTGGTCCCACCTGTTCTCGGTACTACTGGAACTAACCTTGGACTGTAGCTAACAAAGGGGAGGTTGAGGACGGAGGCTGGTCCACTTGTTCTCGGTATACTACTGGAACTCACCTTGGACTGTAGCTTACAAAGGGGAGGTTGAGGACGGAGGCTGGTCCACTTGTTCTCGGTATACTACTGGAACTCACCTTTGGACTGTAGCTTACAAAGGGGAGGCTGAGGACGGAGGCTGGTCCCACCTGTTCTCGGTACTACTGGAACTAACCTTGGACTGTAGCTAACAAAGGGGAGGTTGAGGACGGAGGCTGGTCCCACCTGTTCTCGGTATACTACTGGAACTCACCTTGGACTGTAGCTTACAAAGGGGAGGTTGAGGACAGAGGCTGGTCCACTTGTTCTCGGTATACTACTGGAACTCACCTTTGGACTGTAGCTTACAAAGGGGAGGTTGAGGACGGAGACTGGTCCCACCTGTTGTCTGTATACTACTGGAACTCACCTTGGACTGTAGCTTACAAAGGGGAGGTTGAGGACAGAGGCTGGGCCACTTGTTCTCGGTATACTACTGGAACTCACCTTTGGACTGTAGCTTACAAAGGGGAGGTTGAGGACGGAGACTGGTCCCACCTGTTGTCTGGATACTACTGGAACTCACCTTGGACTGTAGCTTACAAAGGGGAGGTTGAGGACGGAGACTGGTCCCACCTGTTGTCTGTATACTACTGGAACTCCCCTTGGACTGTAGCTTACAAAGAGGAGGTTGAGGACGGAGGCTGGTCCCACCTGTACTTCTGGAACTCACCTTGGACTTCTACAGCGCGTCAACACAGTCAGCATTGTTTGTCGACCATCTTATGACATAAACATATATAAAAACTGTCTATGAAAACAGACATTTCTCAAATGATAAATATACGACTGTCTTTGAAAGTAGATCGTGATCTTTGTATACAAATGAATAGATAATAGACACTGGGTAATTAGGAATTAAACATTTCTTACCTTAATCTGCAAAAAGTTCAAACTAGAAACACTCGGAGATTCCAAGTTAAAAATATATTATTTAGAGTAAAATTGAAGAAACCTTCTCCAGGAGTCGATGTAAACAAACCTTATTTTACTGCCTCCCATCCCTGTCAGCCTGGCCGAGGCAAATCAAATGGACCCCACATACTATGGGATGTCTGTTAGATTGATGCGCTAAGGTTTTGACCGAGTCCTGTATTGAGACTCTTTGAGAAAAAGAAAAGTTCCGTGTAAACCAGAGGAAAAGGAATGATTTTAACAGGTGCTTCCTGATACCCTGTTCCTCAATTTTACTCGGAGGAATTCAACAGTTTTACAACCAGGAACATATCATAAGTTATCAATTATTTCCCCCATATTGTGATATATTTTCACATGAGATAAACAAATTTCAAGACACACTCTGAATGACGATAAATGTATAAACTACCACCTGAGTATCATGGTTTCAAACTTTGGAAATAAAATTAGTCTGTATCACTAGCACATTAATAATGATTCAATAACATCTTGAAGGGATCAGAAATATCTACAATATAAATGTGGGTGCTTACTTCAAAGGGACTGATTCTGTTATTGAGTTACAATTGCACATTAAATTTTCTATATTAGTCTTTTTCGATCATAGCAGCATTTATGTTATTCATAGATACTTCATTCTCCATGACATATGCATTATATGGTATTTGGTTATATTTTTCGAAGATCACATTTGATGTACATTTCCAAGTTGAAACAGGTGAAATGACATCCTTCAGAGATTTAAAACATGATTTAGTTTCCATAGTGATGTGGTGCTTCAGCTTGCAGGAAGACATTTTTATCCTCTTTTCCAATAAAATAATGTACATAAGTGTCGGGAATGATCATGTTTTTAAGGACACCGTATATCAACTAGTATATGATATGGCGGTGATAAAGCTTGTTTACTTGACAGTGCCCCATATGGCTGCCAAATGTTTCATTACACAGAGATTAACACAGAGTTACGATGTTTCCTATCACAAGAATCTTTCAAATATGAAATTTGGTTCTTCAATTACGGAGCTTTATGGCTAACCATTTAATAAGAAGTTTGCTGATACGAAAAAACTTTTGCAGAAGTATTGCTGTCATTTGGTGCAGAACCTGAAAATGCAAATAGAACCAGCAGCAAAAATAAACATTTGTTTTGTGGCGATCATAGTCGTGATAACTCTTCACTTCTGTAGACTTACATACATCATTCTTAATGACCAAGATCAACAGTGAGACCTAGCTGATGGCCGTGATTACACCGCCAGGTCTATGCATAATATACAGGGTTCAATTAAGACATAAATATAAACGCAGAAATGTGTTTTAAAGTTTTTATGACAGTTATTTATATACTTGAGAACATTTTGTATGGAATCTTACAAATGTGTTGCTTTGAAGCATAAATAAACAGGCATGTGTTGTTTTTTTGTAGTGAATTAGCTAATGTTGTCAGAGTGTTAGCTGTATATGGCATCCATCTTTGTGGGCAAGCACCTGTGTGACAGGCTAATTACACACAATGGAGATTCATATGTCTGGTAAAACAAGGCTGGTGATAGGTATACTACAATACGTGGTCAAACAAGGCTGCTGATAGGTACATGTACAATACATGGTAAAACAAGGCTGCTGATAGAACCGATACATGGTCAAACAAGGCTGCTGATAGGTATACATGTACAATACATGGTCAAACAAGGCTGCTGATAGGTACAATACATGGTCAAACAAGGCTGGTGATAGGTACATGTACAATACATGGTCAAACAAGGCTGGTGATAGGTACATGTACAATACATGGTCAAACAAGGCTGGTGATAGGTACCTGTAATTAAGAAAATGTGTTAAGGGTTGCCAATGTTACTACTGTACATACTACTGTACAATAGATTACACTACTTGAGTTGTGTGGTGTCAATGTTACTACTGTACAATAGATTGCACTACTTGAGTTGTGTGGTGTCAATGTTACTCCTGTACAATAGATTCCACTACTTGAGTTGTGTGGTGTCAATGTTATTACTGTACAATAGATTGCACTACTTGAGATGTGTGGTGTCAATGTTACTACTGTACAATAGATTGCACTACTTGAGTTGTGGGGTGTCAATGTTACTACTGTACAATAGATTACACTACTTGAGTTGTGTGGTGTCAATGTTACTACTATACAATAGATTACACTACTTGAGTTGTGTGGCTACTTGAGTTGTGTGGTGTCAATGTTACTACTGTACAATAGATTGCACTACTTGAGTTGTGTGGTGTCAATGTTACTACTGTACAATTGCCATCTAGATCACCAACATTCTAAGCTTTTTGCAACTTAATAAACATTTTGCATCATATTACATTAACATCTTGCAATAGAAACAATTGAACCGTGAAGGAAATGGTGTTTTTTTCATGCTTTGGTATCCTACATCACTGCACGGCTTTGATTCGAACATATACAACATAATCTCGGTCCATTTCCTGCACCCCAGAAAGATAATGACTAAATGTGCACAACAATTATACATACGCAGCAGGTCCTGGTAGGTATAGCAATACTTGTAATATTTAAAGGCTAGTATAAAATAATATAGTTTTCCTATGATAAGCACACTTTACCTTAACAACCCCTGTAACTTTCTTTTTCGTGGATGAGAGAGAGAGAGGAGAGGAGGGAGGGAATCAAACTTAGAATTAACAACCCCTGTAACTTTATTTTTTGTGTATGTCAATTTGTTTAAAAAAAACGTTGTCAGCTTAATGGTTTTTGACACACAAAAATTGCATAAGCAAAAATGTTCTTAAGCATTTTTGAAAACGCAAAATATATTTTGAATTCACAAATTGTAAGTATCAAGATGTTTTTGTGTTCATTTGATCCTTTTGAATTCAGATGTTGATATGAGTGACTAAAAGCATTAAGAAATATAAAAATTATTTATCAACAACACAGCTATAACAAGGCTTAAATATCTGCTCTACAAAGACCTACAAGTGCCATGTAAGACATTTAGAGATTAGTTCAATGATGAAATTATAAAAAAAGCTTTCTAATTAGGCTTACATCTATATTCATGTAAGAAACTTTATAAAGTACATGTGCTTCTAATTGGGTGACACGTACACTTTGAACAATCATGTTTTGAGTCTTCAAAATATGCCAATCGAAAAGTACAATGAACTGAGCAGGTTGCTATGGCAACTTATGTAATTGTGACACGGTAGTATTTGATAATGACGATGATTAGTTTAGGATAACCCACATGTTAACATGCCTCATACCATGCAGATTTAACGGTGCTTTTAGAGTCCGGGTTGTAATCCCAGAGCTTTTAATAAAACATCAAATGTCTGTATGTAATTCAGTTACTCAGGGTAGTGTCTGATGTGGGTCCCTATGTTCTGACAGATCATAGCATTATCACATGATGTTGAATCTTGGGTAATCCATCATGAATGTCTGTACCACATGATAAACAAACTGTGCACCTAAAATTAACAGAATATTCAGGCAAAGAATATTCAGGCAAAAACATGTTTGCTATTAATTAGTCTAACCTGAATTTAGTCAATTCTGTGTGAATTAAAGAATGGAACATTAGATACAGGTTGGAAAAATAAATATGTGTTTTATATAATATTTAGTTGGCTCACAATAAGATTAAATACGGTAGTAGGAATACCTTTTTTTTATTAATTCCTTTAAATAACTTGTAGTGGGTTTACTGTAGGTCATAAACGATAGAAGGAATATTTGTGTGGCCTTAAATAACATGTACTGGACTAACAATAGGTTATAAACGGTAGTAGTGATCTTTGTGTGGCCTTAAGTAACATGTACTGGACTAACAATAGGTTATATATGGTAGTAGTGATCTTTGTGTGGCCTTAACTAACATGTACTGGACTAACAATAGGTTAAATACGGTTGTAGGAATACTTGTGTGGCCTTAAATAACATGTACTGGACTAACAATAGGTTATATATGGTAGTAGTGATCTTTGTGTGGCCTTAACTAACATGTACTGGACTAACAATAGGTTATATACGGTAGTAGGAATACTTGTGTTGCCTTAAATAACATGTACTGGACTAACAATAGGTTATATACGGTAGTAGTGATCTTTGTGTGGCCTTAACTAACATGTACTGGACTAACAATAGGTTATATACGGTAGAAGTGATCTTTGTGTGGCCTTAAATAACATGTACTGGACTAACAATAGGTTATATACGGTAGTAGGAATACTTGTGTGGCCTTAAATAACATGTACTGTACTAATAATAGGTTATATACGGTAGTAGGAATACTTGTGTGGCCTCATCTAACATGTAAAGGGATGCGTAAATGTAAGTGCAAGTAAATAAAGCAGCAAGCTTCGCCAGTCCCATTGTCGCCTAATGGTCACCAACTGGGTTTTCAAATTCACCGTTTCTGTCAGATGTGGAGCGTTTTGTCTTGGATGTGCTTTGCAATCCCATCTATGCACCAATTAGAATCGCTAGGTAATATTTATTACAGTGCCGTCGTCAGTTTCAATTACTATACGGATCCGATGGGTGACAAAGTATACAACAAAAGACCACATTAAAGTCCAGCAATAATCAAACGTAGTTCCAAACAACAACTTTAGGTTTTAGAACCATTGCATTTCATTACCTGTCACATTTCACATGTCAGTAAATGCAGTTGCTATAAAATTTCTGACAAAAAGTAAACAGCAAAGTTTTTGTGATGTATTTTTTTTTATTATCTGGCGGCATTTGAAAACAAAATTTAAAACAAATTTTTTGAAGTGATTGCCATTGAACCTCGTAATGGTATTGTTATTGATTTGTTTGACTTTCTAGTGTGGTGAGGTAGATTTAGCCCCAAGATCATATCTACCTTAATACTCGGTAAACAACACGAGAGACAATCAGCTAATTACATGATCAGACAATATAGCATGACCAGGGCGTAGGTACTGTTCCAGGAAAACCTCGCCTACGCTGGAGGTACATTCTTCTGGGTTTTCTTTACCAGAAATGTTCTTGAAGTTTATAAGAATCAAGTAGAGGATACTGTCAATGCAAAACAGATGCATATTCTATCTTTTGTACTTGTTTTAAAATGAAAACAAAATTAAATAAAAAGTTTAAAGTTTTCTTTTAGTCCATTTACTCAAACCTGTCCAATCTGATGGACTGAAATTAGCAACCATAATGCTAG
Organism: Mizuhopecten yessoensis; assembly: GCF_002113885.1. NCBI lineage: Eukaryota > Metazoa > Mollusca > Bivalvia > Pectinida > Pectinidae > Mizuhopecten > Mizuhopecten yessoensis. Next base: position 197,540 of record NW_018408908.1, on the reverse strand, counting down.
AAATGAATTTACATCAACACATTTTTAGTTTTAGTTTTGGAAAACAAAATACAGGAGATAAATAACCAAAAAAAGCTTAATTGAAAAATAGAATAATATTCAAGTCCTAATCTTTGCAGATCCAATATATATCTATATTTACAGCGATGTATGACGGCGTGTATCAGCATGTAAATTATTAGTCTGAGGGAGTATGAATAGACCTGTTTTATAGTGTCTACTCAGCAACATCATAGCTTCTCCAGCCCATGTGCTTTATTGGCGTGATGTAACAAAGCTATTTATTGATTTGCTCATCAAATCAGGTGACCTAGAAAGGCACAACATTAAACATGATTCAGCTGAAAGTCGGCAGATAAATTGCAGAAACGTGTTTGTTTTAATTGTAGAGCTTGTACAAATATTTGTCCTACCCCATTCGATGCGCTACAAATGCAGTTTTGATTAATTTGTTCATTAGACAAAAAGATGAGACTTGAATAATATTTTCTAACCAAGAATCGCTTAATTGGTTCTTAATCTCATAATTATTATCAATAAGTCTGTGTTCACTTTGCCAATTGTCTGTTCATGGTGAGGGTTATAATGTCTCTGTTCATCCATTGTCTGTCCATATCCAGGGCTCTGTCTGTCTGTCTATTCATTTATTGTCTGTCCATATCAATGGTTTTGTGTCTGTCTTTTCATCCATTGTTCATAATAAGGTTTTGCATCTGTCTGTTCATCCATTGTCTGTCCCTACCCAGAGTTCTCTCCCTGTCTGTTCATCCATTGTCTGTCCCTACCCAGAGTTCTCTCTCTGTCTGTTCATCCATTGTCAGTCCCTACCCAGAGTTGTCTGCCTGTCAGTCCATCCATTGTCTGTCCCTACCCAGAGTTGTCTGCATGTCAGTCCATCCATTGTCTGTCCCTACCCAGAGTTGTCTGCCTGTCTGTTCATCCGTTGTCTGTCCTTACCCAGAGTTGTCTGCCTGTCTGTTCATCCATTGTCTGTCCCTACCCAGAGTTCTCTCCCTGTCTGTTCATCCATTGTCTGTCCCTACCCAGAGTTCTCTCCCTGCCTAGTCATCCATTGTCTGTCCCTACCCAGAGTTTTCTCCCTGTCTGTTCATCCATTGTCAGTCCCTACCCAGAGTTATCTGTCTGTCTGTCCATCCATTGTCTGTCCCTACCCAGATTTGTCTGCCTGTCTGTCCATCCATTGTCTGTCCATACCCAGAGTTCTCTGTCTGTCTGTTCACTCATTGTCTTTCTGATTCAGTCCTCTGTCTTGTGTCTTAATTGTTGTTACTTTGCATAAGAAAGAAAATGATTCTATTGGAATATATGTAGATCAGCCTAACCAGTCCATTCATTGAAGCAATGAGGAATTTCCATCTGCCATGATAACTAGTTATTTTTTGTTATTTTCCATGTTGCCTTGAAAAATATTAATTGTTTTTCTCTCCAACCCTTTTATATCATTTTTGTAAGACCTTGCTTTGAATGCGACTAAATAAAGAAACAATGAAGGAATGAACTTTCCTAGCTAATTGGTCGACCATGCATCATTATATAGATAGTGGTAGTGCCCTCTGGATAAAGTGCACAGAAATGACTTCTCATTTACAAAAATGCTGTATCCAGACGTACAGAAATGTACTGCCATTGATTTTTTCGCATGTCTTATTATAGACTTGTGTCCAAATCATAGAAAGCTTTTACATGGTAGCTGGGTCTAATATAGACACATACTAGCATGGTATGTACGCTATGTACCAGAAAGGGGTTTATATAGTTCAAAGTCAGATATTCCTTCAAAATATGTAACAGCCTTTTTTTTGAGAAGTGCTCCTGTGTATGATGAAGTTTATAGTAAGAGTTGTTTCCCTTGATTTAAGCAATATTTGAGTTCTAGCAGTTACAATAGCTCATCAATAACACAGAGTGGAGCCTAATAATCTAGCCACTATGGTTCTCTACAGATAATCCAGCCACTATGGCTCTCTACAGATAATCCAGTCACTTTGGTTCTCTACAGATAATCCAGCCACTATTGTTCTCTACAGATACTCCAGTCACTATGGTTCTCTACAGATAATCCAGTCACTATGGTTCTCCACAGATAAGCTAGTCGCTATGGTTCTCTACAGATGATCTAGCCACTATGGTTCTCTACAGATAATCCAGCCACTATGGTTCTCTACAGATAATCCAGTCACTATGGTTCTCTGTAGATAATCCAGCCACTATGGTTCTCTACAGATAAGCAAGCCACTATGGTTCTACACAGATAATCTAACTACTATGGTTCTCTGCAGATAATCCAGCCACTATGGTTCTCTGTAGATAATCTAACCACTATGGTTATCTACAGATAATCTAGTCACTATGGTTATCTATAGATAATCCAGCCAAACAGATCAGTGGTGACTGGATTAGTGAGACTGGATAGGGGGACAAACAGATCAGTGGTGACTGGATTAGTGAGACTTGATAGGGGGACAAACATATCAGTGGTGACTGGATTAGTGAGACAGGATAGGGGAACAAACAGATCAGTGAGGGCTTGATTAGGGAGGCTTGATAGGGGGACAAACAGTTTAGTGGGGGCTTGATTAGTGAGGCTTGATAGGGGGACAAACAGATCAGTGGGGACTGGAGGGGGACAAACAGATCAGTGAGGGCTTGATTAGGGAGGCTTGATAGGGGGGACAAACAGTTTAGTGGGGGGTTGATTAGTGAGGCTTGATAGAGGGACAAACAGATCAGTGGGGACTGGTGGGGGACAAACAGATCAGTGGGGACTTGATTAGTGAGACTTGATAGGGGGACAAACAGATTAGTGGGGACTGGATTAGTGAGGCTTGATAGGGGGACAAACAGATCAGTGGTGACTGGATTAGTGAGGCTTGAGAGGGGGACAAACAGATCAGTGGGGACTGGTGGGGGACAAACAGATCAGTGGGGCCTTGATTAGTGAGACTTGATAGGGGGACAAACAGATTAGTGGGGGCTTGATTAGTGAGGCTTGATAGAGGGACAAACAGATCAGTGGGGGCTTGATTAGTGAGGCTTTATAGAGGGACAAACAGATCAGTGGGGACTGGATTAGTGAGATTTGATAGGGGGACAAACAGATCAGTGGGGGCCTGATTAGTGAGGCTTGATAGGGGGCCAAACAGATTAGGGGGGACTGGATTAGTGAGGCTTGATAGGGGAACAAACAGATCAGTGGGGACTGGATTAGGGAGACAGGATAGGGGAACAAACAGATCAGTGGTGACTGGATTAGTGAGGCTTGATAGGGGAACAAACAGATCAGTGGGGGCTTGATTAGTGAGGCTTGATAGAGGGACAAACAGATCAGTGGGGACTTGATTAGTGAGACTGGATAGGGGGACAAACAGATCAGTGGGGACTGGATTAGTGAGACTTGATAGGGGGCAAACAGATCAGTGGGGGCTTGATTAGTGAGACTTGATAGGGGGACAAACAGATCAGTGGGGGCTTGATTAGTGAGGCTTGATAGAGGGACAAACAGATCAGTGGGGACTGGAGGGGGGCAAACAGATCAGTGGGGACTGGATTAGGGAGGCTTGATAGGGGGACAAACAGATCAGTGGTGACTGGATTAGTGAAGCAGGATAGGGGGACAAACAGATCAGTGGGGACTGGATTAGTGAGGCTTGATAGGGGGACAAACAGATTAGTGGGGGCTTGATTAGTGAGGCTTGGTAGGGGGACAAACAGATTAGTGGGGACCGGTGGGGGACAAACAGATTAGTGGGGACCGGTGGGGGACAAACAGATCAGTGGTGACTGGATTAGTGAGACTCTTCACTTTGGAAACCCTCTTATCTGTAGGATTATAACAAACATACTTATCGACATAGGTAAAATTTCAAATATATTATGATTAGTTTAAAACACAGACTAAGATTGACACCCTGTTACAATACTTTGCATTAAAAACATCAGAAGTTAGTGATTTCCATCCTGTTCTGAAATTTTCAGTTTGAAAATAGTTTATATATATGAAATAGAGAAAATGGTTCCCCAAGTCCTCATGTTTCCTTAACGCTTCTTGGATAATTTAGAAATTTAAAACAAAGAAATGCAAGAAATCTGATGTTGTTTAAAAAATGTAATCAACTCATCAGGAAACCTCTAAGCAAAGAGTATTGCTTAGATTTATGAATAAATCTATAGTATTGGTAGTAAATCAGAATTGGTTTTCTCATACTGAATGTGCTGTTTTAAGCACAAACTGCATCTGTATGTAGAATGTTGCAATCAATAACATTAGTTTGTTAATTTGCCATTTAACTCCTGGCTGTCTGACATAGAAACCATCCTGTAAATGATCAGCATCCCATCTGTGTCTCCTTATGGGGATGTCGAGGTAATTCTCGCAATGTCAAATATCTGTATGAGGGTTTCAAGGTCATTCGTTATAAACACATGTTGTTGATGGATTCAGACATGTACGTAGTCCTGAGGTTTCAAGGTTAGAAATATAACACATCATTGTGTAATAGTGACACATTTAGGTTGTTCAAGATCAGATTTATAACATATTTTATCAGAGTTCCAAAAATTGTTTTCAACTTATATGAAGTGTAATCGTAGCCTGTTATTGAATGTATCGATTGTGTTTAATATGAACTGTTAGTCTGATTGGAGCTGTTGAGGACAGCAACCTGGCCTGTTGGAATCTCACATAGAAAGCCGTGCCACAAATGGGGCGGTGTATCTGTTGGAGCACTGAGTACGGTGCAGTTTTCTGGTGCTCTGTTACAAATTTGTGCAACTTTATGTTATTATTGATGTTTTTTCCCCGACAAGAGACAAAAATGAATTTCCTGCATTTTATGCTTAATCATTTCATGAATTCTTGACTGAGGAGGATGAACGGCTCGTTCTTCTCGCAAAAATCAATAGTCTTTCGGTATTAAAGCCATATTGAAGGGAGATAACCAGTTTACATTTTTCTCTTGTCACCTGTGTCGGACCAGTTTGTAGGGTTCTTGATTTAAACCGAACTATATGAAGATCAAATAGACAAAGCTGCTTTAATTATTTTTTTAAGACAAGAACCTCTTTTTTTTTCTGAAACATAACAGTCCTGTATAATTATATGAATGAGTGGGTCGCGTTAGGTGTAGGGTAGGCCTCCAACCAGTGGAGTGCCAGGGGTAGTTGACTCGTTCCCACCTGAAACTTCACAATGACCTTCTCCAACATTTGAAATGAAAGAGTTCAAATGTGTCTTCAGGAGTTAATTAGTTAATATTAACAGCTTTAAAGGAATTTATCTTTCATGAGTTCCTAATATGTGATAGTTTGCTTCATTAATTGTTATTTTTTTTAATTAAAATTCTTGAATCATATAAATATACACAGTCATGTTTTCTCAAAGAAAGATAATCTGTATCTTAAAAATGATCAACATCAGCTCATGAATATATGTCGGGGGGGAAACGCACCCTAAAGAAATATGGAGTAATCCTTTCTATTTTTTAATTTAAAGTGTATTCGATTACAAGATCTAAACAATTATGTGTATAAAACATTTGGAATATTGATTATGAATCGGTTTCATTTTTCGTTTAGAATAGAAATTTATGGTGAAAATAACCGCCTATAATGTGATAGCTGTAATGACAGAGATATACCCTGAGACATGTGTTACTGTGTGAACGGTATGTAGCCCATTACTGTCTCCTAGCCATTCTATAGTGGGGTGACACCCTGTACTTCTCAGTGGCCAGGGCCGCCCTCCATTCATAACAAAAATAATATGAGAAGCTTCAGTTGTTTACGATTTCATACTTGATAGAACTGATGTGGATTTGTGATAACCTATATAAATCATCAGGTACGGGATATGTTAAAATAAAAGAAAAAGTCTGTAGTTTTAGTGAATTTTGTACACATGTAAATATACACAAATGTTACAATGCTCCAAACTAGGTGCACGGTCTATACCTTTTCCCCCTTGAGAATCAGTTACATATTCCTGTAATTTAGTGATGGCCTGTAATCTTAGTTATTAAGATGTAATGTCAAAGATATGTCAAAATCACAATAGCAAAAGACACAATGTCAGATCTTTACAAAAACACTGTGTAAGTTATGATTTGTATCTAGTTAAAATTTTACAATTTTTAGACAATGTTTGCTTGCTTATATTTGTCCGAGATAAAAATTGAATATGAGTTAAATAAAACTAAAACTTTTAATTTAACAAACGTCATATAATGGCATTCTTCATCATATCTTATGTATTTATAAGTAATTGTTCAATATAATACACAAAACGCCTGTTCTCAGATGTGGGTGTAGCCACAGATAAGTGTCTTGTTATACAGAGCAGATTTGGTTTATCATGAGAAGTATCCCGAGTAAAGTAATTAAGAAATCCCAGTCTTATAGTTTACTTCTCTACGTGTTATACAATTTGTTTATTTTCTCATTTGTGCAATAATTTAAAATCCAGAAGTCTGTTCTATTTCTAGCCTCATTAATGAATTTACCTTGGAATGTGTCATTGTGCCTTCCAATTTAACTCTGAGGCGTTTCTTTAAAAATGGATTTTATGAATGGAATGAATAGGGTAATTGTGTGATCATAGTTATAAATGTCTGATTTTCATGAAATTGACAAATGGGTAGATAAATTAGTGTACAACTTAGATTTTATAAATATACATCATGATACAAGCATTAATCTTTTAATTTCCTTATATTAAGTCCCACCCATCTAATGTAGCTGGTTGTCAAAGCTTTGTGCCTGCTGCACTTGGTGGCTTACAGAGGGTAGTGTTACAGTACCTGCTTCTCTTAGTGGCTTAGCGGGTAGCCTTACAGTGGAGGTCATTTGGTGGTTTTTTAAGTCCAATTTACAGAGACATTCTTTTTAAAAAGTCTACTTTACTAGATTACCATGTGATAGAAATAAATATGTCCACTTAACAGAGATGTCCACTTTAAATAGATGTCTATTTCAGAGAGATGTCCACTTTAAATAGATGTCTATTTCAGAGAGATGTCCACTTTATAGAGATGTCCTCTTTGTATAGATGTCCACTTAATAGAGATGTCCACTTTATAGAGATATCCACTTTATATAGATGTCCACTGTATATAGATGTCCACTTTATAGAGATGTTCACTTTGTAGCGATGACCACTAAATAGAGATGTCATCTATATATAGATGCCCACTTTAGAGATGTCCACTTTATATAGATGTCTATTTTATAGAGATGTCCACTTTATATAGATGTCCACTTTCATAAAGATGTCTCCTTTAAAGAGATGTTTCCTTTAAATAGATGTTACTCCATAACTGGTTCTCCATATTGAATTCTTTCAGCTTTACCAGTATCTGAAAGATGATTTATTATTCTCAGACCGACAAAAGGCAACATGGCTCCCCATTGCAATGTCTAATTTGAGGATGATGTAAATTTAAAATTTCCTGATCTTTGGATTATTAGATTGTTTTTCAGAACATAAATTGAGGGAGTTTTCTGCATATTACTTGGCATTATTCTCCTAAATTATTTGCCACAAATCATAAATGTGCCTGGTTCCTATGCTAAACATGGGGCCTTAAGGTTAATTGGACGACATTTACTGTAGGGTACGAGAATGCCATTCCTTTAGAAAAAGAGCAGCAACATGATTATATAGTTGTGGGAGAATTCTAGCCCAACTAATGGAGCAAACAGGCCCCTACACTATCGGTCCTATATACTGGGACATTGTGAGGAAATCAGTCAGGCAATTTACTGGGACATCAAGCCCCTACACTATCGGTCCTATATCCTGGGACATTGTGAGGAAATCAGTCAGGCCATTTACTGGGACATCAAGCCCCTACACTATCGGTCCTATATACTGGGACATTGTGAGGAAATCAGTCGGGCAATTTACTGGGACATCAAGCCCCTACACTATCGGTCCTATTTACTGGAACATATGGCCTCAATCCTGGTGGCCCTTTATGAGACATATTACTGGAACATAAGGCCCCAATCACGGTGGCCCTTTATGAGACATATTACTGGAACATAAGGCCCCAATCATGGTGGCCCTTTATGAGACATATTACTGGAACATAACGCTCCAATCCTGGTGGCCCTTTATGAGACATATTACTGGAACCTAAGGCCCCAATCATGGTGGCCCTTTATAAAACACATTACTTGGACATCAGGCCCTAATCACATTGGTCCTACATACATGGACATTGTGAGGAAGTAAGTCTAGCTGTCAACTGATACATCAGGCCGCAATCCTGGTGGTGCTATATGTTAGGAACAATCTGGCAATAAACTTAGACACTGGGTCCCAATCCTGGTGGCGCTATATGTTGGGATCAATCAGACAGTATACTTGGACACGTGAAACTGGGCCCCAATCCTGGTGGCCCTATATATTGGGATCAATCGGCAATAAACTTAGACACCGGGTCCCAATCCTGGTGGCCTTATATATTGGGATCAATCGGCAATACACTTGGACACCGGGTCCCAATCCTGGTGGCCCTATATGTTGGGATCAATCAGACAATAAACTTGGACACCTAGTCCCAATCCTGGTGGCCCTATATATTGGGATCAATCGGCAATACACTTGGACACCGAGTCCCAATCCTGGTGGCGCTATATGTTGGGATCAATCAGACAATATACTTAGAGACCAGGTCCCAATCCTGGTGGCCCTATATGTTGGGATCAATCAGACAATATACTTGGAGACCAGGCCCCAATCCTGGTAGCCCTATATATTTGAATCAATCGGGCAATATACTTGGACACGGGATACTGGGCCCCAATCCTGGTGGCGCTATATGTTGGGATTAATCAGGCAATATACCTTGACACTGGGTCCCAATTTTGGTGGCCCTATACAAGAATGCTTTGTGTTTTGTGTATGAATTTGGTAAAGTGTTGTTCACCAAGATTTAGTCGACACTGATACCACAGAGTAGGAATTCTACAACCACTTACAAGTATTCCAACATTGCCATGATTGCACATAAACTAAATTTGCTTGGGAGACTGTCTGGTGCTGGGGTAAAATCTCCAGAATAATTTACATCATGCTGTGGCATTTGTAAATTTTGATATATTGCAGACTTTGATTTTTTTTCTGCCACTTTCGTCATACCTATTTAGGGAAATTGAAATCATGCAGACATCCATATAAAGTATACAGACACCATACAATGTATATTTACACCTATGTAATGTATACACCCGTGTAATATGTGATGTGCCTGTACAGGGTATATAGATAACATAAAAACACTCTAATGAAGCAATATCAGGTCAGCTATGAGAGAGGACAAACCACCTGAGACTCGTTGTAACAGATGTACTGTTATGTCAGCCATAGGAGAAGTGGCAGACTGTCGGGCATTCCTCTTCATTCTCCTGTTTTCAGAGACTATTTTTAGGTCACCTGAGCTTTAGCTCAAGTGACCTATTGCTATCCGTTTTCGTCCGTCGTCCGTCGTCCGTCGTCCGTCGTACGTCGTCCGTCGTCCGTCGTCCGTTAACATTTTACATTTCAAACTTAAAGTCAAGTTCTGCTGGGCCGATTGAACTGAAAGTTGATAGGAATGATCGCCTCATGGTCCTGACAAAGTGTTGTTATTTTTCGGGTCGATCAGAAATCCAATATGGCCGCCACGGCCACCATTTTGAAAACCTATTTCAAACTTAAAGTCAAGTTCTGCTGGACCGATTGAACTGAAAGTTGGTAGGAATGATCGCCTCATGGTCCTGACAAAGTGTTGTTATTTTTTGGGTCGATCAGAAATCCAATATGGCCACCACGGCCGCCATTTTGAAAACCTATTTCAAACTTAAAGTCAAGTTCTGCTGGACCGATTGAACTTAAAGTTTGTAGGAATGATCGACTCATGGTCCTGACAAAGTGTTGTTATTTTTCAGGTCAATCATAAATCCAATATGGCCGCCACGGCCACCATTTTGAAAACATATTTCAAACTTAAAGTCAAGTTCTGCTAGGCCGATTGAACTGAAACTTTGTAGGAATGATTGACTCATGGTCCTGACAAAGTGTTGTTATTTTTCAGGTCGATCAGAAATCCAATATGGCCACCACAGCTGCCATTTTGGTAAACTATTTCAAACTTAAAGTAAAGATCTACTTGGCCGATTGAACTGAAACTTTGTAGGAATGATCGAATCATGGTCCTGACAAAGTGTTGTTATTTTTCGGGTCAATCAGAAATACAATTTGGCTGCCATGGCCGCTATTTTGCTACTAAGTTCTAATAGGCCGATCTCACTTAAAATTGGTCTAGGAATGATCAGCTCATGGTCCTGACAAAGTTAAGTTAACATTATACTATTTTTTACTCAAATTGGTACATATTTCAACAACAAAAATAAATACTATAGACTCAGGTGACCGTTAAGGCCCATGGGCCTCTTGTTTGTCAGTATAGAAGTTTTTCATGGAGAATGTCTGTATATTGTCAGGGGTATTTAAGATGACTCCAATTGGTCTTTTCTGAGTACAGGAGATTTTTGGAATTTTTCTTTGAGTGTCAAAGATTTCAATATGATTGTCTTTGTTGACTTGAAAAGTAATCTGTTTAAGGAAATACCTGTATATTTACCACTAAACACATTTCATCAACTGTTATAGACAAATGTAGCTGGAACATTGACTGGTCAAAGGAAATAACCTTCATGCATAGAACAATATTTTATAAGTGTTAAGTTTTGGTCAGGGGAGATAATCCTCTTACATAGGACAATATTTTATAAGTGTTAAGTTTTGGTCAGGGGAGATATTCCTTTTACATAGGACAATATTTTATGGGAAGTTGAGGAATGGTGAGGGGAGATAATCCTCTTACACAGGACAAAATTTTAAAGGAAGTTGAGGATGATCAAGGGAGCTAATCCTCTTACAAAGGACAAGATTTTAAAGGAAGTTGAAGATGAGCAAGGGAGATAATCCTCTTACACAGGACAAGATTTTAAAGGAAGTTGAGGATGATCAAGGGAGATAATTCTCTTATATAGAACAATATTGTATTGGAAGTTGAGGAATGGTCAGGGGAGATAATCCTCATACAAATGACAATATTTTAAAGAAACGTAAAGAAGTCTGAGAATGTTTTCTGTCTTAATAGACTGACAGATTTTGGGCTTGGTGTTCTTAAAAGCTGCATGCTGTAATCAATTTTGTTCACCAAGTTATTAAAAATTGAGTCACTCCATTAAGTAAAAAAATACAATAACATTTTGAAAAAAGCAAAATTCCATTATTGATTTCAAAAGTTTGTATTTTGAAATGATCAAAATTGTGGACCTAAGGAAATTATTAAATGATGTTGTGGCATTACCAAGCGTATCATTTCATTGCGATGAAATCCATAGCATGATAAGGCTGGATTTACGAGTTTCAGCCTTGTGACAGTGTTGGACCAATGACATGTGTGCATTTTATGACAGGTAAAAAAATGTATTAAGGTACACGTTGTAGAAAGAAGATTTGAGCCTCAGCTTTTGTCTGAAGATCGACATTCTAATGATAGGTTTGCATGTTTGTAGATGTAAATATGTATCAGATTTTCATATGAAAAAAAATGTGTTGGATTTTAAATCAGGGGAAAACTGTTAAATCTGGTGACTCAGTGCCACTGTTGGACCATGCAATCTGATGACTAACGGTTCTGCAAAAAACTCATCTTTATCCAATCCCACCTTTTTGTCGTAGACATTATGATTTTTTAATCCTTAAATATCGTGACTCTAAAATACCAAGAGGCATACAGCTTCATTACTAGGTATATATTTTGTGTGTTTTTTTCTTTCAGATAGATTAGGTGCTTCAGTTTTTTCAGTTCAGACTTTATTTTTGTCTGTCTGTGGAAAAAAACACCCCAGAGCTATCCAGATTTTTCATCATTTTTTTTTAAAATAGATGTTTCCAACAGGAATCTCAAGGTCTTTTTTCTATTTATAATGTCTCCTTTATAAAAAGAAAAAAATCCACAAGGATTGTAAACTTACTTCCTACAACATCAATGAAACCTGTGCTTTGTGTCCTACCTTAAGGTTATAAAATACCTTACACATTATACCTGTGATTTGTATTAGAGTTACCTCCCTTTAGGTTATGTACTACCTTACACATTATACCTGTGTTTTGTGTTTATATTTACCTCCCTTAAGGTTATATACTACCTTACACATTATACCTGTGATTTGTATTAGAGTTAGCCCCCTTTAGGTTATGTACTATCTAACACATTATACCTGTGGTTTGTGTTAAGAGTTATCTCCCTTAAGATTATATACTACCTTACACATTATACCTGTGATTTGTATTAGAGTTACCCCCCTTTAGGTCATGTACTATCTTACACATTATACCTGTGGTTTGTGTTAAGAGTTATCTCCCTTAAGGTTATATACTACCTTACACATTATACCTGTGATCTGTGTTAAGAGTTATCTCCCTTAAGGTTATAAACTACCTTACACATGATACCTGTGATTTGTGTTAAGTGTTATCTCCCTTAAGGTTATATACTACCTTACACATTATACCTGTGATCTGTGTTAAGTGTTATCTCCCTTAAGATTATTAACTACCTTACACATGATACCTGTGATTTGTGTTAAGTGTTATCTCCCTTAAGGTTATAAACTACCTTACACATTATAACTGTGATTTGTATTAGAGTAACCTCCCTTTATGCTATGTACTACCTTACACATTATACCTGTGATCTGTGTTAAGAGTTATCTCCCTTAAGGTTATAAACTACCTTACACATTATACCTGTGATCTGTGTTAAGTGTTATCTCCCTAAGGTTATATACTACCTTACACATTATACCTGTGATTTGTGTTAAGTGTTATCTCCCTTAAGGTTATAAACTACCTTACACATTATAACTGTGATTTGTATTAGAGTAACCTCCCTTTATGCTATGTACTACCTTACACATTATACCTGTGGTTTGTTTAAGAGTTATCTCACTTAAGGTTATAAACTGCCTTGCACATTATAACTGTGATTTGTGCTAGAGTTATTTCCGTTAATATTTTATAATCAGTGTTTTGTTATGAATTTATTTGATCTTGTGATCTATTATATAAATTATTATATATATATTGGAACGCTGTTAGCATAGACATTGGAATGTTAAAGATTTGGTGGTTGAGTGATAAAGAATGGTTTTTATATTGAAAATGAATTTAGAATTGGACAGCAAAGCAATCGGAATGCTTAAGATTGAGATTATCATTTTTGTCCAGCAACTTGGTTACAGTTGTTATATTTTCCCTTGTAACTTACAAACAATAATTGTTGACCATGGTCAAATTTCAAAATAGTAAAGACTATCATTAAACTCTACTCAGATATCATTAGAGCAATCTGTGTCATTTTGTGTAAAACGTTGTCGGTATCGGATCGGGAGTATAGTGCTGTGGTCATTATGTTGTACAGGCGACAAGCCACATGTTAATCTTCATCACACATATTCTCTGAATACTAATTAGCTAAGGCAATCATTTCTCCTGTTTGTCACTATCAAATTGTCCTGCATGGTACTGTCTTGTTCTAGCGGAATGCTCCGACTCGTGTGCTTCTGAGTCACTCCCCCATTCTACACTGCCCTACAATTTTTTCCGGCGGAATGCTTTTAGGTTCTTCTTGTGTCCAATCCTGTCCTAATTCTGACCGTTACAGCATGTCATTCAGCGATTATCCCGGTTAAAATCAATCGAGGGCGACCAACTTTAGATCAGGGATAGTACAATTTTAAGCTAGGTCCTCCATCAATAGAATAGAAGCATTTTGTCACAGCTAGCTGGAGAAGGTGAAAAACAGGCTCATTACCTCACACAACAATGGACAAAAATAGGTTGTGTTTTTTATCTCTGTCACCATCTTGATTGCCATTATTGACTCATTGGTCAGAAACATCGTGGACGGCTGCTTCATTACTGGTAGTTTGGGGATAATTAGTGCTAATTTCTAGATCTGATTTTACATTTTGTATTCTGAGTTTCAGAGTAAATTCTAGATTTCACCATGCAATTTATACAGTATTATACCACAAGAAGGGTTATATAGACTATTGTAGAAATCAGTATCTTCAATGTTTTGGTCACAAGTAATGAATCTTAACTATCCCAAGGGAATAGAAGTATTTTGTCTCAGATGATATTTCACAGCCATTGGAATTAACTTATCTTTGTTGGTATTCCATATATTTATTTGTTACCTTTTCTGATTCATTCTTTCGTCCACTTTTATAAATGTCCTATTCCAAGTCCTCCAGACTATTAAGTGGACAATGATCTGCGGTAGTCAGTACAGATTTTTCATTTCCTTTTGCCATCTGATAACCCAAATCACATATTTCTTTCTTAAACCGTTTGACAAGGTTTGTTTTTTTTCTTCCTTTAAAAATTCCATTAAAAATATTGACATTTTGATTGCTTCTCTGGATGAAACAAATAGCGAGGAAGGTCTTTTGGGAGTTAGAGCTCTCACAAAAAACATGCTCGACAAAATGCATTTTGTGTTGCCCAAGTTTGTTGGTTAGAAATTCCCATATGATTTGTGCCCATGCTTTAATCGTTGAGGGAAACTTGATGTAGGGAAGAAGGGGTAACGACAAGCATTTCTAGGCGATCACCACAAATTTTCCTTTTGATCAAATTTCAAAAGAAAAATGTTTGAAATACTCTCCAATTGGTAGCACTTTACATGTATTGTACCGGTGGATGGCACACACGACGCTGATAACGCTTGTACAATCTTGTTCAGCCACTGGAGACAGACTGGATGTCGCCCCGTGTTATTGTTCCAGATTCCTCAACACTAAACTCGGTTATAGCTTGACAATTGTTTTGTTGCTAGGATTACCGGCAAAATTATCTGATAATTCTTCCAAGAAAATTGATTTTAAAAGACTGAAATCTTGCTAAGTGTATGTTTTATTTTGGTTTTAAATTATTCTCAACACATTAGGCTAAAAAATAAATTGGGAATATTTTTTTTTACCAATGTCATGTTTTTCAGTAAAACACAGTTCTGATGCAGCAATTTCTAATTATAACTTCAGCTTGTTCTGTCTATGCTTAAATCATGTTTCTGTTGATTTGTCTACAATGTGTGGTCCGAATGTAATTGTGGGGATACCAATTCAGTGTCAATGTGAAGTCTGCACCATATTATTCAGAAATCAGATGTTTAAAGAAAGATCAAAGGGATGGGATGGACAAATGACGAGTTTCTGCAGAACTTTACTGATGCCACCCAGAACCAGCTTCTCCTTGAATTGGGTCAAGTTTATCTTAGTCAAAAATTATTTTATGTCGTAATTCAAATCAAGGTTAACTCAAATGTTTTCTGGAATATTTTTGTTTTACTGAAATTGTATTGATACACAGGTCTGGTACACCTATAATTATAGGAAACTTTTATTGTTACACAGACCTGGTACACCTATAATTATAGGAAACTTTAATTTATTTGCAACATTATCATCAATGATTTGTAACAGAACATTTTGACTGATGAGTATTAAGATAATGTTTGAGCATGGTTTCCAAAAAAACATCTTTAAACTGGTTTATAGCATTGCCTCGCAAAAAGCTAATGTATTGAATATGTGCAACATTGTACGGACATTAAATGAGCACATATATTCCAATAAAAACAAATGCTCAAGTTAAAAAAATGGATTTTATCCACCAGCAATAGCCCCAGGTTGTGCATGCATCCTTTTGAAATTACAATTCATATTTGCAACACACATCATAAAGAATCTTATATAAAACAGTCATCGGGATTGCAAACTTTATTCCATAAAAATAATAACATTTTTATTACAAAATTTTCATCGACATACAGAGAAGCTTTGTTTGGCTCTTAGGAGGTCCATTCTGCCCCGAGACATATATTGACAGGGAAACCTCCCTATATCAATAGAATTGATGGATGTCTTGTTTCATTCTGACCTTCACTATCAATGTTATTCCTATCCTAACTTACTCATTGTCTCCACACACTGAGATAGATGGAAATCACATTACCCGCCATTCTCGTCTTAACATACTTCGTCACCCGAACACAAAGCCTGGTAAATATTGTATTATAGCCCCAGTAATTTTCTCTGTCGCAAAACACAATCACACAACAATTCAATTTCCCCGCATCCCCGTTGGTCAAGCGGGTCCCATGTGTTCATCCACCATGCAGCTGTGATGGAGTGACCAGCGGAATTGACCAGTGGTCAAGGCTATTGATCGGCGGCGTGGAAAACAGCTTTTGACATTTGCAACGTGTCATCGGGGATTGTACTGAGGATATTGTGGAAGCTGTGAGGTGCGGAAGTTCATAGGTCACTTCAGCTTTTAGCGCTGTCTTACAAGCTTCCCAATGACAGAGACACTGTCAGAACTCTCTTGGGTTCCGTTCTCGTCAATACAGAAAACAAAAATCTAATAATGCTTTCCTTTGGAGGAAATTCATGAGTTCATAGCGGGTGTAACTGAGTTTAGGTGCTCTGTATTCTGAATTGCTAAATTTTCCTTTCGTTTGAAAACAGCAGTCACCATTGCCAAGACAATCTGGAGCTAGACAGAAATGAATAAAACAATTATATCCTGTTATAGACTTTTGCTTGGGTCTCTAAGAATTTATTCATAATTGAATTTGAAATTTAATTACACACAGAAAACAAATATTATGAATTTAGAAACAATACATTGTTTTTTATTTTGTAAGGATATAGTAATTAAGCCACATTGAGAAATGAAAATCCACTGTGATAGTTACAGAAAGTCAGCGTTTCATCCTCATTATTACAGAAAGGAATATCTAACAGTTTATTACTAATTCCTGTTGAATGTACCAGAGGAAAGAGAATTGTTTTCAAAAATCAATTTCATACACCCCATTATGTGTTTCTGAATGCATAGAAAACACTACTATAAGATAAAAATATTTTCACTTTTTACCAGGAAAGAATTCAATTTTTAAGGAACACGGTTTTGAAAATTCAGTGAAAGGTTTGTGTAGTTTAATTGGTTTGGGGGCCAAAAAAAGCAGAAACCATACATAGTCATGTGGTATGTACAATAGCTACCGATGTGTTTGAACAAACATGTTAGATAGGTGAGATATCTTATCTTGGTGTATGAGCTGACCAAGTTAAGTATGATTTTTGTGGGTGTCCGAGCCAACTGAGTTGAAAGCGCTGAGTCATCTAGGTGTATTGAGCTAACCAGGTTAAATACATTGAGTTATCTGGGGGGAGCTTAAGGGGGCTCATTTAACAAGGATAAATAGACTGAGTTATCTAGGTGTATTGAGCTAAAATACAAGGTTAAATATTCAGCTAAAAAAACAGGTTAAATACATTGAGTTATCTAGGGGGGAGGGGGGCTCATTTAACAAGGATAAATAGACTGAGTTATCTGGGTGTCTGAGCTAACCAGGTTAAATATAGATTAAGATATCTGGGTGTTATATTGGTGTCTGAGCAAACAGGTTTAAAGGACTGAGTTAGCAAGGTGTATTGAGCTAACCAGGTTGAATAAATTAAGTTATATAGGTTTCTGTGCTAGCAAGATTAAATCTATCAGGTTATATGGATGTCGAAGCTAACCAGGTTAAATATATCAAGTTAATTATCCAGGGGTAACAGGTAGAATAGAATGAGTTATATTGATGTCAGAGCTAACCAGGTTAAATAGATCAAGTTATCCAGGGGTAACAGGTAGAATAGGATGAGTTATATGGATGTCAGAGCTAACCAGGTTTAAAAATGAGGTATTCGGTTGATTGATTAATGGGTATTTTAAGTATATATATACTACTCACAAATGATTCCAAAAAATGTCTTTTTTGTGTTTCTTTGATTTGACTATCATTTACTTGTATTCCATTTTATGTCATTTACGGTAATTTGCAGTATTGATCGTCTAAGGGAAAACAGAAAAGGGAGGAATAATATTTTGTTTAAGTAAGATATACGAGCATGCGTATACCTAACCCCACAAGACCCTAATCAGATTGGAGAATCCCCTAGGCAGTTGACAATACATTTGAACACTTATTTCTGTACTATGTAAACTGGAGAAGTAAGAACGTCGTAATACCTCTATTGCATGCTTGGGAACTGTTTTCAGCTGATAAGCAAGCCATTGATCCACATGAGGGTTTTGACTGCATGCGTTTCCATAACAAACTGTGTTCAAAGAGCAATGCTGGGCTATTGTAGCCTGAAACTGCAACCTGGTAACACAAAGTTCAGGTTCTCTTGTAAAATAGTTTTTTTTCACCTGTCAACATTTATTTCCCACTATCGTTGTTTTAACAGAGATCAGAACTGGCAACTAGGCAATATCAAGCTGCATTATTGATCAAAGGATGATACAAACATTTCCTTCCAACGATCCGGTTTTAGAAAATTAAAATAAAGTACTCATTACAAAAAGGATGTAAGTCATCATTTAACAGGTACATCCCTGTGAATATAAACATTGCAACTTTTTGTGAAGGTACCCCAAAAAAATGACGTTATCTATAGAAACTTGTTTGCAGTTTACCCTGGAATGTCCAAATAGGGATATTTCAAAAGCTATGTGTTACAGAAATATTAAAAATCAAAGTATAGGATATTGTGCAGTTCTCATTATGTGTTTTAAATATTACTAATCTATTGTGAAAAATCTGATGAAGCCACTGTAGGTTGAATTTTACTTCAGTTTTGTGTGTCAAGAGGGAAGTTGTTATGAAATTAAGTAAGGCCTATATTTTTGGTAAATTAACAATAAGGGAGTCGTGTTACCTGTATCTGCTAGACACAGCATAAAGATCATACAGAGAGTTTGTGCCAACATTTGTGCCAGGGCACTGAACTGTAATATCGTTTTGATATCTACATGAGCTATACCTATTTACGCAATAAGATTTCGGTTCATTACCAGCCGGAAAGTCTGCATCCAAGGTTTTCCCGGTAATGATGAGATGTCACTGGGTTTAGACACTGCAGCGTATAATATGAGTTGTCTGTGGATAGGTTCACAGACATAGATATTGTAATTTTTTATATCTAGATACCGTAAATTTGCGCGTATAGTGCACACTTTTTTGGGTAAATATTGTCATGTCTAAAAGGGGATGCACACTATACGCAGGAACAAGTCATTCTTGGGTTATCGTTCTCGAGTTTCTGGTCCGCCATATTGGATTAACTCCCTTCAAATAGTTTTATTTTGAGTCGTTGGTCATATATGATAAGATTGAAGATTAAAATAACAACAAAGAATGAAATTCTTTGGCGAGACACTTTTTACCTTCTCTTAAATGATTAAAATTGCTAATCTGTTGTCATGACTGCTGATTTGGTGACAAACACTAGCTGGGCACGTAACATTTTTACAGGTAAGTTGACCGGAGCAGCGGAGGGCATACCGTCTGATCACGGACAATAGGGTAGGATCGCCATGCTTCAGCGAAAAATATTGACACTTCTCAACACCACAGTTAATACAAATTACAATGCAGTAATTAGCTAACACTCTTTCAGTGATTACTGATTAACAACAGCTCTAAGCAATTTAATTGCAGTCACGATCGAGGAACCGTGTTGTTTCACTCCTCAACACGTGGCGTGATCGAAGCCCTACTGCACTGTTAGAACTACAGACTGATTTGACCGTAAAGGGATTATAAAAAATATGTTTATACTAGAAGCGTGGACATTCAACACATCCCGTTCAAATCTACTCGAAGGAAAAAAATAAAAACAGAATACACTATTTTTATGATGCTTCAAAATATTGAAATAATTCACGAGGTTATCGATCACGTCAACATGAAAATGAGCCGGGAAAAAACATGCACACTAGGCTTAGCGATTTGGTAAAAAAAAAACCAGAACTAACATGGAACGGTGCCTATCATTGAAACACTACATTTACGTAATTATGAAAAAACGCTGATATGTCAAAACATAAGTTGATCGGCGATTCTCTGGCATCAGAATTAGCTACAGTTTCTTCGTTTGGTTTCTAAAGGATTTCGTCCACCAAGCGGTACGGAGGGAGACCTTCATGGGCTTGTTGACTCCAATCAATCAATCGTTAATTAATCGGCGTTATAAACACCAAGCTACCTTTGATGCTACTTTTCCTGTTTGATACCGTTCATTTTATTTTCAATTTTTTTCTTCTTACCCGAGTGCCGCAAATTTACGGTATTATTCAAAGATTACCTCAAGCCATTGCAGTATCATTCTCATAAGAGGAAACATTAAACGCTGTTGTTTTTTTGCTGTGATCAAAATCTACAAGCCATGATTGCATTCTGTTTCGAATTGAAATATGTCATATCTGCCCCTTCCTTCCCACAGCCCCCTATGACTCCCATGTATCCTGGTGAAGGGAGTGACCTTTGACCTCTGTTTAAACTAATCTGAACCATATTTCAGTGAAACATACCCTTAACAACACCTGACTTTAGGACATATCTGACATGGTCATTTTTTGCACCGTCGACAAGAATGTCCAGGAATCATGGGTTTAGAGGGGTAACGTGGTGACCGTCACTTTCTCTTTGGAGGGTCAGTAATGTAGAAAGGGCCATATTGTTGTGCTAACATAAAGCCGTCTGAAATTTCGAAATCTATGATATTGAGTTTGCTTATTTGTATTTCAATTGTTTATGATATTCTAAAGCCGTGAGGTGCTTCCCCTACACAATTTGAAAAGAATAGGGAATGGGCCTTATTTGCTTCTTTTCAAGCATTTCAACTACAGTGACTAAAATTCAACAAAAAAGGTATGGTTTCAGCAGACATCAGCAGACATAGATCCAAAAGTGCCAGTTAGACAGTTTGAGAAGACTCATTAGGCTGATAAATTTGTTATCAAGTCCTTGAACTAATTCACCCCTGAAATTTTATAATGTACTATTCAAACCTTTGAATTGGAAGAGTTCAAATGTGTCTTCAGGGGTGAATGAGTTAAGGTTAATGTGCAGAAAAACAGCCAGGATGTAATCATAACTTTAGGATAGTTCTATGAAGCAAATATGAGGGTCCTCACAAGATGACCCTTTGGCCCTAAAAGGGTCATCAACGAAAATATATTTGACTTATTGTCTGTTACTAATGACCCTCAACAAAACTATGGATTTTTGGTTGTACATGTAATATTATACATGTGTAGGGCTGTTAAGGTGTACACGTAATATTATACATGTGTAGGGCTGTTAAGGTGTACACGTAATATTATACATGTGTAGGGCTGTTAAGGTGTACACGTAATATTATACATGTGTAGGGCTGTTAAGGTGTACACATAATATTATACATGTGTAGGGCTGTTAAGGTGTACACGTAATATTATACATGTGTAGGGCTGTTAAGGTGTACATGTAATATTATACATGTGTAGGGCTGTTAAGGTGTACCTGTAAATATATTATACATGTGTAGGGCTGTTAAGGTTAGGGGTACCAACAATTGAACTTTACCATTACCACTGCCACTGTCTTTTAACATCTGTTGAAGTCTTATTCTAAGGAAGTACATGTGGCCATGCATTTTGTATAACTATGTTTGTTTAGAATTTGAATGTTTGAAACCAGGAGCTTAACTTTGCAAAGCCTACATTTTAACAACAGTTAAATACCATCAAGGAAATCCACTGTATCAAAATGAGGGTCCAATCTATGGGTAGCAAAGCCTAGAAAACACATTGAATATTGACAGATACATTATAACTTGACAGGGGAAGTTACTCTAAGCCAAAAAACTCAAGAGGAACTCTTCTTTCTAATCATAAATGATGCAGTGATACCCTTTACCTTAATGTGAGGTTGTTTTATGGGTATGGTGGTTTTATAGATGAGATACAGTTAAGGTTGTTTTATGGGTATATTGGTTATACAGGTAAAATACAGGTAAGCTTGTTTTATGGGTATATTGGTTATACAGGTAAAATACAGGTAAGGTTTTATGGGTATGTTGGTTATACAGGTAAGATACAGATAAGGTTTTTATGGAATAATGGTGGTTGTACAGGTAAGATACAGATAAGGTTGTTTTATGGGTATATTGCTGATACAGGTAAGATACAGGTAAGACTGTTTTATTGGTATGTTGGTTATACAGGTAAGATACAGGTAAGGTCGTTTTATTGGTATGTTGGTTATACAGGTAAGATAAAGATAAGGTTTTTATGGGTATGGTGTTTCTACGATCAAAGAAATGTATCATTCTTATCACCGAAGATAAAAGTTCTTGTAAAGTTATTTTTGGAATGAGCGTCTGCTTGTATTCCAATGTGTTTCTTGATGTCTGTTAGGTACAATGTTTACGAGCTTTTGTGTAAGTAAGGAACATTTCAAACCCAACCCAATCACCTGATCAATTGTTTTCTCGCATGTTTTAATTGTATTGCCACGATTTTCATAAAAGATTCAAAAGCCGATGATGAAAGCAGTAGAATTTATGATGTTTGGAATGCAATGTTTGCACTGCTTTGGATGTGTGAGATATAGATAGTGGCTGTGAAGCGGAGACAATGAAAGTAGGGAGAAATTTATTATTTAGGATGTGGGTATAGGAGTCACTCAGAAAACTGTGATTAAAACGTTGAGGATTGTCAAGGGTTAAATCTCATCACACAAGATTGAAGGTGTAATCCTGCTTTGATTGGTTAATTATGCAGAGGGCATTGTGGGATATTATGGAAAGTTCGCTAGGGATTGTTGAATGTGGATCTGATTTGAAGATATGTGTAAAAAGTGTATATTGTATAGGCCAATAATATTATCGACTGGTTGCTATGGATGATCAATCCAGGTGTTTTTTGTTGCGGTTGCTTGACAACAGATCAAGAGATGGCAAGGAAATCTGAACCTCACAAGTAATTATTTAATGTAAGATTTATGTCGGCAACCTGCAGGATTTTTCTATACAGTTTCAAGCAGAGTCCAGCAAGAAAAAAGGAATGGAACTTAGTTGATGTATCTCCTTGTGGTATTTCATCTAATGTTAATCAGTGTAATGTAATAAGAAAGCAAAATTCAGGAAAAAAACATATTTATGTGTCAACAATGTTTCTGTTTCTGATGAAAAATTATTTTTGTATTGAAATTTCCTTGAAAGTACTAAATAAGAATAGTTTTAAGCTGAAACAAAAAAATATTTACATAGACTTTAGACCCAATAATGACAGAAACTTGATATCAGACAATGATTCCTTCGGGACGTGGCGTAAACGTACCTAATTGTGTCCTCATTTAACAATAATTGTAGTTTTTGTTTGTTAAATGCTGTTATATAACACATGAAGAACCAGGAGGTGG
Source organism: Mizuhopecten yessoensis (assembly GCF_002113885.1). Lineage (NCBI taxonomy): Eukaryota > Metazoa > Mollusca > Bivalvia > Pectinida > Pectinidae > Mizuhopecten > Mizuhopecten yessoensis. Next base: position 174,153 of record NW_018408908.1, on the reverse strand, counting down.
ATCATCGCCACTGTATGCATCGACTGCTGTCTGTGGCATCTAGTGACCCGATCCTCGCCGGAATCAATTATGCTACGGTTTTATTCTCTGCAAGGTCACCAGAACCATCCGATCGGGAGAAAAGGTGTTGATTTGGATAAAACTTGCAGGGAAATGCAGCAATAATATTCCTCTGGTTGTCTGAAAGGATGACTAGATTTTGCAATAGATGACTTGTATTGACACTCACAAATGACACAATACAATTCGCTTCAAATGGAGTTTAACTTGAAATCAATAATGGTAGTTGCATAATTTTTGGCAGAAGTAGTTTATTGGCAAAACATTTGAAAGATGAGCTAGCGTAATTTGACACATTTCTCGGTGGATAGTGGTAAAACCAGCATTCCAGGGCTTTACACTTGGTAAGGTGGCAGATGCTATTGTAAATGGAAATTTGATCATCATAATGCCATACCCAGCACAACACTTGGTGCTATGGAAGATTTTATTATGTTTCTGCCAGAAATTTCGCCAAATGTTCCTGCACAATGAACATTATTTTATAGTTCTAGGGGAATTCTGAAGCTCATCACAGTTTGTGATATGTTTTAGCCTTTTCGAAGCTGTTAAATGACTATTAGCAGGCCTAATTGCCCTTCAGGATGTGTGAACATTATGATTATCTATTTCTCATCAATATAAATTTGATAGCTTATGGTGGTGTGTCTGGCTTGAAGTGGCTTGACCCTGATCGGTCAGTCTGAGAATGAATAGGGTGATATGAATGATTTTGTGATGATGTCCAGTTTTCTACCAAGGTCATTTCGTCACCAGTCACCCTAAGACTGATAGATCTGATATATAACGTTCCAGTTATAGCAATGTTCGATTGTTGAGCTCATTTGGTCACATGTTTTACTGGTCAGTCAGAGAAGATATAATGATATGTGACAATGTCCAGTTTATTTCTGAGGTCACCATCAACTGATATGATAAACTTTCTTGCATACTAGACCGAGATATCCGCATTTCCTGCGGTGCTGGAAAATTCTATCTGATCCACAGGTCTGGATCGCTTACACCCGCAGACTGGCGGGGGAATTATATTGAGATTTCGGGTTCACGCTTTTGTTTGTGACGTCATTTTATGACGTTTCTGGGTCAGTCAGGGTCATTGACATCATTAGTAATTGCCATCCAGGCTTCATATACAAATGAGAAATGTGCAGACAGTTTACAACTACAGAGATAGAAATAAGTTGGGTGGTGTGAGAGGGACTACTGCAGAGATAGAAATAAGTTGGGGTGGTGTGAGAGGGACTACTGCAGAGATAGTAATAAGTTGGGTGGTGTGAGAGGGACAACTTCAGAAATAGAAATAAGTTGGGTGGTGTGAGAGGGACAACTACAGATATAGTAATAAGTTGGGTGGTGTGAGAGGGACAACTACAGAGATAGAAATAAGTTGGGGTGGTGTGAGAGGGACAACGCAAGGATAGTAATAAGTTGGGGTGGTGTGAGAGGGACTACTACAGAGATAGTAATAAGTTGGGTGGTGTGAGAGGGACTACTACAGAGATAGTAATAAGTGGGGGTGGTGTTAGAGGGACTACTACAGAGATAGAAATAAGTTGGGGTGGTGTGAGAGGGACAACGCAAGGATAGTAATAAGTTGGGGAGGTGTGAGAGGGACTACTACAGAGATAGTAATAAGTTGGGGGGGTGTAAGAGGGACTCCGCAGGGATAGTAATAAGTTGGGTGGTGTGAGAGGGACTACTACAGAGATAGAAATAAGTTTGGTAGTGTGAGAGGGACTACTACAGAGATAGAAATAAGTTGGGGTGGTGTTAGAGGGACTACTACAGAGATAGAAATAAATTGGGGAGGGGTGAGAGGGACTACTACAGCTATAGTAATAAGTTGGGGTGGTGTGAGAGGGACAACTACAGAGATAGAAATAAATTGGGTGGTGTGAGAGGGACTACGCAGGGATAGTAATAAGTTGGGGTGGTGTTAGAGGGACTACGCAGGGATAGTAATAAGTTGGGGTGGTTTTAGAGGGACTACTACAGAGATAGGAATAAGTTGGGTGGTGTGAGAGGGACAACTACAGAGATAGAAATAAGTTAGGTGGTGTGAGAGGGACTATGCAGGGATAGTAATAAGTTGGGGTGGTTTTAGAGGGACTACTACAGAGATAGTAATAAGTTGGGTGGTGTGAGAGGGACTACTACAGAGATAGTAATAAGTTGAGGGGTGTGAGGGGGACTACTACAGAGATAGTAATAAGTTGTGGTAGTGTGAGAGGGACAACTACAGAGATAGAAATAAGTTAGGTGGTGTGAGAGGGACTATGCAGGGATAGTAATAAGTTGGGGTGGTTTTAGAGGGACTACTACAGAGATAGAAATAAGTTGGGGTGGTGTGAGAGGGACTACTACAGAGACAGTAATAAGTTGGGTGGTGTGAGAGGGACTACTGCAGAGATAGTAATAAGTTGGGTGGTGTGGGAGGGACTACTACAGAGATAGTAATAAGTTGGGGGGGTGTGAGAGGGACAACTACAGAGATAGAAATAAGTTAGGTGGTGTGAGAGGGACAACTACAGAGATAGAAATAAGTTGGGGTGGTTTGAGAGGGACTACTACAGAGATAGTAATAATAAGTTGGGTGGTGTGAGAGGGACTATGCAGGGATAGTAATAAGTTGGGGCGGTGTTAGAGGGACTACTACAGATATAGTAATAAGTGGGGGGGGTGTTAGAGGGACTACTACAGATATAGTAATAAGTGGGGGGGGTGTTAGAGGGACTACTACAGAGATAGTAATAAGTTGGGTGGTGTGGGAGGGACTACTACAGAGATAGTAATAAGTTGGGTGGTGTGGGAGGGACTACTACAGAGATAGTAATAAGTTGGGAGGTGTGAGAGGGACTACTACAGAGATAGAAATAAATTGGGGTGGTGTTAGAGGAGCTACTACAGGGATAGTAATAAGTTGGGGTGGTATGAGAGGGACTACTACAGAGATAGTAATAAGTTGAGGGGTGTGAGGGGGACTACTACAGAGATAGTAATAAGTGGGGTGGTGTTAGAGGGACTACTACAGATATAATAATAAGTTGGGGTGGTGTTAGAGGGACTACAACAGAGATAGTAATAAGTTGGGTGGTGTGGGAGGGACTACTACAGAGATAGTAATAATAAGTTGGGTGGTGTGAGAGGGACTACTACAGAGATAGAAATAAATTGGGGAGGTGTTAGAGGGACTACTACAGAGATAGAAATAAATTGGGGTGGTGTTAGAGGAGCTACTACAGGGATAGTAATAAGTTGGGGTGGTGTTAGAGGGACTACTACAGATATAGTAATAAGTGGGGGTGGTGTTAGAGGGACTACTACAGATATAGTAATAAGTTGGAGTGGTGTTAGAGGGACTACTACAGATATAGTAATAAGTTGGGGTGGTGTTAGAGGGACAACTACAGAGATAGAAATAAGTTGGGGTGGTGTTAGAGGGACTACTACAGAGATAGTAATAAATTGGGGTGGTGTTAGAGGGACTACTACAGGGATAGTAATAAGTTGGGGTGGTGTGAGAGGGACTACACAGGGATAGTAATAAGTTGGGGTGGTGTGAGAGGGACTACTACAGGGATAGTAATAAGTTGGGTGGTGTAAGAGGAACTACTACAGAGATAGAAATAAGTTGGGGTGGTTTGAGAGGGACTACTACAGAGATAGTAATAAGTTGGGGTGGTGTTAAGAGGAACTACTACAGATATAGTAATATGTTGGGGTGGTGTTAGAGGGACTACTACAGAGATAGTAATAAGTTGGGTGGTGTTAGAGGGACTACTACAGAGATAGAAATAAATTGGGGTGGTGTGAGAGGGACTACTACAGACATAGTAATAAGTTGGGGTGGTGTGAGAGGGACTACTACAAGTAATAAGTTGGGGTGGTGTGAGAGGGACTACTACAGAGATAGTAATACGTTTGGGTGGTGTGAGAGGGACTACTACAGAGATAGTAATAAATTGGGTGGTGTTAGAGGGACTACTACAGATATAGTAATAAGTTGGGGTGGTGTTAGAGGGACAACTACAGAGATAGAAATAAGTTGGGGTGGTGTTAGAGGGACTACTACAGAGATAGTAATAAGTTGGGTTGTGTGAGAGGGACTACGCAAGGATAGTAATAAGTTGGGTGGTGTGAGAGGGACTACTACAGAGATAGTAATAAGTTGGGGTGGTGTTAGAGGGACAACTACAGAGATAGAAATAAGAGATATAGTAATAAGTTGGGGTGGTGTGAGAGGGACTACTACAGAGATAGTAATAAGTTGGGGGGGTGTGACAGGGACTACTACAGAGATAGTAATAAGTTGCGGTGGGGTTAGAGGGACTACTACAGAGATAGTAATAAGTTGGGGGGGTGTGAGAGGGACTACTACAGATATAGTAATAAGTTGGGGGGGGGTTAGAGGGACAACTACAGAGATAGAAATAAGTTGGGGGGGTGTTAGAGGGACTACTACAGAGATAGTAATAAGTTGGGGGGGTGTGAGAGGGACTACTACAGAGATAGTAATAAGGTGGGGTGGTGTGAGAGGGACTACTACAGGGATAGTAATAAGTTGGATTGTGAGAGGGACTACTACAGAGATAGAAATAAGTTGGGTGGTGTGAGAGGGACAACTACAGCAATAACAAGGGGTTTGTAGTGGGTTGTTGTATTAACACAGGTATTGTAAAACAGACTATATCAATGTCACAGCACAGAATGAACACTTGCCTCTGTGTTGTTTTGTTTCAATAAGCCAGACTGTTGATAAGTTCAAAGTGTCATTGATGGACATTGCTCCCATCCACCATTAATAGTTTTACATATTTATTTTTTCAGAATATCTTTACTCCCATTTCCTTTCGCCTATATGACATGCAATGGTCTGCTGACAGCTTGGCTGGAGCTGTCGGAGAATCTACAGTAATGAGTCTGACAATATTAATGACAGGTTACTGCTGAGCATGAAAATGGAATAGAAGTACAGTCTAGGTGATACTTCTGTCAATAACTGACCATGTGACATGCTGGGAGACATCAAAACAGTTGGAATTCATATGATTATACTATATCTAAAGGAATCACAGTTTAAAAGTCATTGAGATACTGAACTTTAAATGTCTTTGGAAGGAGATCTCATGTCTTGGGAGACAGATTGCATGTCTTTTGAGGGAGATCTCATGTCTTGTGGGGGGGGGGGGGGGGTGGAGATTTAATGTCTTGGGAGGGAGATATCATGTCTTGTGAGGGAGATTACATGTCTAAGGAGGGATATATCATGTCTTGTAAGGGAGATAACATGTCTTAGAATGGAGAGTATATGTCTTTGGAGGGAGATCTCATGTCTTGGTAGTGAGATCACATGTCTTTGAATGAAAAGAATGCCTGTTGAGGGTTACAGAGAGGATAGTGTGTCTTGAGAGATCATCCCTGTCATAAGAGATTATTACCTGTCCGTTGCAGGAAATAGTGAATCCCCTTTAAGTGGAAACTTTTGTTTCATTAATCTGCAACATATGTTATTTCGGACTATGTTTTGAGAAACTGCAAGTCCATACTAGAAATGTTAATTGTTTTTTGCATTGAGCATCGCTAGATTAAGGGTGCTGTTTATAACATATAGTTTCTGTAACATAATCTATTCAGGATTGTGTTGTCTATTTCTTAGAACAATCAATCAAGGTAATGGCTTGTTTTCTCTGTCATCACACACACACCTGTAGGTATATCTGTTGGAGAGTTACAGGAGAAGGCTGCTGAGGGACCTACACAATCAATGATTTGTAAAGCAGCCTGCATAGCTCCATGTACACTGACTTAATGCCTGCATTTTATGTCATTTCATGAACCTGGACGCTCATAAAGAGACAGGTTGCATCAGGTTCCGTTTCAGTGGAATTGTAAAAGGATTTATTGTGTTCAAGATTTTTCCTGTTTTACTAAATATACCAGTTGATAATAGACTTTCAGTTTTAAGCAATTTCTGCTGTAGCTAGTTTTATATCCTAGGACTTCAGCAGTATTGATATCCTGGTATATGTCTTTATACATTTGTACAGCTGGTGACTTCAGCAGTTTCTGTGCAGGCTATTGCCCCAGAATATCTAATGGGATAGCCTTGCAAAATTTCAGTTGGATTTTCTGTTACTTTTCACACAACATTAAGCAAACAAACCTTTGTAAACTTCTTTGCTATACATTTTGTAGTTTCTACTTAGTTATGTTTAATCTACCAAGCTATTGTTTCTATGTATACACAAATGTATAATCCCTCAACAAACCATAACCCACCTAGCTATATTTTCCACACAAATGTTTTCACTGTAATCTCCCTAGCTGCGTCTTTTACACAGTAGGTCTGTCCCTAGTGTCATTAACATGAGCATCCCTCAGAATCCTTGCATCCCTATAGATCTGCAACCACAAACCATCACGTGCATGTTTTTGTTTTAAATCGACACAATTACAAATGTAGGAACAGATGAACTTGACAATGAAAGTACATTTTAAATCTTTATTGAAAGCCACAACAGGGTTTGATAAGCGTGATCAATTTTCTTGGCCAGGATGTTGGTAGATGTGCTGGTCGTGGCTTTGGTAAGCAGTAGACACATGTACATAGTAGTAGAACTCCCAATTATATCTGCGAGGGCTAAATGAAAACAGATCACTACTGGGTGACAAGTAAATCCAGTTATACCACTCTACCTGAAGCCTGGCCCGATGGTGGTGGTGGTGGTGGTAGTAGTGGCAGGCTATTGATTGTGTGTGGATGGGTGCCACCATTACATGGAGCCTTCTAACCTCATCTTCTTCTTGTAGAGTATTGGTGTCTAATGGTTACATGAATGTTTTCTTGGTACAGCCATTCTACTAGCAAGTGTTTTATCTTGCAGCCAATGGACTCCATTTTGACCTTATTGACTGGAGTCTGTTTTGACCTTGTTGAGTGGAGTCTGTTTCGACCTTATTGGGTGGAGACTGTTTTGACCTTGTTGAGTGGAGTCTGTTTTGACCTTATTGAAAGGAGACTGTTTTGACCTTATTGACTGGAGTCTGTTTTGACCTTGTTGGGTGAAGTCTGTTTTGTCCTCATTGACTGTAGTCTGTTTTGACCTTGATGAGTAGCGTCTGTTTTGACCTTGCTGAGTGGAGTCTGTTTTGCCCTTATTGAGTGGAGACTTTTTTCACCTTGTTGAGTGGAGCCTGTTTTGACCTTGATGAGTAGAGTCTGGTTTGACCTTGATGAGTAGAGTCAGTTTTGACCTTGTTGGGTGGAGTCTGTTTCGACCTTGTTGAGTGGCCTTGTTGAGTGGAGACTGTTTTTACCTTGTTGGGTGGAGTCTGTTTCGACCTTAATGAGTGGAGTCTATTTGTTTTGACCTTATTGAGCGGAGACTATCTTGACCTTGTTGAGTGGCCTTGTTGAGTGGAGGTTGTTTTTACCTTGTTGAGTAGAGTCGATTTTGACCTTATTGTGTGGAGTCTGTTTTGAGCTTGTTGAGTGGAGTATATTTTGACCTTGTTGAGCGAATCTGTTTTGACCTTATCGAAAGGAGACTGTTTTTACCTTGTTGAGTAGAGCCTATTTTGACCTTGTTGAGAGGAGCCTGTTTTGACCTTGATCAGTGGAGTCTATTTTGGCCTTGTTGAGTGGAGTCTATTTGTTTTGACCTTGATGAGTAGAGTCTGGTTTGACCTTGATGAGTAGAGTCTGGTTTGACCTTGATGAGTAGAGTCTGGTTTGACCTTGATGAGTAGAGTCTGGTTTGACCTTGATGAGTAGAGTCTGGTTTGACCTTGATGAGTAGAGTCTGGTTTGACCTTGATGAGTAGAGTCAGTTTTGACCTTGATGAGTAGAGTCAGTTTTGACCTTGATGAGTAGAGTCAGTTTTGACCTTGATGAGTAGAGTCAGTTTTGACCTTGATGAGTAGAGTCTGTTTTGACCTTATCGAAAGGAGACTGTTTTTACCTTGTTGGGTGGAGTCTATTTTGCCCTTGTTGAGTGGAGACTGTGGAGTCTGTTTCGACCTTGTTGGGTGGAGACTGTTTTGATCTTGTTGAGTGGAGTCTATTTTGCCCTTGTTGAGTGGAGTATATTTTGACCTTATTGAGAGGAGTCTGTTTTGAGCTTGTTGAGTGGAGTTTGTTTTGACCTTGATGAGTAGCGTCTGTTTTGACCTTGATGAGTAGAGTCTGGTTTGACCTTGTTGAGCGAACCTGTTTTGACCTTATTGAGTGGAGACTTTTTTCACCTTGTTGAGTGGTGTCTATTTTGACCTTTTTGAGTGTAGACTGTTTTGACCTTATTGAGTGGAGACTGTTTTCACCTTGTTGAGTAGAGTCTATTTTGACCTTATTGAGTGGAGTCTGTTTTGACCTTGATGAGTAGAGTCTGTTTTGACCTTGATGAGTGGAGTCTATTTTGACCTTATTGAGTGGAGTCTATTTTGACCTTGTTGAGTGGAGTCTGTTTTGACCTTGATGAGTGGAGTCTATTTTGACCTTATTGAGTGGAGACTGTTTTGACCTTGTTGAGTGGAGACTGTTTTGACCTTGTTGACTGGAGGTTATTTTGACCTTTTTGAGTGGAGACTGTTTTGACCTTATTGAGTGGAGACTGTTTTCACCTTATTGAGTGGAGTCTATTTTGACCTTATTGAGTGGAGACTGTTTTCACCTTGTTGACTGGAGTTTATTTTGACCTTTTTGAGTGGAGACTGTTTTCACCTTATTGAGTGGAGCCTATTTTGACCTTATTGAGTGGAGACTGTTTTCACCTTGTTGAGTGGAGTCTATTTTGACCTTATTGAGTGGGAGACTGTTTTCACCTTGTTGAGTGGAGTCTATTTTGACCTTGATGAGTGGAGTCTGTTTTCACCTTGATGAGTGAAGTCTATTTTGACCTTATTGAGTGGAGACTGTTTTGACCTTGTTGACTGGAGTTTATTTTGACCTTTTTGAGTGGAGTCTGTTTTCACCTTGTTGGGTGAAAACTGTTTTGACCTTGTTGAGTGGAGTCTGTTTTGACCTTATTGAGTGGAGACTGTTTTCACCTTGTTGACTGGAGTTTATTTTGACCTTTTTGAGTGGAGTCTGTTTTCACCTTGTTGAGTGGAGACTATTTTGACCTTGTTGAGTGGAGACTGTTTTCACCTTGTTGACTGGAGTTTATTTTGACCTTTTTGAGTGGAGACTGTTTCGACCCTGTTGAGTGGAGTCTGCTTTGAGCTCGTTGAGTGGAGGTTGTTTTTACCTTGTTGGGTGGAGTTTATTTTGACCTTTTTGAGTGGAGACTGTTTTGACCTTATTGAGTGGAGACTGTTTTCACCTTGTTGAGTGGAGTCTATTTTGACCTTATTGAGTGGAGACTGTTTTCACCTTGTTGAGTGGAGTCTGTTTTGACCTTGATGAGTGGAGTCTGTTTTGACCTTGATGAGTGAAGTCAATTTTGACCTTATTGAGTGGAGTCTATTTTGACCTTGTTGAGTGGAGTCTGTTTCGACCTTATTGAGTGGAGTCTATTTTAACCTTGTTGAGTGGAGTCTGTTTTGACCTTGATGAGTGAAGTCTATTTTGACCTTATTGAGTGGAGTCTATTTTGACCTTGTTGAGTGGAGTCTGTTTCGACCTTATTGAGTGGAGTCTATTTTGACCTTGGTGAGTGGAGTCTGTTTTGACCTTGTTGAGTGGAGTCTGTTTTGACCTTGTTGACTGGAGTTTATTTTGACCTTGTTGAGTGGAGACTGTTTTGACCTTGTTGAGAGTGGAGTCTATTTTGACCTTGTTGAGTGGAGTCTGTTTTGGCCTTGTTGACTGGAGTTTATTTTGACCTTGTTGAGCGGAGACTGTTTTGACCTTGTTGAGTGGAGTCTGTTTTGACCTTGTTGACTGGACTTTATTTTGACCTTGTTGAGTGGAGACTGTTTTGACCTTGTTGAGTGGAGACTGTTTTGATCTTGTTGAGTGGAGTCTGTTTTGACCTTGTTGAGTGGAGTCTGTTTTGACCTTGATGATTGGAGTCTGTTTTGACTTTGATGAGTGTAGTCTATTTTGACCTTATTGAGTGGAGTCTATTTTGACCTTGTTGAGTGGAGTTTGTTTCGACCTTGTTTTGCATATTTACCAATGGAAGATCTGTTCCTTTGAAAACTACATGTATGTTTATAAAATTCTGACGTTTTAGTTCTCTAAAAATTTGATACGATATTGAAGTTCTTGGCTGGGATTGTTGCTGTAAGAGTTGACATTTTGATGCTGTTTTATTGCTGTGTGGGTTGATAGCTAATGAAACTACGGTAGACCACTACGCCATCAACACTTGAAGGTCACAGATTGTGGAGCTGGTGTCAGAATGTGTGTGTGATACTGTGTTCCTTGTTGATTTTTGTATTCAAGTGATCATGGTGTTAGTTAAACAGGGCTGAACAACACAGCACTGCTGGAAATCGTCTGTTTTACATGTGTTATAATAATTGTATTTCCGTTTAAAAAAACCCAGTTTTTATTTGATGTTGCATCATTTTTTGATAAAGGACGAAACATAAAAAAGGGTTGTACAAATAATGCATGTTGTTAGGAATTTGAAAATTATTTTTGTTCTTGGTGGTGGAGATGTCGTTAGAGGGAGTCAGTATTACTCCTGTGATAGGTTCATAATGTAATAACAGGGTCGTAGGTCAGACAGGAAGTAGGGGGTTTCTGACTTTACAGACAGCTTGTGTTGACTGAAACAACATCCAACATTATTTTACATCCCCCATAAGACTACTTTGTCGTTACCCCTGACTGAACTGGCACACACACGCCCTTAACCAAATGATCCATTCTTATTTTTTCGGCAAATTCAGGTATCATCATAGCTTTAGGAACATTGAAGTGGAAAAAGTCTTTTAGCTGTGGATAATGGTGATGTCCAGCTATTTGTTGATTTGCTTTTGTCAAAGATAAGATGAATTGTGGGCGTACATTTTGGAGTCGAGGAGGCTAGCTTAGAGACATACTGTAACGGAAGTGTGTATCTGACTTCACCGTCACCAACACAGGCCTTTGGATCCTCAGTATGAGGATTTCTCTCCAATTGGTCTGGCTGAGGTCTGCGGGAGATCCGGTATAACAATACCTTGTCTCAGAATAAATGCTTAGATATCATACTTACCTCATGGGTATATTTTCTGCAATTTCTGTACATTTTTGTTTTGTAACCATAGCAATGGAAATCTTGAGGAGCGTTTATAATGACTTGTGTAGGTCAGGCCTGATTGATGTGTGAAAGAATAGGGAGATTTCATAAAAATACCTACTTACAACTAGGATCAAATAAGTTAATGAAGTTACTATAGTCTACCTAGTGGTTCTAATGGGTACCAGTATATACCAGGAGGTGAGTTATGATGGAACCATGTACCACTGCTACAAATGAATATGTCCAAGGTATGATGGTGTTATATACCAGTATACTAAGAATTGTCATGATCCCTTTTTATTATAGATAAATATTAATAGAAAATACTGAGATGGATATTAAATTGAGGGAATTACATCCTTCCTTTAAATCATTGATATTTTTTTCTTCTCTTTCTGTAAAAAATCTTTGCTCTAACATCAATTTTACAGCATTGAAATAATTCCATGTATCATAATTGTAGCTCTGACATTACTCTGTCATCGGTTTTGTTTCCTGCTGTTTATCTAAAAAAATAACATCAGTAGATTATAAATCACCGGAAACATTAATTAATATCCGATAGCTTAGATTATTTATGATGTAGTAACCAAAGTTTTCTGTTCGCTCATTAGCTACCGTTATCACTGATTTTGAATAATTACTTGGATTACAATGTGATTGTGAAGGCCTGAGGCTGAGTTCTCAGAGCTGGAGTAAATTGCCGAAAGATTAGAATCAAGTGAATTCTTATTTCTAAATACTGTATGCTCTTTCTACAGTATTGGATAATAGGGATACAGAATTGATGAAAGGGTATTCAAATGTGGCGTTTTTCCTTATCTGTCTCCTTTTTCCTAAGCATTCGTAATCACTCCACCTAACCCAATTTAGTTGTGAAGTAAAAAAACACTCCAAGTAGGGTTTTTCTTCCAGCATTCGGTGTTTGTTGTGGTGAAATTGATCAATGACTCGAGAGAGAAAAAAGAGAGAAACAGAGACAGTATGCAATCAACATGATAGTCGTGGAAATTATGAGAAATCGTACGAACGCCATATTGGTCTGTGTATTACGGGGATCAACATCGCACTATATCAGTAAAGGACTGTAATATGGGGAATTGAAGCACCATATTGGTCTGTGTATTACGGGGATCAACATCACACTATATCAGTAAAGGACTGTATTATGGGGAATTGAAGCACCATGTTGGTCTGTATATGGTGATATAATTAAGGATCAGCAGAGCTCCAAAGTGTATAAAGGGTCTGTATTGTGGGGTAATGTAGCACCATATCAGTATAATTATAAAAGGACTGTATTATGGGGCAATGTATTGTCTTATTGGTCTGTAAAGGGGTTAACATGGGAATCAGCAGAGCTCTACAATATAGATCAGTAGAGCTCAATATTGGGGAACAGTAGCACCATATAGGTCTAACTAGTAGTATTAGCAATAAAGAACCATATAGGATGTCAGGTTTAATGTCGGACAGTGTTTCACCACCAGACCTCAACTAAAAAAAAGCAAAGTGATTATCATTTGCAGTGCTGCACCATATTTGAACTTGTAAACATATACAGATACTGGGGTAATTATGTAAAAATGTCACAATTTATTCATTTTTCAGATTCCATGGACAAGAACTGCTTGTGTAAAGACTGAACATCCTATACAAAGACAAGGTAAATACTGTATTATCCTGAAATGCGTTTACACCAAATGTTTGCAGCCCTCAGACTTTTTAAATAAAAATGAATTCATTCAGTATTTGACCTGCCCACCAATACGTTTTTACAATACTTACTTAATATATAAATGATATTTTTTGTGTATGGTGTTAAAAATTTGCCTTCTAGTTCAAGGAGGAAAATTACCAAATTACACCATGGGTTTTTCTTGTTTCGGTGTTCAGTCAGCTGTATGTGTTGTGTACTCTAAATAAGCCTGTAGGACGTGTGAGGGTTTAGTATGGTATATTTTCCACCATATTTGTTTTCACATAAGTACACTTTGTTATGACAACCTATATATTTTTTGTGGCAGAACATTTTCTTTCCTTCAAAGCAATATAACTACAAAATTGGAAGAAATTCTACTGAGAAATGGCGACACAATCCTATTACCTTAATATCACTACGATATGTCAGAGGAAAGCATGATATTAACATTTTGTGACAACTAGCGGCCAAATTGAAGAGATATTAAGTGGAGATAACGTCAAAACAACTGATATTTACACATGTCACATGCCATAGAATAAATAGCAGGAAATATGGTGTTTCAAGAAAACATGATATTAAACAAAAAATTGACATTAAGAGACATGATATTAAGTGGAAAGTACTGTATATTCCAAAAACTTTCTGACTGTTATGTGCCTTCATCAACAGTCAATGTTTTTCACAATATGATTATTTGGTGAAAACGATTTTAAAAGACTTGGTGATGTGACTCTTGATAACAACCCCAGAATTATGCTTTTATTTTTAGCTCACCTGGTCCGAATCGAAGGACCAAGGTGAGCTTATGCCATACCGCAGCGTCCGTCGTCCGTCAACTCTACACTACTTGTCATGAACCTCTGAGCGGATTTTAACAAAATTTGGTGTGGAGCATCCTTGGGTGAAGAAGAACCAATTTTGTATAAATGGTGGGTCTGGCTCCCCAGGGGCCTGAGGGGCGGGGCCAAATGGGGGAAATATAGCAAATTATTCTTTAAAATCCTTCTTCTTCTGTAGGAATGAAAGGATTTGGTCCATATTTGGTCAGAAGCATCCTTGGGGGAAGGGGAACAAAGTTTGTATAAATGGTGGGTCTGGCCCCCCTGGGGGCTGAGGGCCGGGGCCCAATAGGGGAAATATAGCAAATTCTTTAAAATCCTTCTTCTTCTGTAGGAATGACAGGATTTGGTCCATATTTGGTCAGAAGCATCCTTGGGGGAAGAGGAACAAAGTTTGTATAAACCATGGGTCTGGCCCCCCTGGGGGTTTAGGGGCGGGGCCCAATCGGGGAAGTATAGCAAATTATTCTTTAAAATCCTTCTTCTTCTGTAGGAATTAAAGGATTTGGTCCATATTTGGTCAGAAGCATCCTTGGGGGAAGGGAAACAAAGTTTGTATAAATGGTGGGTCTGGCCCCCTGGGGGCTAGGGGCAGGGCCCAATAGGGGAAATATTGCAAATTCTTTAAAATCCTTCTTCTTCTGTAGGAATGAAAGGATTTGTTCCATATTTGGTCTGAAGCATTCTTGGGTGAAGGGGAACCAATTTTGTATACGCCGTGGATCTGGCCCCCCAGGTGCCTGAGCCTTGGGGCCCAATAGGGGAAACATAGCAAATTATTCTTTAAAATCCTTCCTCTTCTGTAGGAATGAAAGGATTTGGTCCATATTTGGTGTGGAGCATCATTTGGTAGTGGGGAACCAATTTGTATAAACGGTGGGTGTGGCCTCCCTGGGACCTGAGGGGTGGGGCCCAATAGGGGAAATAGACGTAAATCTTCAAAATCCTTCTTCTTCGGTAGGAATGGCAGGATTTTGTCCATATTTGGTCTGAAGCATTCTTGGGTGAAGGGGAACCAATTTTGTATAAACAGTGTGTCTGACCCCGCTGTAGGCAGAGAGGCGGGGCCCAATAGGGAAAATAGAGGTAAAACCTTTAAAATCCTTCTTCTACCAAAGGGATTAAGGGATTTTATCCTAATTTAGTCTGGAGCATCCTTGGGCCAAAGGGACTCAATTTTGTATTAGCAGTAGGTGTGGTCTCCGAGGGATGGGGGGGGGGCAGAAGGGCGGGGCCCAATAGGAAAAATAGAGGTAAAACCTTTAAAATCCTTCTCCGACCATCGGGATTAAGGGATTTTATCCTTATTTAGTGTGGAGCATCCTTGGGTGACGGTGACTCAATTTTGTATAATTGGTGGGTATGACCCCCGTAGGGGCATCGGGGTAGGGCTCTGTTTGAAGTTTGTTCTCTATATCTCAAGTACTGGATGGATCTTTCTGAAATTTCATATGTACTAACAGCACCTACCATGGAGTGCTATATCTTTACTTCATACCAATTACTTTAATTATATTCAGGTGAGCGATACAGGCCCTCTGGGCCTCTTGTTATCAAGGTAGAGGACTGAATGTTTTATAGACACATGTATTTTTAAGGTGTAATGCCTTATTGTTTATTACTGTATGGACAAAGAGAATAAATTACTGCTTTAGTGGTTTAAAAAAGAATGGATAATTATTTGATGACAGCTATAGCAGCTTGAATTATCATCAAAGATTCAAACAGGCTATGTACCTGAGTAAACATGTGATGTAAACACAGGGACATCAAAACAATTACACCCTGATCCTACATCTCTAAAATCTAATCTCTTCATCTGTTTTGTTCTCATCTTTTTACTTCAAAAACACAACACTATACCTGTAGCCATAAATTAAATCTAAAAACTAAAACCAAGCCACTGGTCTGTACATTATGACTGTCTTTAAAGTCCCGTCTCTCCGAGAACAATTACATCTTAATATTTAATGTGCCTTTGTCGCTGTGCATTTTGTATACGGTTACCAGAGTTATGTTGTCCACAGGTAGAAGTTGACAGAAATAGCTTTTGACGAGGGTTTTTGTAGAGGCTTTTGTCAGGCTATAGTGTGCTACCCTTACTGCGACTGTCTGTGCGTCATTTACGATGGTTTACGAGTTGATGTCCAGCAGGTCAGTGGTCCAGAGCCTGTCGAACAGGTGACAGATGGTTAGGTTTGGTCTGATCACTAATTATAGGTGACGATGAAACCCGACTGTCTGGTTAGATTCTGGTCAGGTGGTAACAGATATCAGATGAGATCAGTCTTAGTCGCAATAACATGACAGCAGAATTTTTTTAATTGACTCTTGTCTTTATTGAGACCGATATATGATATGGTATTCATCTGAGGTACTGATACTTTAGCAATATTTTGAGATATTATTTACGTTTGTGTGGATACCGTAAAACTGACCTAGCTTTCAGGTGTCAGTCATTCACACAGAGCTACCCATGGTACAGAGTCAACAAAGTAATGGTGACTTAGGAATTTCTACTCACTGTGATCTAATACTTCAGATGCTTGAGTGGCATTTAATAATTGAATAATCTCTCATGGAAACATCAGAATTGATTACTAACGAAGCAATGATTTCTATTATATGGACATAATACATTAACCGAGTCAGTAATGTAGGGGCCTTTTCCTTATTTGTGTTTACAATCAATGAACATTGATTTCATTTGTTAGCTTTTGTAGTTGTGCTTGACCTCAAAATTGTTCTTGACCAAACAATCAATGATTGACCAATCAAATTAAGTCATGTGTCTTTGCGTGTAATTGTGTACTGAGTAGGGCCATCTGACACTATTTTCTTAGCTCTGTCTGTCCGGACGTCTTAAATTGTATCCTGTGGCATAAGGAAATCGTCCCCTTTATCCTTATTTTGTCTTTTATACGGTTTTGGATACAACTCCTGACCTACTTCACAAAAACAAACTGAAACCATCGGTACACTGCAGACGTGATAATTTATAATTTGAAGGTTAATTTTTATCTAAATGAGTGAGAAATGTTACACTGAAAATAGTTTGGAGTAATTGTATATATGTAGGTCCCGTGTATGATGAATGGAAGTAGCTGTTTACTATACTGAGCAGCAGCACTTTGAATTCCTCCAGATTAAGTACTGTAAAAATAATGACATTTCATAAAATGATATCAGTGTCCAAGGTGGAATGATAATTACACCTGAAATTATGAGGATAGGAAAACAAAATGAGAAAATGTTTCGTTTAAAACCAAAATTGTATCTGAATGGTGAGAACAGATTTTTGACAGAGAAATGGTATTGGTCTATGAATATCAAACTGCCATTAGACACGACGATTGGGGTACTTGAAATGAACTAGGGCGAGGATGGCCATCGTCTGAGGGAGTGACGCTGCTGTGTCTGCCATGATCACCCTCACATTGTCCATGTTAAGGGGAAGCTTGGCAGGCACCAATTCAATGGCAGCCAAAGAACGAGGCCTCCAGATACATAACGTGAGACAAGTCAGGATAACGGGTATTGTCGGTACGAGACTCACACCTGCGTATGTTTACAATATATCTACTCTACGATATCTACATTTAGGTAAAGACAGCACTAACCAAAAATTGATTTTTATTTCTTGTGTTCGACACTTTCTATTTTTGGGTTCTCCTTTTTATGTACATAAGGACATTTAACGTACATAATTTTGTTGACTTGGCAAAGATAATTCCCTTAATGTTCCAGCAACTGTATCGCTGACTGCTGCCATGCATCCTGGCCAATGCCATGTGGATTAGTTGTTTTAGCGTAATGGATATTTTGTTAGAGCGATTGATTTCTCATCAGGCCTCAACTTGATGAATTTCCTGAACTGTCATTTCTGCCCGGGAATTCTCGGTATGAATCCCGTCAGGATCAAGGCTGCATCGTTTGTCATGTAGTTTTTCATTTTCTTAAGATCTGAATCTTTAGAGAATATCTCTCCACCGATCTGATACAGAAAGTGTGTATGCAGTTTTCAAAATTGTCGAACTTTTGTGTACTGGATGATGTTAGAGCGTTATTATGGATGGTTTAGATCCTCAGCTTCCTCATCTGCTGTAATATTCTATTAATGCATTAACACCTAGCAGTCGAGGAAATTTCCACGCCAAATCTAATTGTGTTTTTCATCGCCTGAGGATCTTTCAACTTTTTTGCATCATCTGGATAGAAATTTCAATGGAAACCCTTGAGTTGTTGAAAGTATCTGTCCAATTACAATCCATTTGGCATTGGTAAGTATCGGTTAGAAATTATAGAATGTTTGGGAAGGGTTTACAGACATGTCTTATGTTGCATTTGTTTACTTCTAAATGCTGGTTTTACGGAGTAGCTTTCTGGCCATGTTTAACAGTTCTTTCAGTGTGTTCACCAGGCATGGCTTACAGTACATATCACAGGCTCCCCGTCAAGTAAACATTCTCAGGCTGGAACAAGACTGGAAATAGCTCCTACACTGTCGTCAATGCTTTTAGATGGAGTAAAGGATGCTACATGTAAATGTCAAGGACAAGATACAATGGCAGTAATTGGAACAGAACCTGCTGGTCTTAATTGTCTCCCTTTAGTAGGCGTTTTGCTTGTTTAATATGAGTACAAGCAAAATGTGTTTCTAAAAGTGGATAATGTGAATTAGCTAATAGTACATCTGAATGTTTTGTGCAGTACTTGTTCACTAAAAGTGGATTATGTAAAGCTGACAGTACATTCTTTTAATTGTTCACTGACCAAAGATTATATCAAGCTAACAATATATCAACATTGGTTGTATTATTACTCACTAGAATTAGATGATATCAAGCTAACAATGCATTAACATTGTCTTGTTGCTCACTAAAAGTTGATAATAAGGGCCATTAGCATTGTCTTGCATACTAGAAATGGATCATGTGAAGCTAACAATACTTTAACATTGTCTTGTTGCTCACTAAAACTTGATAATAAGGGCCATTAGCATTGTCTTGCATACTAGAAATGGATCATGTGTAGCTAACAATACTTTGACTTTTTTTGTTCACTGATAGTGGATAATGCCAAGCAATTTTGATTATCTTGTTTACTTACTTAAAGCTGTTACATCAAGCTGATGATATTTAACAGTCTTTGTCATGTTATTGACTGAGGTTTGTTACATCAAGTTGACAATACATCAACAATAGCAGCCTAATCAAGCGGATAGAACTTGGACAAATCAAGAGAGAAAATGTTAACACTAAGTCTATCGGTGGATTGCTAATCAATACTTTCCTTTGAACCTATGTTTTCCAAGCTTTTTTTCGTTTCTTCATCAAAATAGATTAAGCAAAGTTTGTCCACAATGCTACGTAAATTTCAAAAGTAAATTTGATTGGCGCAAATATTTGTCTTCTGATTGCCGAGGAAGGTGTAATTGTTTCGACAGTACAACGAGCAGGATTTCATTTGGGAGGCAATTATCAATACTTTCATCATTTAGTGTTGTAATTACTGACAAGATGACACAGTATAGGTGTTTATAGTGATGCGACAGCGAGGATACCTCTAGTAGCATCGCAGTCAGTTGTACACACCGCCACTATTGTTCCTGCAGATCCGCAGAACAGGGAGAAGTCTAATTGGTGACAGGATGATTGGTGTGTTTTATCATGAAAAAATGGGGAATCAATTATAAGCAGATATTTCACTGTGAAAGACGTATGAAAAACATTACAAATCAATTTAGCACCTACTTGAAAAACGGCTATTGTTGTTCATTGAGGCGTAGATAGACAATAGTGAGACTTAACTAAAAACAGTTTGTGTTGTTGATACCTAGTCATTTCTATGTTGTTAATTTCCAACATTATCTCCGACTTTATCAATAAGACCGGGGACTCCTGCTGACATCAGATTAAGTGTTCCATGTTTTTTGCTCGTTAATTCCACTTTTGATATTCCTGAAGTCGGAAGAGTATGATGATAGATCTACTTTACCCAGCCAAATTAGCATACATTTATGTTATCTTAAGTCCGTGTGTATCTTCATGTGCTACCATAAGTAAGAATTATTGTATTATATCATTAGTAAAGATATTGCAACACAGGTTTTAACATAAATACGTCTAAATATAGGTTAGTATATGGCTTTCGAGAAGTAACAGATTTTATTAACCCGAGCGTAGCTTGACTATTGTGAGAGGTTGAAAGTATGAAGTAAGTACCAATGTCACCTGCCGTTTGTATTGATGGAAACCTTTTTCGTAAAGATCGAGTGGCGATTCTACAATGAATATCTTCGTCTGTACTTTGTATATTGAATTCTACGTAGGATTATTTTCGACTGCACTTTGTGTATGAATTTTAGGAGCCACGGTGGCCAAGTGGTTAAGGTGTCTGACAATCTGCTACCACTAGCCCTCCACCACTGGGTCGTGGGTTCCAGACCTACGTGGAGCAGTCGTCAGGTACTGGCCGTAGGTTGGTGGTTTTTCTCTGGGAATTCCGGCTTTCCTCCACCACCAAAACAAACCTGGCACGTCCTTTAAATTACAATAGCTGTTAATAGAATGTAAAACATAAACAAACCTAACCAAGTATAGAATTCTACAAATAATGTTTTGTTTTATTTGTCTAAACCTTCTAAATTGTGGGAACTTGTTGAGACACACATCGGACAACACATCCGAGATAAGCCAAGTTGTACCTGTTAACCTTATGTATACAAACATCATTTTGGCCAGTGGGATCGTAAATTATAGAATGTTTTTAATGAATAGTTTCAAGAGATGGATTATCAATGAAGGGTAACACAATGGTATCGTATCGTTACACAGCAGGAAGATCAATATGTATATTGAATTGAACTTGATGGTCATCTTTAACACACGATAAAGAGAAGGATTTACTATAGGTCTGTTGTCAGTAGATGTAATGACGGCTGTCTCATTAGGCTATTGATTTCTAGCCAATTATTAGATTGGCAAATATTAGCAGACTTAAAGATAACATTAAATGATGTTTTCAGTTCAGGAAGATTGAAGTACTATAACGTCAGACATTTATTATGAGCTAGAATAAGTTACGGTACATATACACGATCAGCTAAATTAAATGTCTTTTTCATCTTCTTTAATAGATTTATCATGGTTACGTCAAGAAGGAATTTTTGATTGAAAAAACGTAAAACTTTTCAATAAAGTTTTACAAAATACAGTTTCGATAAAACTCCAAAGCATTATATTTGGATGGAGTTTCCTGACTTCCATGTTGATTTAGCTGTTAAAGTGGTAAAATAAAATTGGTTTCATGATTGAAAAGATATTGTACATGATTGTATAGATATTGAACAGTCCAGCTTTCACAAAATCACTCATCCCAACAATTGATTTGATTTACCAATCCTTTGAGTAACACGAGGATTAGGATGGTTGGACTCGGTCAACATTTATCTGAAGACAAGGTAAACTATCAGGAAATGCATCATGGAACCGTGCCAACATTTTGAAAGACAGTTAAGGTTTTTTTAAAGTTGTTTACAGTTTCTGAAGAATTACGTAAATCTTTAATGATCTAAACACTTACAGAAATTGATTGATTGTCACTACATCTTGTGTAGCCTTTACTATATAGAAGTTCTGTTCAATACCATACGGTCCCATTTGATCAGTTTGGAGAAACTCAAAAGAAACATTAAATGCTACTAAGCAAGCCTTAAACAGTCCTGCTGAATGATATGGAAATTCAAACGGCAAATCTCTTGGCCATCTTTGTAATATTTATCAAAAACTATAAATATGGATGTGGAGTACGGCTCCTTCTGTGATAATCTCTGAGAACAGAGACAGGAAGCTTTCTCCGTAGGACCTGATGCAAAACTGATTTAATTACCTGAAAATTTCAACATTTTTACAATTGATTTGAAATCTTTTTTCATAATTCTGCTCATTATGAATCCTTTCGTAAGCAGAATTCGGTTTTCTATTCAGACATTACGAATAAAATAATAGAGGAATTGATGGGCTATATTTAGCTATAAACCTTGGGTTTCCTCTTCATTCATCAGCCTGCATTCCGTTTCTATACATTGATTCATCAAACTAAAATATCTAATGATCGCGACATGCGTTGACCATCTTCCATCAATAGATCAATCAAATTCGTCCTGATCTGGACAGCCGATGGACACCGTGAATTGTACAGACAGATCCACGGAGACTAATTCATTCATTATTCCGAACTGTATTGAGTAGGCAGCCTGTCTGTATGTGGTTATAAGGCTGGTCATCAGACAGACCAGAGGTCAATTCACTGACCATCCAAATCAGGAATTAGCTAAATTGCAGAATTGCCCCTATATTTATTCTGTATCCAAATCCTTCACATCAGGCAGCCATCCGGCAGCTTTCCAAGTTGTATAGAGGTCTACTATAGAAAAACTTGCATTGTATAGATAACTGGCTTAGGTAGGTTCCACCAGCTAGCAGACAGCCTTATTTCTCTTCCCCTTGCTCCTGTGTCATTAGTGCTCTAAAGTATTGTTATCTAGATAACTGGCTTAGGTAGGTCCCACCAGCTAGCAGACAGCCTTATTTCTCTTCTCCTCCCTCCTGTGTCATTAGTGCTCTAAAGTATTGTTATCTAGATAACTGGCTTAGGTAGGTTCCACCAGCTAGCAGACAGCCTTATTTCTTATTTTTTTGGGCCGATCAAACTCAAACTTCATGCATTGCTTCCTTACCAAAAGTGCTTGCTTAGGATTTTTTTTTCAGGTCTGAAGGTCAAAGGTCAAGGTCACTGTTACTATAAATAGAAAATCTGTTTTCGTGCGATAACTTGAGTTTCCTTGGGCCGATCAAACTCGAACTTCATGCAGTGCTTCCTTACCAAAAGTGCTTGCTTGGGAATGCATTTCAGGTCCGAAGGTCAAAGGTCACGGTCACTGTTATTATAAGTAGAAAATCTGTTTTCCTGCGATAACCTGAGTTTCCTTGGGCCGATCAAACTCAAACTTCATGCAGTGCTTTCTTACCAAAAGTGCCTGCTTGGGATTGCTTTTCAGGTCCAGAGGTCAAAGGTCAAGGTCACTGTTACTATAAATAGAAAATCTGTTTTCCTGCGATAACCTGAGTTTACTTGGGCCGTTCAAACTCAAACTTCATTCAGTGCTAAGCACAATCTCCCAGCTTCCTGCGCAGGCAACACATCCACTTCCATGGAATTCTTGTTTGTGTTATAGATCCATAACATGAAAAATATATTCAAGTTAATCCTTATAATTTAATCTTTTTTACACAATCCCTGTTGAAATCCACTTTTATTGATGGACTCTTTTCTCTTAGAAATTATTGCGCTGCTGTATCAGCCAATCAAAAGCGACGATACAAATGGTGACGTCATTTTTTTACGTTATGGGCTGATAACATATTTGTTTAAGCCAATGAAAATGCTTGTTACAAGCAAGATTAAATTATAAACTTATACAAATCATATGCTTGATTGTGTTCTGCATGTTTGTTAACTCATTCACTCCTGGAGACACATTTGAACTCTTCTGACTCAAAGGTTGGAATAGTTCATTATGAAATGTCAGGAGTGAATGAGTTAGGGTGTCGCAGATAAATCATAAAGGTTTCTAGAATGAGGTCTTTGCCTGAAACTTCATAACATCTCAAGATCCCATTTTCTTAGATTTCCTGAAAAAGTTGTTAAATCCTCAATAGGTATTAATTTTACAAAGGTCAAGGCTATTTTCTGTTTGCTATGTAAATATCTGGGGTATTCTTATGATGAGAAGCTTGATCTGTTACTCCTAAACCGACCCTAAAGTTATGCCAAATAAAATTACACCAAAGTTCCACCCACAACACTTTTCAGCTTCTTTAATAGTAAGGATTTTTATTTTTTAACCAAGACAAATATTTGAAACATCGGTCAAGTATAAAATGCAACGTGTACTGGGCACATCTAACCAATGAGCTAAACATATAGAGCCAAGGATGGCAAAACCTGTTCTAATCTATTAATGAACAATGGGGTAAATGGAGGAATGATCTTATTTCAATACAGCTACTGCTAAATATGGCTTTTTTTTTTAAATGTAGCAAATAATTAAATTCTGTACATATTGGAAATAATAATTTCAAATTTAAAAGACATTTACCTGAGCTGTGTGACCAATATACATGGTGTAATATTGTTAGGTTTGTAAATAGCAGGCCGACATGCAACCAGAACGCAAAAGAACAAAGGCTTTAATGAGAGTGAGAAAAAAAAACTGGCTGATTTATTTGCATAGCAAAATATCCTCTGTTGAATTGTTTAAATGAAATAACGATACATTTTTAAGAATAAACAAACTTGGTCCAATAACTTTGTTGATGGTTTGTCTCGGCCTAATGATTCAAGAGCCTAATGGAGATAAATCAGGAAACGGTACGCCATTAAATACCTCGTCTATTTAATGAGGCGCTATGTGTCAGAGCTCTACCCTGGCCCCACCCATTCCTTGACATATTCACTTTAATATGAAAACCATTTCAATGTTCAGAATACCATATATAAAAAAAAAAAAATGATAAACATACCAAGGCTTCAGGGGTAGGTATTTTAGCCTAGTAAAATGCTACATTTCATGGCCTCTGGACAACCATATTTCATTACCACAGGATTCTATTAGATTAAATTTCACTCTTGGATTACTGGAGTGTTGGGTATCTTTGTCATGGTTAAATATTAGTACCATATATAGAGAATCTGAAACAGGTTCCATTTAATACACAATATTGAATTATTTATGAGGTAGTTATGAGTTAATCCTTTTTCATGGTGCTTTTTACTGTTGAAAAGATAGAAATATATTTTAAGAAAATTGTCTGAAGTTTTCTGACATGAAATTCAATAGGACACAATGATTTTGACAAAAACACTTTGACCTTGACCTCAATAGGACCAGCGAGTGTCATGACACATGTTTACAAACTTTAAGCCTAGACCCACTTAGATCAGTGACACGTTGAGGGACATTGTCAAGGTACATGGATTGGTGAAAACAACCATATGAAACAGCGTCATCACAAAGATGCTCTTCTATTTCAACAATTTTTAAATAAATTTATGATTCACCAATTTGTCAAACGGTTTAAGTGATAGAACAAGAACTGTGTTGTTATCTATTGCAAGTAAACTAAGCCCAACTTCAGAAAAAGAAACCTGATTTGGATTAAGTGTCATGTCAAAAGTCACAACCCTTTCAAAGGTCAAGATCACAGTGACTAATTAAAAATAGACCTCTCTGACATTGAAAAAGCATTCCTGTCTTGGGGGGAAAATCTCATAGCTTCGTTAGATAATTGATCTATAATTACAAAACAATCCCACTTAAGAAGACCTAGCGGATATAAAGCTTTTCTTTTTTCACTGAACAAAAAAACCGTGAAAGCTATTAAGCAAACAGTTCACAATTAATGTTTCCGATTTATTGGATACGTTATATGGCTATAAGGGACTCAAGCACTGTTTTGACATAGATCTCTGAAATTTTACACCGAAATTCTCGGTCTCGTTAATATGATAACCATATGGAATGGATAAATTGAATGATAATGATGCCATCTCTGTCAAACTATTCAAATCAGCTCTCCTGAAATGGAGGAAGTTAATTCACATTGATAAGTTTGTGTCTGTAGCACATGTATAGTGGCGTAGATACTGATGAAAGCTGTGATCTCCAGTAGTCGAAGGCGGCATTGTGGCCAGCGTGGCACTAGCTATTGATATCGAAGGATAGAATTCCATTATTCTCGTGGATCTAAGCAGTACATATACCGACAATTCACATCAAATGGAGAAAGATACTGCCCCGCATTTAAAGGTTAGGAAAGTCTCCCTGTGATAAACGTTCATATTAATCGAGCAATAAATCTAAATTAAAAAGTGGAGAGGGGCCATTATGATTATACATTCATTATCATGGGCTGTGGATATATCAGGAATTTCATTTTTTGTATATAAATGTTAACACTAGGATTTAGCCTTCTCTATAGCAAGGTGTCATTTTTATAGTCAGAGCAATTTTGGAGTCACACACAATTTTGTTTGTGATATAGATAAAGTGTTAAACCAGACCGACAGACTGATTTCCTTTCTATATAAGTCACCAGACCTGTTGTTTCTGTTAAATATACAATCATTTGTATGTTCTGTAAATAAAGACTAGAGAAAGGAAAATAGATTTATGCAGATGGGAATTTCATTAGTTTAATTTGGTTGGGTGTGGGTTAGATCTTATAGCCAAACATTTGTTTAAATTTTATTTGTAGTGAAAACTAGGATTCCATAATGATTTTAGTTAAACTTTTCTCTTTTTTTTATAAATGGTAAAGATTTATTTAAAACTAGTTTTAAAATGTTCGGTTTTTATAACGGCTATAACAGGGAGCAGCCTGTCCTCCTTACAAACACACCAAGAGCCTTCTACAATCGGTTCATGCTCCATTACCTGGTCACAGCAAACACGGAAATGCAAAGCATTGTCAGCTTGACTTCAGACTGTGTATTTCATCTAACCAGTCCCAGACAGTGACTTACTGATTCATAAATATGGATTTTTTCAAACATATATTATAAATCAGATGGGTAATAGGGTCTTGGCTGAAGATAATGTGAGCCTTAATAATATAATAACGATTATCTGCGCACTATTCTATGCATAAATTGATTTTAAATGATTGACCTGAACCTGTTCCTGGTAGTAGACCAACATCTTATATATACCATAGGTATATAAACTCTAAATTTCATGACAGTAGTTAAATTCAACTTAATGTGTTGCAGAATTTAAAAAAAAAAAAGTGAATATTTTTTATTTGAATTATGTAATTTTTAGCAGATAACATTTTATATTCACAACACACATGTAAAATATTTTCAACATTTTGAAATTTCAATTTTCTTATTGGAAGACTGACAATGCTATAAGTTGACAGTGCTTAGTGTATCTGATAAAGTCATTTGACACCTGGGTTCCTTCAATGTTACGATCAACATTGTTGATTTCCTTGAGTGACCTTTGACCCTGGGTCGTTCCTTCATAATGTCTGTCATTGATGTCGGCTGAAAGGAAACACTGGAGTCCCAGTGACATTTTAACTCCTCGGGGTACATCAACTTACTTTTTTTGTCATTTTCTTATTCAAAATCCACTTTTTATTGTTCGCTTTAAAGTGCGCCTCTGATAACAAGCTTCTTATGTAAAGCCACCCATCTCGTTTATTATGGGATCCTAGTCGTAACAATGGGTCTGTTTCTTTATTTCTCCGATGACGCCTGAATCATTTTAATTTACTGACACTCTCTGCCCAGACCTACCTGCCAGTAAATCATCAACAGCTTGCTTTAATGTTAAAGAAAGGTTAATCTGAAAAGATAGAACTAAGAAGATAGAATTATAAGAACACCAATAAAAAACATATGCTCCATTTGTTAGTACGTACTGCTTTTACAAATATTGGTTATGCTTTCGACATTTGTTGCCAATTTTTATTTATAGCAAAAGATGTTTTTGGTTTTTTTCTTTTGAAATTAAATCAATAGGAAAGATATAATGGCCGAAACAAAACGTGAAACGTTGATGAGTTACCAGTAATAATTGTAATCATTGACCAGCCCAGGTAATAATTAAGCGAGCCTTAGGCACTGTTTGACCATGCAGGTCCACAGCTGGTATTCCTGTTAAATCTTGATCATAATGCGTGACCTGAAGTACTGACCCTAGTGGACAAAGCTATATTTGGCTATTGACCATTTCCACACACTTTTAATTCGTCCTATTTTACTTGAGTCCAACATTGCTGCTAGAGGAGGGGGGATTTGATGGTTTGCTGGTGTGGGAGCTACCATTATTCTAGATTGACGTTATACGGTACTGATCCAGTTCACATTACCCATGCTGCTTATAAGTGGCTTGAAGCCTGGGGGTCCGAGCTCCAAGCTCGACCAGATGTCATCGGTTCTATAATTACATTGCTTGCACTTCAGGTCATATTGATTGGCGAACACAGAATTTATTTAGTAATTTAAAAAAGAAGAAAAAATAAGGAAACAAAATTAGTCCACGTGTGTGCATTATTTTATACGGATACCACGCGATATTCGGTAACTGTGATCGGTGATCTTTGCCGATAGCAACATGACAGTGGCAATTTTCATTTCCTGACAAAGTTATGGGAAATTGAATAAAATTATTTGGATTTTGATACGATTATCTGATGATGTATTCATTTCTTTGCAGAAACTTTTTTGGTGATTTCTTTTAAATCAGAAAAAGGTTAATATCAATTTATAATTCATTGTTTAGTCTTAAATATTTTGGAGAGAAAAAAAATTGGATTGAACAACAATGATAAGAAAATGTTTTGCTTTTTTACACCTTTTTGCAGAATCATTTTGAAAGCCCAAATGATTTTCCTTTAGGTGAAGCTGATAAAGGCAACACATAAAAATATGCATTTAACGATTTTTCGTTTTTGTAATTACTGGTTTGTAAAGTGATGAAGGCAAGAACTACGATAATCTTGTCATAAATGTATAAACGGATAAAAAAAATGTTCATAGCGCTTCTCCAATAATATTCTTTATATCACACTTTCATGATTAATACGATAGAATTTGATGAGGACTATAAAGGCATGTGAGTGCCGAAGTGCTGCATCGTGCGGGAAACATCATAAACAGCGGTACTAGAGATGCTTAGAAGGCCCACATCCCCTTCCTATACATAACCAAACCTTTTGTCTTTTTATGAATCCTAAAAATATCTATATTCAGATTTGATGTTTCTGAATTCAACGTCAACCACTTAAGAATCTAAATGCGTCACTATGTGGATATTTTACACAAGAAATGACAAAATTATGATGGAACGCACAAGTCTAGTAACGAGGTGCGAAACTGTTGATGAGGGTGGTTGTTAATGGCAAGGTTTAAGGAGGCGAGTAGACGCTTACAGATACAATTTCAGCCGTATTCTGTCAAACAGACAGGCTTGATTTCACTGATTCTCCAGCCGGCGCATTGAATGGTAGGAAGGTGTAGTTGTACGGGAGGTGGTATATTGTATTTCTGTCATCATTTGTATGTTCGTTAGCTTATATCCTGCTTTTTGTATTTCTCTCACATGTTGTTAGTCACTTTAATACTCTCTGTATTGATCGTCAATACATAACCCCGGCGACAACGCCAGTATCTGCTGTCGTTCTCAACGTGACAACAACAGGGTTTTTCTTTCCCTAGTCAAACATACATGCCACCCCTTGACCGAGACGGCGCGTGGCCCACGTCTACCCCCTACCGACAACTCCACACTACATTAGTGGCTTAAAAAACATACACAATAAGAAGACACCAGATATTGTTACCACCCAATAATAAATGAAATTAAAAGCTTGAACGATTAACTGAACCCACTCATTGATTCATCAAGATTCACGATAAGATCATTCCATTGCTACGAACGTCGTATGTGAGTCACATTGTCTCACTCCGATCCATTGAGTGACTCCAGTGGATGGAGGCAAGCAGGCTTAACACAAAGAGCGCTCACCGACGATATACAAGTATAGTTGTAGTGTAGCATTGGAGAATAGTGGACTGATATTATACTTTTCTACCAGTGTTTTGTGTAGGTATTATTCCAGGTGTGTTTTCGGACAGACTATCTGTTGTTTCAGCACACCGATGTCCTGGACCAGAGGTGTATTGGGATGTTAGTGCGGTAATGAAGTGTGATGAATTTTTTATACCTTGACGCATCAGGAAGAAGCTGACATAGGATCTTCGGCGCAGAATTAATGAATTAGGGTCTGATGCTGCTTGAACAATTCCTCTATTTGTGTGTGTGTGAAGGTTTTCAGTGGAATCGGTGACACGAGATGTGAGAGATGCGTAGCGTCCTGTCCTCATCAGGAGGTTTTTCTATCACATTTTGGAGGAGCTGAGCTTGTATGGGTGCTTGTATCCGTGACCTACTATTATCAATTGTCCAACCCCCTAAGGCTATCACATCCAATGGTGGTGGGCCTGTGGTGTGTGTATTCATTGGTGTGTATAGAGTTTCTCCATTGAACACGTTGACTAGGTGGTAACAGAGTGGTTGATACCGAAACAATTCTTAACAGAATAACTTGACTGGAATACAGGTTGGTTGTTGTGAATAACCTGAACCCATTATTAGGATTATGATGTAATGCAATTATTTCCAACAAATAATTTTCATTGCCAGTTGGGGTTTTTTTTCGTGGACAGACTGACCTGAAACTTGCACATGGATATTGAATGTGAATTTAATCATATACAACATTAATTAAGGATCACGATGTAATTTCAATCAAATTTTTTTACCAGAATTTTTTTCCTTCCATTTTATGTGGACAAGCAGTCGGCAATCTGAGGTTTGAGATGTGTGATCAGCGAGTGGGGTTGATCAGTTGCTGTAACACGGGATGAGGAGTAAAATGTGGAAAATCGTTGAGTTCTGGGATGTACTGCTGTGGAGTTGGATATTTATCGCTACTCTAGCAGGTAAGAGAATTTAAATTTCATACCGATTTATTTTCAGGTATATTTGTGCGGGAACAAAAATTTCATTTTTTTATACAACCGTGTGGAGGTTGTCTTACAAACTTCTCACGGTCAAACTAGTAACAGAAACTTTATAGAAATACCGTAATATCAGTGATATTATCAGTAATATCTTAGCTCTAAATTAATGAATATTTTAATTCAAAAATGAAAATTAAATGAAAATATTATTTTTAACATTAAAAGTATATTGTGTTTCGGGAAATGAATGTTTAAAACTATAGGTGCGAACAGATGAAGGTTTTGATTTCGGAAGTTAATGCGATACATGATATTAAAATTATTAAAACAAAAGTTGCAGATTTAACAAAATAATTTTCACAAAATTTCCAAATGATTTTCAGTCAAATGCAAATAATGTTTTTTTCTAGAATTCCATTTTAAAACCATTGTCATCCTCTTAACACAGTCTAAACTTGACCCACTTTGAAAACACCGACACCAAATGATATCTGTACACAACAATGTACAATCCATCAGGCCAGTCTGGATTGTATCTGTCTTTGAGAATGTAATTCCACTTCTGGGCTTTCCAGGCGTATCAGAGCTCTTCACCATCCACTATCTAACTGTTGTAGTTCTTCACGCAAGTGAAGGAATCGACACTTCATATATAGCACTTCCATAGAAACATGAAATTGTAGGTGATACAGTGTGGTACTGTTTTAAATCACCACTACACATTATCGTAGCCTCTGTCAAGTTGATCAAGAGACAATCTGGTTCAATACAGAATCTAAGATGCAAGTCTATATGTAATCCATTGCTATTCCTAGTAAATCAACTTTTTGAACTGCAGCATTTTGAAATGCCTGAACACCTGGTACAGAATTTATTAGAACATTCGGAAATAAAATGTTCACAATCTGATTAGTACTGGCGAATGGAGCCTTGGGTTACACACAACGAAAAAACCTAGACTGCAATATATAATTTTGAATGATGTAACATTGGTGTGATCTAGTGCTGTTTAAAAGACATCACAATCTTTTTAGAGGATGGATACAATATTATGCGTGTCAGAATTCTTACTATAACGGGTGAAAGAAGCTTAGGTCTCTCCTTCTGGCTGCAGACTAAAGAGCTCGTTACAACTGTACAACAATACTTCAACTTCCACTGAGGAATTGTCTAGGCCTCTCAATATGATTATTTTACGGCTGATGAATTATACATATTTCAGCTTTCACAGAGTCGAACATTTCCTTTATGATTTCAAGTGATTTGGAATAGGGGCTCAATCCACTGGGATTTTGACTGTGAACCTGCTACAGGTTGCTTGTTAGCAAAGAAGCAACAACAAGGCGCTATTGTTGTAAAGATTTGAATTAAAACTTAGTTCAGTGTTAAAATAACCTTAAAGCACTGTTTTCAATGAAAACAATTTTAAACTGTTCATAATTTTGTAAATTAACTTATTTTATTGTTAGAAAATAAATAAATATCAATAATGTTAGAATGACTTTGAAATACTTTTTTTGATGAAATTTTTTGAAAATGGTAATAACTTTGTAAAAATCCCTCGCCTTGTTGTTTATCTTTAAATACTGAATATGGATCCTTATCAATAAGAATACACTGATACACGATGTTATGTGTTTGAACTTGACACCATGACTCCAGGGAATTGACTACAATACTGTATGTATGGCATTGTATCATAAATTATATATGTCTGCATTAGTTCATGCATGCGTGGGTTAAACCTTGCAGTTTGATGATCCTTGTGATGTAGAAGATTTCCTATACCTTGTCCAGGTATACAGCGAGGCTGGATTATGAATAAATATTGGTGAAGGTATAAGGGAGGGGAATTCAGCTGTGTCGTCAGTTTAGTAGGTAGAGAGCTACTGTTGAAATTTTTTGAGGAGGGGGTCAGTACTTCATGAGATGTGATTGTTTAAGTCCAAGGAGGAGCTGTTGTTTATCGTTAGAGTTGGGTGGGCAGTTTAAAGAAGGTAATTTGAGTGAGTTGGAGAGGTTACCAAAGGCATGGTCTTTGAGTGAGATTGAAAAGTGGGGTATATCACTAGTCAGTCTAATGAGGAGGAGGGGTGAGTATAGGATTTTATAGTGGAAATTGTCAATGAGTTGGGGGAGGGGAAGGCCCCAATCAATTAAACCCATTGAAAGACATCAATGAACCTTGAAAATTCCAATTTCAATCAATCTTGTAACTATTGTAACTATTGTGGCTAGCTTAACCTAACAAACTGGAGGGCCATCATTGATGTAGAGGCTGATACTGTCCCACACAATGAGCGTGTCCGTTGTTGTCGTCGAACCTTACACTAATGTTGTTTCAGTGAATGTTGTAACATGTTTTAACAATTATGGAATACCACACCTCAGTGACTTTAAATAGAGGCAGATCGGAGCACCGGAGTGTGAACAATCTACAGTTAGGTTTTTGTACCATTTCAGGTTTGAAAAATAACTACAATAGATATTTACCATCAAAAAACAGTTGTCTATGGATATGTGTGTAAATAGATGGGAAAATGTATTGTTTGTTTAGGTTAAAAAATGTCTAAACTTCCTGTCAGAAAACAGTTTTGATGTGAAAATATTATAAATGTCATATGGTAACATATTGTAAAATAAATTATTCAATTCATAAATAAAAACTGAAACACATGTTCCAATATAAACTTTGTGATACACCTATGAGGAGAGATTGGTCGGGGACACACATGACCAGAAGGTATTGTGAGATGAGTGCTGATGAGGTATTGAGATCAGAAGTGACGATAGTGGTCCTGCGGAGGCTGCATGCCTGTATAGCGATGTGTCACCAGGCTAGAGCTAGCACAGACATATGTGTCATTCTGAAATCAACAGGGAGTACTTACCATCAGTGAAATAGACTGCTTTCTTGTCAACAGTGGACAGTAGCATCAGTGTCGGATACAAATGTCACTGTGCTATATATTATATAAAGATACAAACATACAATCTCAATAACATGTTTCTGTTTTGTAAATTAAAACATATATAACAGACCCTATATCATGTACCTTCAATGGGTATATTTCATTGGGTGGCAAATCTTACAGGAAAAATACACAGTCAGACCTAAGTACCTCCAAACTCTAGATGGATACTCTAGCCGACTGTGTTACCTGGGCGCTGGTGATCAACCCAGTCCAATTCCGTTTTATATAGATACATAGAGTTTCAATGTTATGTCCCGTCTATATGAAGCAAAGATACAAGCATTTCACTAGTATATAAAGTATGTAGGAGGGCATAAATACAAAAAGATGTACATCGTATGCTATTTTAGGGTGCATTTCAAACTAGTAAGATCGTACCATAGTTCCTGTACTACTCCAGCGTTTTCTATGTAAACCAATAGTCGGTTAGAACCTGCTGTGACAGAATTAAAACAACCACCATATATATTATGATATAGATATATAATTACCTACCTTAGTTATAGGCTATGGGTGTCTTTAGAGTTGTACTGGTAGGTTTATTTTAACAAATATGGTATTGGTCTTGAAAATTATACATTATGTTAGAACATGCTCGGATAGAACTGAAACAACCACCATATATATTGTGATATAGATATATAATTACCTACCTTAGTTACAGGCTTTGGGTGTGAGAGTTGAAATGATAGGTTTATTTTAACAAATATGGTATTGGGCTTGAAAATTATACATTATATGGGCAAGAGATTTGGTTATTTGGCAGTTTGTGGGAACTAAGAAAGCTATGGAAGAAGTCATAATGGGCTCTTAATTAGTATACAGCGGTAATCAAACCTCCATCTTGAAAGTCACTATATGTTCATTACGTTTTATAATGCAGCTAGAATACTAGATAATCTAATAGTCTCCTCCATGTTAATTCCCTATAAGGACTGACTGCATTGAGATACTCAAATTAGCATTAGATTTTGTTTTAATCTGCATAAATTCACAGCTAGTGGGTGCTCACCATCGGGACTCGACGCTCATATGGTGCCTGTGCCTGCGTTGATAATACAACATGATATATGACCTGAAAATCCTAAATTGATTTGACAATTTTATCTCTAAGCAGAAAATAACATTTTCTCTATGTGAGAAAGACAATGCTGCGGATCTTGACGAGACTAACCAGAATGTTTTAATAGGTGCAGCCGTAACTCAAATTGCAACCGTTCAAAAATGATTTAGAAAGAAATGCAACCGACCTTGGATGGTCAGAGAAGCGTTAAAAACCAAGTGAATCCCAATATCACAGCGACAGGGCTTGCTGGGGTTACAGTGGATAATGAAAATGCTGGTTTCATCCAAGATAATTACAGTGTTAGACAAGAAACATTTCCAAAGCAGCTGTCACATGCTCTATAATGCTGGCTTAAAGACAATACCATTGGCACTTAATTTTGTCAAGCCATTCTTGGGCTGATTTTTGGCAACATTTCTCTTTTCAGAAACAGTGACCCATTGCTTTGAGGGTTAGCACGGGGCAAAGCAGATATCCAATTGCGATGTGGGTTAGCACGAGGCAAAGCAGACATCCCATTGCTTTGTAGGTTAGCACGGGGCAAAGCAGATATCCCATTACTTTGTAGGTTATTATGAGGCAAAGCAGATATCCCATTGCTTTGTGGGTTATTAAGAGGCAAAGCAGATATCCCATTGCTTTGTGGGTTAGCACGAGGCAAAGCAGATATCCCATTGCTTTGTGGGTTATTAAGAGGCAAAGCAGATATCCCATTGCTTTGTGGGTTAGCATGATGCAAAGCAGATATCCCATTACTTTGTGGGTTAGCATGAGGCAAAGCAGATATCCCATTACTTTGTGGGGTATTATGAGGCAAAGCAGACATCCCATTGCTTTGTGGGTTAGCACGAGGCAAAGCAGACATCCCATTGCTTTGTGGGTTAGCATGAGGCAAAGCAGACATCCCATTGCTTTGTAGTTTAGCACGGGGCAAAGCAGATATCCCATTGCTTTGTGGGTTAGCATGATGCAAAGCAGATATCCCATTACTTTGTGGGTTAGCATAAGGCAAAGCAGATATCCCATTGCTTTGTGGGTTAGCACGAGGCAAAGCAGACATCCCATTGCTTTGTAGTTTAGCACGGGGCAAAGCAGATATCCCATTGCTTTGTGGGTTAGCATGAGGCAAAGCAGATATCCCATTTCTTTGTGGGTTAGCACGAGGCAAAGCAGATATCCCATTGCTTTGTGGGTTAGCACGAGGCATAGCAGACATCCCGTTGCTTTGTGGGTTAGCACGGGGCAAAGCAGATATCCCGTTGCTTTGTAGGTTAGCACGGGGCAAAGCAGATATCCCATTTCTTTGTGGGTTAGCACGAGGCAAAGCAGATATCCCATTGCTTTGTGGGTTATTATGAGGCAAAGCAGATATCCCATTGCTTTGTGGGTTATTATGAGGCAAAGCAGATATCCCATTGCTTTGTGGGTTAGCACGAGGCAAAGCAGACATCCCGTTGCTTTGTAGGTTAGCATGAGGCAAAGCAGATATCCCATTACTTTGTGGGTTAGCACGGGGCAAAGTAGATATCCCATTGCTTTGTAGGTTAGCATGAGGCATAGCAGACATTCCGTTGCGTTGTGGGTTAGCACGAGGCAAAGCAGACATCACGTTGCTTTGTAGGTTAGCATGAGGCATAGCAGACATTCCGTTGCTTTGTGGGGTAGCACGAGGCAAAGCAGACATCCCATTGCTTTGTGGGTTAGCACGAGGAAAAGCAGACATCCCGTTGCTTTGTAGGGTAGCATGAGGCATAGCAGACATTCCGTTGCGTTGTGGGTTAGCACGAGGCAAAGCAGACATCCCATTGCTTTGTAGGTTAGCATGAGGCATATCAGACATTCCGTTGCTTTGTGGGTTAGCACGAGGCAAAGCAGATATCCCATTGCTTTGTTGGTTATTATGAGGCAAAGCAGACATCCCATTGCTTTGTAGGTTAGCATGAGGCAAGGCAGATATCCCATTACTTTGTGGGTTAGCACGGGGCAAAGCAGATATCCCATTGCTTTGTAGGTTAGCATGAGGCATAGCAGACATTCCGTTGCTTTGTGGGTTAGCACGAGGCAAAGCAGATATCCCATTGCTTTGTGGGTTAGCACGGGGCAAAGCAGATATCCCATTGCTTTGTGGGTTAGCACGAGGCAAAGCAGATATCCCATTGCTTTGTGGGTTAGCACGAGGCAAAGCAGATATCCCGTTGCTTTGTAGGTTAGCACGGGGCAAAGCAGATATCCCGTTGCTTTGTGGGTTAGCACGAGGCAAAGCAGATATCCCATTGCTTTGTGGGTTAGCACGGGGCAAAGCAGATATCCCGTTGCTTTGTGGGTTAGCACGAGGCAAAGCAGATATCCCGTTGCTTTGTAGGTTAGCACGGGGCAAAGCAGATATCCCGTTGCTTTGTGGGTTAGCACGAGGCAAAGCAGATATCCCATTGCTTTGTGGGTTAGCACGAGGCAAAGCAGATATCCCGTTGCTTTGTGGGTTAGCACGAGGCAAAGCAGATATCCCGTTGCTTTGTGGGTTAGCACGAGGCAAAGCAGATATCCCATTGCTTTGTAGGTTAGCACGAGGCAAAGCAGATATCCCATTGCTTTGTGGGTTAGCACGAGGCAAAGCAGATATCCCATTGCTTTGTGGGTTAGCACGAGGCAAAGCAGATATCCCGTTGCTTTGTAGGTTAGCACGAGGCAAAGCAGATATCCCGTTGCTTTGTAGGTTAGCACGAGGCAAAGCAGATATCCCATTGCTTTGTGGGTTAGCACGAGGCAAAGCAGATATCCCATTGCTTTGTGGGTTAGCACGAGGCAAAGCAGATATCCCGTTGCTTTGTGGGTTAGCACGAGGCAAAGCAGATATCCCGTTGCTTTGTGGGTTAGCACGGGGCAAAGCAGATATCCCGTTGCTTTGTGGGTTAGCACGAGGCAAAGCAGATATCCCATTGCTTTGTGGGTTAGCACGAGGCAAAGCAGATATCCCGTTGCTTTGTGGGTTAGCACGAGGCAAAGCAGATATCCCGTTGCTTTGTGGGTTAGCACGAGGCAAAGCAGATATCCCATTGCTTTGTAGGTTAGCACGAGGCAAAGCAGATATCCCATTGCTTTGTGGGTTAGCACGAGGCAAAGCAGATATCCCATTGCTTTGTGGGTTAGCACGAGGCAAAGCAGATATCCCGTTGCTTTGTGGGTTAGCACGAGGCAAAGCAGATATCCCGTTGCTTTGTGGGTTAGCACGAGGCAAAGCAGATATCCCATTGCTTTGTGGGTTAGCACGAGGCAAAGCAGATATCCCATTGCTTTGTGGGTTAGCACGAGGCAAAGCAGATATCCCGTTGCTTTGTGGGTTAGCACGAGGCAAAGCAGATATCCCGTTGCTTTGTGGGTTAGCACGAGGCAAAGCAGATATCCCGTTGCTTTGTGGGTTAGCACGAGGCAAAGCAGATATCCCGTTGCTTTGTGGGTTAGCACGAGGCAAAGCAGATATCCCGTTGCTTTGTGGGTTAGCACGAGGCAAAGCAGATATCCCGTTGCTTTGTGGGTTAGCACGAGGCAAAGCAGATATCCCATTGCTTTGTAGGTTAGCACGAGGCAAAGCAGATATCCCATTGCTTTGTGGGTTAGCACGAGGCAAAGCAGATATCCCATTGCTTTGTGGGTTAGCACGAGGCAAAGCAGATATCCCGTTGCTTTGTAGGTTAGCACGAGGCAAAGCAGATATCCCGTTGCTTTGTAGGTTAGCACGAGGCAAAGCAGATATCCCATTGCTTTGTGGGTTAGCACGAGGCAAAGCAGATATCCCATTGCTTTGTGGGTTAGCACGAGGCAAAGCAGATATCCCGTTGCTTTGTGGGTTAGCACGAGGCAAAGCAGATATCCCGTTGCTTTGTGGGTTAGCACGGGGCAAAGCAGATATCCCGTTGCTTTGTGGGTTAGCACGAGGCAAAGCAGATATCCCATTGCTTTGTGGGTTAGCACGAGGCAAAGCAGATATCCCGTTGCTTTGTGGGTTAGCACGAGGCAAAGCAGATATCCCGTTGCTTTGTGGGTTAGCACGAGGCAAAGCAGATATCCCATTGCTTTGTAGGTTAGCACGAGGCAAAGCAGATATCCCATTGCTTTGTGGGTTAGCACGAGGCAAAGCAGATATCCCATTGCTTTGTGGGTTAGCACGAGGCAAAGCAGATATCCCGTTGCTTTGTAGGTTAGCACGAGGCAAAGCAGATATCCCGTTGCTTTGTAGGTTAGCACGAGGCAAAGCAGATATCCCATTGCTTTGTGGGTTAGCACGAGGCAAAGCAGATATCCCATTGCTTTGTGGGTTAGCACGAGGCAAAGCAGATATCCCGTTGCTTTGTAGGTTAGCACGAGGCAAAGCAGATATCCCGTTGCTTTGTAGGTTAGCACGAGGCAAAGCAGATATCCCATTGCTTTGTGGGTTAGCACGAGGCAAAGCAGATATCCCATTGCTTTGTGGGTTAGCACGAGGCAAAGCAGATATCCCGTTGCTTTGTGGGTTAGCACGAGGCAAAGCAGATATCCCGTTGCTTTGTGGGTTAGCACGGGGCAAAGCAGATATCCCGTTGCTTTGTGGGTTAGCACGAGGCAAAGCAGATATCCCATTGCTTTGTGGGTTAGCACGAGGCAAAGCAGATATCCCGTTGCTTTGTGGGTTAGCACGAGGCAAAGCAGATATCCCGTTGCTTTGTGGGTTAGCACGAGGCAAAGCAGATATCCCATTGCTTTGTAGGTTAGCACGAGGCAAAGCAGATATCCCATTGCTTTGTGGGTTAGCACGAGGCAAAGCAGATATCCCATTGCTTTGTGGGTTAGCACGAGGCAAAGCAGATATCCCGTTGCTTTGTGGGTTAGCACGAGGCAAAGCAGATATCCCGTTGCTTTGTGGGTTAGCACGAGGCAAAGCAGATATCCCATTGCTTTGTGGGTTAGCACGAGGCAAAGCAGATATCCCATTGCTTTGTGGGTTAGCACGAGGCAAAGCAGATATCCCGTTGCTTTGTAGGTTAGCACGGGGCAAAGCAGATATCCCGTTGCTTTGTGGGTTAGCACGAGGCAAAGCAGATATCCCATTGCTTTGTGGGTTAGCACGAGGCAAAGCAGATATCCCGTTGCTTTGTGGGTTAGCACGAGGCAAAGCAGATATCCCGTTGCTTTGTGGGTTAGCACGAGGCAAAGCAGATATCCCGTTGCTTTGTGGGTTAGCACGAGGCAAAGCAGATATCCCATTGCTTTGTAGGTTAGCACGAGGCAAAGCAGATATCCCATTGCTTTGTGGGTTAGCACGAGGCAAAGCAGATATCCCATTGCTTTGTGGGTTAGCACGAGGCAAAGCAGATATCCCGTTGCTTTGTAGGTTAGCACGAGGCAAAGCAGATATCCCGTTGCTTTGTAGGTTAGCACGAGGCAAAGCAGATATCCCATTGCTTTGTGGGTTAGCACGAGGCAAAGCAGATATCCCATTGCTTTGTGGGTTAGCACGAGGCAAAGCAGATATCCCGTTGCTTTGTGGGTTAGCACGAGGCAAAGCAGATATCCCGTTGCTTTGTGGGTTAGCACGAGGCAAAGCAGATATCCCGTTGCTTTGTGGGTTAGCACGAGGCAAAGCAGATATCCCGTTGCTTTGTGGGTTAGCACGAGGCAAAGCAGATATCCCATTGCTTTGTAGGTTAGCACGAGGCAAAGCAGATATCCCATTGCTTTGTGGGTTAGCACGAGGCAAAGCAGATATCCCATTGCTTTGTGGGTTAGCACGAGGCAAAGCAGATATCCCGTTGCTTTGTAGGTTAGCACGGGGCAAAGCAGATATCCCGTTGCTTTGTGGGTTAGCACGAGGCAAAGCAGATATCCCATTGCTTTGTGGGTTAGCACGAGGCAAAGCAGATATCCCGTTGCTTTGTGGGTTAGCACGAGGCAAAGCAGATATCCCGTTGCTTTGTGGGTTAGCACGGGGCAAAGCAGATATCCCGTTGCTTTGTGGGTTAGCACGAGGCAAAGCAGATATCCCATTGCTTTGTGGGTTAGCACGAGGCAAAGCAGATATCCCGTTGCTTTGTAGGTTAGCACGGGGCAAAGCAGATATCCCGTTGCTTTGTGGGTTAGCACGAGGCAAAGCAGATATCCCATTGCTTTGTGGGTTAGCACGGGGCAAAGCAGATATCCCGTTGCTTTGTGGGTTAGCACGAGGCAAAGCAGATATCCCGTTGCTTTGTAGGTTAGCACGGGGCAAAGCAGATATCCCGTTGCTTTGTGGGTTAGCACGAGGCAAAGCAGATATCCCATTGCTTTGTGGGTTAGCACGAGGCAAAGCAGATATCCCGTTGCTTTGTGGGTTAGCACGAGGCAAAGCAGATATCCCGTTGCTTTGTGGGTTAGCACGAGGCAAAGCAGATATCCCGTTGCTTTGTGGGTTAGCACGAGGCAAAGCAGATATCCCGTTGCTTTGTGGGTTAGCACGAGGCAAAGCAGATATCCCGTTGCTTTGTGGGTTAGCACGAGGCAAAGCAGATATCCCGTTGCTTTGTGGGTTAGCACGAGGCAAAGCAGATATCCCGTTGCTTTGTGGGTTAGCACGAGGCAAAGCAGATATCCCATTGCTTTGTGGGTTAGCACGAGGCAAAGCAGATATCCCGTTGCTTTGTAGGTTAGCACGGGGCAAAGCAGATATCCCGTTGCTTTGTGGGTTAGCACGAGGCAAAGCAGATATCCCATTGCTTTGTGGGTTAGCACGAGGCAAAGCAGATATCCCGTTGCTTTGTGGGTTAGCACGAGGCAAAGCAGATATCCCGTTGCTTTGTGGGTTAGCACGAGGCAAAGCAGATATCCCATTGCTTTGTAGGTTAGCACGAGGCAAAGCAGATATCCCGTTGCTTTGTGGGTTAGCACGAGGCAAAGCAGATATCCCATTGCTTTGTGGGTTAGCACGAGGCAAAGCAGATATCCCGTTGCTTTGTGGGTTAGCACGAGGCAAAGCAGATATCCCGTTGCTTTGTGGGTTAGCACGAGGCAAAGCAGATATCCCGTTGCTTTGTGGGTTAGCACGAGGCAAAGCAGATATCCCGTTGCTTTGTGGGTTAGCACGAGGCAAAGCAGATATCCCATTGCTTTGTAGGTTAGCACGAGGCAAAGCAGATATCCCGTTGCTTTGTGGGTTAGCACGAGGCAAAGCAGATATCCCATTGCTTTGTGGGTTAGCACGAGGCAAAGCAGATATCCC
Organism: Mizuhopecten yessoensis; assembly: GCF_002113885.1. Lineage (NCBI taxonomy): Eukaryota > Metazoa > Mollusca > Bivalvia > Pectinida > Pectinidae > Mizuhopecten > Mizuhopecten yessoensis. The sequence continues at coordinate 132,509 of NW_018408908.1, read as the reverse complement.
GTTGCTTTGTAGGTTAGCACGAGGCAAAGCAGATATCCCGTTGCTTTGTAGGTTAGCACGAGGCAAAGCAGATATCCCATTGCTTTGTGGGTTAGCACGAGGCAAAGCAGATATCCCATTGCTTTGTGGGTTAGCACGAGGCAAAGCAGATATCCCGTTGCTTTGTGGGTTAGCACGAGGCAAAGCAGATATCCCGTTGCTTTGTGGGTTAGCACGAGGCAAAGCAGATATCCCGTTGCTTTGTGGGTTAGCACGAGGCAAAGCAGATATCCCATTGCTTTGTGGGTTAGCACGAGGCAAAGCAGATATCCCGTTGCTTTGTGGGTTAGCACGAGGCAAAGCAGATATCCCGTTGCTTTGTGGGTTAGCACGGGGCAAAGCAGATATCCCGTTGCTTTGTGGGTTAGCACGAGGCAAAGCAGATATCCCATTGCTTTGTGGGTTAGCACGAGGCAAAGCAGATATCCCGTTGCTTTGTAGGTTAGCACGGGGCAAAGCAGATATCCCGTTGCTTTGTGGGTTAGCACGAGGCAAAGCAGATATCCCATTGCTTTGTGGGTTAGCACGAGGCAAAGCAGATATCCCGTTGCTTTGTGGGTTAGCACGAGGCAAAGCAGATATCCCGTTGCTTTGTGGGTTAGCACGAGGCAAAGCAGATATCCCGTTGCTTTGTGGGTTAGCACGAGGCAAAGCAGATATCCCATTGCTTTGTGGGTTAGCACGAGGCAAAGCAGATATCCCGTTGCTTTGTGGGTTAGCACGAGGCAAAGCAGATATCCCGTTGCTTTGTGGGTTAGCACGAGGCAAAGCAGATATCCCGTTGCTTTGTGGGTTAGCACGAGGCAAAGCAGATATCCCGTTGCTTTGTGGGTTAGCACGAGGCAAAGCAGATATCCCGTTGCTTTGTGGGTTAGCACGAGGCAAAGCAGATATCCCGTTGCTTTGTGGGTTAGCACGAGGCAAAGCAGATATCCCATTGCTTTGTGGGTTAGCATGAGGCAAAGCAGACATCCCGTTGCTTTGTAGGTTAGCATGAGGCAAAGCAGACATCCCGTTGCTTTGTAGGTTAGCACGGGGCAAAGCAGATATCCCGTTGCTTTGTGGGTTAGCACGGGGCAAAGCAGATATCCCGTTGCTTTGTAGGTTAGCATGAGGCATAGCAGACATCCCGTTGCTTTGTAGGTTAGCATGAGGCAAAGCAGACATCCCGTTGCTTTGTAGGTTAGCACGGGGCAAAGCAGATATCCCGTTGCTTTGTGGGTAATGAAAGCCATAGTATTTTTGGGTCAGTTTTGTATTGAGGCCAATAGTTTTGTATGGTACCTATATGTCATATACTTGGAAGTTTTCAGAATCAATATGTATTACATTATTGGATGAACTTCATGGAAAATAAAATAAATAGCGGACTGTTTTTACGCAGTTTCATATGTTGGAACCTTTTGGAAAATATATCATTGAAAGGATACGAGACTGATTTTTCAACAGTTCATTGATCTTGGTCTGATACGAGACACATAGAATGACAAACATAGTATGGATATGGTGCCAGGGTTGCCATTATCGAAAGATGTTGGAGAAAGTTTTACCATAACCCCTATCATCAACCTCCAATGAATCTGTCTGGGGACTGTTTCACTTTTAGCTGTACAGTGTCATGGTCACTCCGTGGTGATATTGACCATTGACTAAAATAGACTTCTGCGTATCTTTTGTTTTTTATTAGAATGATCAATACTTGATATGTCGCAAGTCTCAAACAAGGAAAGAGAGCACCTATTACTTATACAAACTCTTTTTAAAATTGGTTATTGGAATATTGCCATCATTTGCTTAAATGAATAAATCAAAACATCAGATAAAATTATATATATATTATTACTGAAATAAACTAACCAGATATTTAGACCAAAATGGCATCCAGCAATGGAACCTTTAAGGTCAGTGTTTTGGATTGACCACTAGATCTATAGCCATGTAAGGAACCTTTAAGGTCAGTGTTTAGGTTTGACCACTAGATCTATAGCTATGTAAGGACCCTTTAAGGTCAGTGTTTTGGATTGACCACTAGATCTATAGCTACGTAAGGAACCTTTAAGGTCAGTGTTTTGGATTAACCACTAGATCTATAGCTATGTAAGGACCCTTTAAGGTCAGTGTTTTGGATTGACCACTAGATCTATAGCTATGTAAGGAACCTTTAAGGCCAGTGTTTCGGATTGACCACTAGATCTATAGCCATGTAAGGAGCCTTAAAGGTCAGTGTTTCGGATTGACCACTATAGATCTATAGCCATGTAAGGAACCTTTAAGGTCAGTGTTTAGGTTTGACCACTAGATCTATAGCTATGTAAGGACCCTTTAAGGTCAGTGTTTTGGATTGACCACTAGATCTATAGCTACGTAAGGAACCTTTAAGGTCAGTGTTTTGGATTAACCACTAGATCTATAGCTATGTAAGGAACCTTTAAGGACTAGATCTATAGCTATGTAAAGAACCTTTAAGGACAGTATTTAGGATTGACCACTAGATCTATAGCTATTTAAGGAACCTTTAAGGTCAGTGTTTTGGATTAACCACTAGATCTATAGCTATGTAAGGACCCTTTAAGGTCAGTGTTTTGGATTGACCACTAGATCTATAGCTACGTAAGGAACCTTTAAGGTCAGTGTTTTGGATTGACCACTAGATCTATAGCTACGTAAGGAACCTTTAAGGTCAGTGTTTTGGATTAACCACTAGATCTATAGCTATGTAAGGAGCCTTTAAGGTCAGTATTTAGGATTGACCACTAGATCTATTATGTAAGGAACCTTTAAGGTCAGTGTTTCGGATTGACCTCTAGATCTATAGCCATGTAAGGAACCTTTAAGGTTAGTGTTTAGGATTGACCACTAGATCTATAGCCATGTAAGGAGCCTTAAAGGTCAGTGTTTCGGATTGACCACTATAGATCTATAGCCATGTAAGGAACCTTTAAGGTCAGTGTTTAGGTTTGACCACTAGATCTATAGCTATGTAAGAACCTTTCAGGTCAGTGTTTAGGATTGACCACTAGATCTATAGCTATATAAGGAACCTTTAAGGTCAGTGTTTCGGATTGACCACTATAGATCTATAGCCATGTAAGGAACCTTTAAGGTCAGTGTTTAGGTTTGACCACTAGATCTATAGCTATGTAAGGACCCTTTAAGGTCAGTGTTTTGGATTGACCACTAGATCTATAGCTACGTAAGGAACCTTTAAGGTCAGTGTTTTGGATTAACCACTAGATCTATAGCTATGTAAGGAACCTTTAAGGTCAGTGTTTAGGTTTGACCACTAGATCTATAGCTATGTAAGGAACCTTTAAGGTCAGTGTTAAGGATTGACCACTAGATCTATAGCTATGTAAAGAACCTTTAAGGTCAGTATTTAGGATTGACCACTAGATCTATAGCTATGTAAGGAACCTTTAAGGTCAGTGTTTAGGATTGACCACTAGATCTTTAGTCATGTAAGGAACCTTTAAGGTCAGTGTTTAGGTTTGACCACTTGATCTATAGCTATGTAAGGAACCTTTAAGGTCAGTGTTTAGGATTGACCACTAGATCTATAGCCATGTAAGGAACCTTTAAGGACAGTGTTTAGGATTGACCACTAGATCTTTAGTCATGTAAGGAACCTTTAAGGTCAGAGTTTAGGTTTGACCACTTGATCTATAGCTATGTAAGGAACCTTTAAGGTCAGTGTTTCGGATTAACCACTAGCTCTAGAGCTATGTAAGGAACCTTTAAGGTCAGTATTTAGGATTGACCACTACATCTATAGCTATGTAAGGAACCTTTAAGGCCAGTGTTTCGGATTGACCACTAGATCTATAGCCATATAAGGAACCTTTAAGGTCAGTGTTTAGAATTGACCACTAGATCTATAGCTATGTAAGGATCCTTTAAGGTCAGTGTTTCGGATTGACCACTAGATCTATAACCATGTAAGGAACCTTTAAGGTCAGTGTTTAGGATCGACCACTAGCTCTATAGCTATGGTAGGAACCTTTAAGGTCAGTGTTTCGGATTGCCCACTAGATCTATAGCTATGTAAGGAACTATGTAAGGAACCTTTAAGGTCAGTGTTTAGGATCGACCACTAGCTCTATAGCTATGGTAGGAACCTTTAAGGTCAGTGTTTCGGATTGCCCACTAGATCTATAGCTATGTAAGGAACCTTTAAGGGCAGTGTTTCGGATTAACCACTAGCTCTAGAGCCATGTAAGGAACCTTTAAGGTCAGTATTTAGGATTGACCACTACATCTATAGCTATGTAAGGAACCTTTAAGGCCAGTGTTTCGGATTGACCACTAGATCTATAACCATGTAAGGAACCTTTAAGGTCAGTGTTTAGGTTTGACCACTAGATCTATAGCTATGTAACGAACCTTTAAGGTCAGTGTTTAGGATTGAACACTAGATCTATAGCTATGTAAGGAACTATGTAAGGAACCTTTAAGGTCAGTGTTTAGGATCGACCACTAGCTCTATAGCTATGGTAGGAACCTTTAAGGTCAGTGTTTCGGATTAACCACTAGCTCTAGAGCTATGTAAGGAACATTTAAGGTCAGTATTTAGGATTGACCACTACATCTATAGCTATGTAAGGAACCTTTAAGGGCAGTGTTTCGGATTAACCACTAGCTCTAGAGCTATGTAAGGAACCTTTAAGGTCAGTATTTAGGATTGACCACTACATCTATAGCTATGTAAGGAACCTTTAAGGCCAGTGTTTCGGATTGACCACTAGATCTATAACCATGTAAGGAACCTTTAAGGTCAGTGTTTAGGTTTGACCACTAGATCTATAGCTATGTAAGAACCTTTCAGGTCAGTGTTTAGGATTGACCACTAGATCGATAGCTATATAAGGAACCTTTAAGGTCAGTGTTTAGGTTTGACCACTAGATCTATAGCTATGTAACGAACCTTTAAGGTCAGTGTTTAGGATTGAACACTAGATCTATAGCTATGTAAGGAACTATGTAAGGAACCTTTAAGGTCAGTGTTTAGGATCGACCACTAGCTCTATAGCTATGGTAGGAACCTTTAAGGTCAGTGTTTCGGATTGCCCACTAGATCTATAGCTATGTAAGGAACCTTTAAGGTCAGTATTTAGGATTGACCACTACATCTATAGCTATGTAAGGAACCTTTAAGGTCAGTGTTTCGGATTGACCACTAGATCTATAGCCATGTAAGGAACCTTTAAGGTCAGTTCTCTTTATGACATTATCACAGCAGGCCTTGACCTGACACGGTGATAGCCTGTAATGTGGGGGTGACATTGTGTAGATGTCCTGCTGAGATTGTAATGGATTCTGTATCAATCGGTGATATATGTAACATTAGTTCTGACCTCCACAGTCTATTCACTATGGAACATCAACCAGCTGCTACAGATCAATTAGTGATTTAAATTGATGGTTGGCACCGAGTAATGATTGTGGTGGATTGCTGGTCATTATTGTTTCCTAATACTATTGGTTTGTTTGAAAATTTCTTACATACTGGTGAATTGCTGGTCAGTATTGTTCCTTAACCCTTTACCCACCGTAGACCATAATGGACTCGCACCCATAAAGGCATAGTTGATCTGTATAGCTCCAAGAACTACTTTAGCAGTATCTAGTAGAACTGAATATAGTTGTTCCTTTTTATCATTATAATAATATTGCCAAGTGGATGACACTTAATTCAGCCTTGTATGCAGATATCCTTTACCATACATAAAATGTACCTCCTGCATAAAAGGTATCCCAATACCTTTTGGTAAGGGGGTACTGTTTTTATGCATGACACTGGAGTTCAACTCCCATGGTGTTTGTGTCATGAAATATTCAGAGAAAGTGTTTTTCTCCTGCCCACACAACTCCAATAACCCAGGTGAAGTATAAAATGGTCTGATATGGGTGTTACAGTATCTGTGCTGTAGCATTCAAGTGAGGTGGCATTATGATGAAGATGCCATTGCAAACTCTCCCGCCATTAAAACAGAAGTATCCTAAACACACACATGCAGGCATACAAACATGTGGAGGTATTAGCAATGTGGCATAGCACCTTATCACATACACACGCAGACATATAAACATAAAGAGGTATTAGCGAGGTGGCATAGCACCTTAACACACGCAGGCATACAAACATGTGGAGGTATTAGTGAGGTGGCATAGCACCTTAACACACACACGCAGGCATACAAACATTTGGAGGTATTAGTGAGGTGGCATAGCACCTTAACACATACGCAGGCATACAAACATGTGGAGGTATTAGTGAGGTGGCATAGCTTTTAGTTAAAGCCTTATAAGGCTGCTCCTTTGAAATCCTCGAAAATTAGATTGATTGGTATAATGTATGGATTGTATGACCTGCAGGATATCAACAAATGATTAATTTCATTTTTCTTTGTAACTAAGTATCATTGTATGTTTTTGCAATAAGATGAAGTTTAATTCTAATTAGATTATCTGACAAGATTGAATGGAAAAACATATTCACGTCATCAAATATTTTGTAGGAGTATTCTACAAAAAGGACCATGCTGAATTCAAGCATTGCTGTGTTCAGACATTGCAGAAATAAAGAAAATACAGCTTAGAAAATACTGCACTCAAACAATGCTGTGCTTGCACAATTTTACATTTAAAAATTGCTGGAAGAGGTAACAGTACTGCATGCAGACATCACAATAAGTGAAAATACTAAGACGCAGAAAATGGCATTGTTGTGCTTAGATGTTGCAGAAAAAGAACAATGCGTTCAGACATTGAAGAAGGCACCTTTGCTGTTAGTACTTCAAGAATCCTGTTAAAGAAATTAAACACAATCTTCTACTTTCTCTTACCTTGTAGAAATAAAGATGCATTGTGTACAGTTCTGTTGATGACTCTTCTTATCAACTGATAAAAAGGAAGAGAGATGAAAGAAATAGTTTATTTCTTTTGTTTAGATGAAACTGAATACCATATTAAATGTTTTACAAGAAAATGAAATATAAATCTAATTAGACCAAGTATAAAGAAAAGATGTAATGAAAAAACGAGATTCAAAAATGTAAACACTTCAGTCAAGGACCTGGGATGGGTATCGTAATCCAAAAAGGGGAACTTTGTATATGAAGAAGTAGATGATTATATAACATTAATAAACAACATGCTTATATTTGATACAATACAGTGGTAAAGCAAGCACCCTTTCAAATAGAAATGGAACAACCTGAGATATATGATAGATGAGTCCATGTAGGAAACACAGGATTGACAGGGTTGGTAGAAACATGGCTACTTGAAAGTCAACATGCTTATGAGAGCTGAAGTGTGTTGTAAGGAGAACCTGTCAGTGCTAGGGAAGAAAGGCAATTTCTGCTCGAGTTAGATTTAATGGCAAGTAGGATATGGTTTCTTAGCATGGTAGATTTGGACACGTTGACAACTGACCTGTCCAGAGTTGAGTGGACAGTCATGACAGCTCGGACAGTCTGACTAGCTAGTTAGTAGATCTTGTCAAGACCACACTGGCAAATTATTTCTTTTTTTTTACATTGACCAATCACACGAGCACCGGAGCAACATTGATTTCAGTGGACGGGATGGACTACAGAATTATTTTTCATCTCATAAAAAGAGAATTAAGTCTTCACTGATGCGTTCACTCAGGACTGGTGGAAATGACATCTGACATCGTGTGATCATATAAAAATAGTGCTTTATCCAGTAGAGTTGACACACAAATACCTACAAGCTATAATCATGCAGCACGCTTAACTCCACGCGCTCTTTCTTCGGAGCTACTGTAGCGGGCGGAAATGGCATTCAGGGTACATCAGTGGGGATGAGGCGTTATGAACCACACTCAATTGTTATTGATTTAATGGAATTTCCATCAGTTTATTTTCTATAGGCATACGCTTGTAATTTACACCTATTCTTACCCAATAACAGCTTTGATGGCCTTTACCATCACCTTACACCTCATGTCTTAGCTTAGATGAAATGAATGATCAATAACACATAAAATTCTTTATTTTCAGATTTTTTTCTTCAGTTTTTGCTTAGCAGACTTGTACAGCTAATTTTACGAATTCTCTATTTCTTTTTCAAGATTTGTTTCTATCGGTCTTTTTTTTTCTATGATGTATGGTTAGATGGGGTCTTTTTTTCCAATTTTTATCTCTGGGTTTCATATGACATGTTATCTGATATTATTTAGGAATTTTCAAGTTCAAATTCAAAGGAGGTATTGAGGTGTTACAACTGTAAGCTGATTAGCAGGTCGTTAATGAACCACATATGTGTTCTTGTAAGAAGCCCTATTCTGCTGCAGTGTGATAAACTAGGGGATAATTAGACGACATGTTCTAATTGAATGTCGCCAAGGAAACCTAAACCATCATGAATTTATGACAGATCTAGTAAAGTAATACAATAGTGGCTTCTTTTGGGTATTATTCCATTTTATATATTTTTTGTACTTGTTGGAGTTAGTAAGATATATATAATAATAATAATATACAACATTTGATATAGCGCCCTATCTAGCTAACATAAGCCACTCTAAAGTGCTTTACAGTACATAGATATACAATTAATACAATTAGGATAAACATTTTTTGAGGAATTCACAGAAGCTGCCTTATCAGGCGCAAACCACTAATCCTTTGCCACCTGGCTAATATCTCCCTATGTGTGCATGCCTGCATGTGTGCTGGAGATGTATTGTGTTCTGTTTGTAGTGGGGCCGTGCTTTCAACGGCATCTTTTATAGTGCCACCTCACTTGAATGCTAAATCACAGATACCGCAACATCCACCCCAGACCATTTTATACTCCACCTGGGTTGTTGGAGTTGTGTTGGCAGAACAAAAACACTTTCTCTGATATTCCATGTGTGCGATGACTTCGGGGATCGAACCCCGGCCGACTGCGTGGAAGGCTGAAGTGTTACCACTAACCACTACTCACACACTGTACCACTGAGCTATAGGGAAATTCCCTCTTGGTAAGACTAGTAAGGTGATCCCAGACTTTCTACTCTGACACTGTACCACTGAGCTATAGGGAAATTCCCTCTAGGTAAGACTAGTAAGGTGATCCCAGACTTTCTACTCTGACACGTTGAGAAGATTCTGACATGTTGAGTTCCAAGCCGTATTCAGAGTCTATAGTTTATGATTAAATCATCGATAAAAAAAATGAAGAAATAAATCGACTCAAACCGTATCAATGTCAATGTCCAATTCGGCCTCACCTGCAGACGACATGTGCGCCTCGGTCCGCCGATATTTTCCTGTTTGCGTAGGGCACAAAGCCGTTCATTGGAAAGTTACATATTATGTTACACCGAAGTATTTCCACATCAACCATGTCAAACCCTTCAAAACCTTTATTATCATCGTAGGTGACGCTGGAGAATAAATGCTTACCATTAATTCATCGCTTCAATCTACACGTCCGCCAGTTTTATGACTTTTTTTTTCGATTTGAAACTCTCTCGCACACCTTTGGTCATTGCTAGGGTACACTGCCGGGAATATCGAAAGTAATCACAAAACAACCAATCAGAAGCCTTCTACTATACACGTTGGGGTTTGGTATAGCAACAACCCGATTTCACACTTCCTGGCTACCGATCAAAACCTACAGACTGAGAAACGGCCTATGCCGTGCGTAGCAGCCAAAGGGTTAAAAAAACATGAAATTTTATTTGTGTCTTCATGTACAGCATGAACTTTTTTATGTTGAAATATTTACTGGACACTCAACAGTAGAGGTGAGATAAAATCCAAGATGGCGGACTATGTTGAAATTATGTGAACAGGGGGGTTGCTCACAATTAAGCCCCACCCCCCACTTTTAGCCCATCTTTTTTCTCAGGAGGGGGGGGGGCTTATTGCCGGTAAAATACGGTATGTATACTACATATCCCTTACATAAGATCATGTTTAGCAAATTAATTTTGAAACTTAGAAAATATTCCGGCAGACATTCATTGTAGCTTCAAAGAATTTACAAGGACCTGTGCTTTCATCACAATGTATAACCTGTATTTCAGACCTTCACAGACACAACAATTTAAAAGCAAGCTGTATCATATATTGTATGAAAGTCAGACTCAATTTCGGTGTCTGAAGTGTAAATTATTTATATTTCTCTGACCAGGATCGTAATTACAGTTGTAAAATTGTCTCCAATGATCCGCCATCATCCAGTTGTTTTTCCCAGAAATCAATACTCTAACTGTGATTAAAGGGACACTTCCAAACTCCCCTGTGACAGGAATGTATAAAAACAAACCGAAATTTATTTATGTGGAGGATAACAACGACTAAAAAAAATTGACGGAGGATTTTTTTTCTCCACAAAATTGTAAATATTAAGACATTTTGCCACAACAAAATTATTGTATTCAGCAATAATTTGAATGGATTTTCAATCTGGTCTAACCGTGAATTGAATCAGATTTTTCATTTCAAGGGAAATAGAAGGCTGTCTATAGCGAATTACTATAATTATCTACGGTGATCGCCTGCATGTGGCATGCCAGCCACTATGATGGCTGCTGTAATCACGGGCACCAGTGATAGTAAGTCACGACTTCCATCTACATGCCAATTACAGACAAACATGATGTACGTTTCCATCAGGTATTGGTGTGGATGGCCATTTTGACCGGTTTGTCGTCTCCCCTGGGTGGTTACTAGGACCGCTAAGGTAACGCAAGTATTGTAAGTCACTCAGTGAACGCCCCGGGGACTAGCGTATATTGATTAGGCTATAGGTAACGTAAAAACATCCTCAATGCTACCAATCAGACGTAAATGTCAACGCCACTTTGGAAGAGGTTAGTTGAGATATCCTTTTTGACACTATATCCTGGAAATGGTACATTTTCCTTGTGGTCCTTAAACAGGAAGTGACCTTCACTACGATGACTCCTTACTATGTTCTTTCAGCGTGCATATCAGGTTTAGCTATATACTGTATCAATACTTTCATATATTATTAGCATGTAGAATTCAGTATTTACAAGGTCATGCATATGTAAAGGTCATAAATGAAAGAGGTCACCTGTCTGTGACTTGAAAACCTGCCTTTAAGTAAGAATTTAGAGGTATAAAACAGTTGTCTATTTACATATTATAAACTGGAGAAATAAGACTAAAATATCAATTTATTAGAATATGTTATTTATGTTTTACCAAATATGAAGAATCTGTAATGTCCCATCTCTTGTATTTGTATTATTTCTTCCTATGCCTGCCCTGTCTCTTGTACTCCCTGACTTGTCCCTTGTATATTTATTATAATATTTCCCTTCCTCTTCCTGATCCGTGTATTGCCCATTATCTCACAATTCCTAGGTTTCTGGTTTTAATGTCCCCAGTTTTTAATATCAATGTTTTCCCTGAAGGTTTGTATCTAACCTGTCCTTCTGTGTTACCAAACTTTGTTGGGTGTGAGAGTAGGATGATGTAAATCCCTAGGATCCCACTGGGGCAGATCAAGACATCTTCATCGTAATTATCCTCGGATAACAGTTTCTTGGGCACAGATGGTCATCCCTGACACCTGATGTGAGAAGAAGGAGAGAGATCTGACGACAGATAGGAATTACTGAATTATGTCATTGCTTAATCTGTGGTGGCCCCTTGTGCCCTGAAGGTACAATGTGACTTGACTAATGCTGTTTGACAGGAGCATTATAACACTACGCTCTACACACTTATAATCAGTAGGTTACATGGCCTGTCCAGTGATGTCTAGTTTTATTGCTTTCAGCCATACACTAAAATTTACACTAAAAATAGTCAAATTGGTTCTATAATTTTAGATATATACTATATATATATCTCTATGTACAGCAAAACATGTTCATTCGTTTCTCTAGTTTCTCTAGTTGAAAGCAACAAGCCGTAGTGAACTTGACTTGTGCGTACACATTTACCTATTGAACTGGGTTGGTTTACACAATGTTTTTATATCATTGACGAAATAGGATTTGAAATTCTTATTAGAAATGTTTTAAACTCTTTGGATATTATAAAAATATTTGTCAGCTTGAAAAATCCTGCATATGAACAGGATCTGTTTATAGTGATATTGAGGTGATGGTACTGAACAGGAAAATGAATATTATTGATTTTTAGCAGTTTTATGTGTTTTTTTGTACATTTCCTGATATTTGTTAAACATTTATTACAACGCTTTCTTGTCAAGTTGACGTTTAAATAAACAGTGTTCAAAGCACAGCCAGAGCTAGTTTTCACTTCAGTGAGAATTTGATGATGCATCGTGTAAAAAGATTTGATTCCACCAACAACAACCACACTTGTCTAGCCGATATATTTAACAATTGTGACATGTTTCAATCAAATGGAATTAAACCATCTGTCATTTAGAAAAATTGTAACTCGAATTTTCACACGGCAGCTGTTCATTTAATTTTTTGTTATAAATAAAACTTGTGCATCTCTGTTAGTTTGAGCGCACTGTCAGGATCAAAAGGAAAACCTTCAGCTGTTACAAAAACCAGTCCCATCACTAGCACCAGATGTTGCTAACACAAATCATTGCTTTTTTCCGAAGAATTGAAATTTTGAATATGTTGTTTTCACTGCTGGCTCATCATTCCTCTTCTGATGCAATTTCTTAAATTTAAATATGATTTCTATTTTAACGGTGGTTATTTTAACTTTAATGAGTTTCTAATGAGAGAAAGCATTTTCAATTTTTTGGCTGATTTAAATTCATAAAACTGATTAAGTATACTCTGCTAGCCTACAAAAACAGCTCAGTGTTTTAATTTAATTTCTGGTAAGACAATTTCTGATAAGACAATTTCTGGTAAGACAATTTCAATAAGTTTTCTATTAGTATGCTTGACACGATCTTGTATACATTTGTTAGTGTTAAATTATCAGAAGGTGTGAACACTTTTAACGTCAGCAGATATATTAGAAATAAAAACATGCGTTAAATCTTATTCCCATAAGTGCTTGTAACCATTATGCTGTTGATCAATATCATTTGTTTCGCAATAAACTACAAAAAAGATAAATATCGCCAATTTCACGTCTCCACCTTATTTTGTAAAAACAAAATTGAAGTGAATCGAGTGATGGAGCTAGAGCTTGAGTGACTTTGTGGGTATGAGTGTGGGAGTAAAATCGTATATTTGCATGCTTTATAAAACGTTTACGTTATTAGAATGACACATGTTGTACTGACATGTTTATCTCTGAATGGAGTACTGCTGTAAGGTTGATTTGTTAAACGATACTGGTTTGTCATACACAGACAATACTTTGTACTAAGCCTCCATTAGAGAAATGAAAATTGAGTGGTTTCCAACAGAAGTATGTTTTCACGCAATAATTTTTTTTTGATAGACCTCCATAGAAGAAGTAAAACTATAGCATAGATTTTGTTTTAGTATGATGATTGGAATTACATACAGAGAGATTAGTTATGGGAGAAAACGAGAGGAGTCTTGATACATTCAGAGATAAAATACAACTGTTTTATTTTATAGCATCATAATGTGACATCATCATAGCATCATTATGACATCATCATAGCATCATTATGACATCATCATAGCATCATTATGACATCACTTTAGTCCTGACCTCATTGCTGGACCTCAATCATCTCTATACGGTAACAGTAAAACTGCTGTCGGCACTCTGTTGTGGGACTAAATTGAAGGTTTTTAAACTGATCATTCTTCTTTCACAAATTTGGAGGAATCCTTTTCCTGACCTTTTATTTGAAATCAAACTAAAGAGGTTTTTAACACAACTTAAATATCAGAACTGAAACACACCACACTACTGAGACATTTGAAATGAAATGTCACAATACTTAGGTATCAGATCTAAAATGTCAAACTTCTAAGGCTGAAGCGCCCACTTCAACTCTAATGAACAAGACTCCTCAGAAAGAGGACTTAAGAAGACTCGTGCAGGGGGTTGTTCTGTGCTAACAGCCCATTTGTAATGTTCTAGGAAGACTTTGTCATTATTCATTTAGTATTATGGTCTGTAATTACAGTGTTAGATGACACGGTCCACCGGCCAGCACCTGTTTCTAGTAAGGTTGACAATAGATGCCTTGGTTACCATGTTTCTTTCGCCCTGCTGTCTGTAGCGACATGGACAGTATCAAGTCTGTTACAAGGAAATGTTTTACACGTTCATCTATAGCCAAATTACTGACAATTACGATGGCTTGTTACTCGCATGTAACGGCATGGAGCAACAAAGCTTCCCCATATCTGTTGTCCGAGCACTGAAGGTGACAAGGGGAGATAATTAGTAATTTTCATAATTGAATAATGTAGGATTGATGGCAGTGCCTTTATGACAATTGGATATATCTTATAATATGCCTTTATCATGTATGTGTGTCTGCATGGTGTTTCGTTATTGGGAGGAATTCATCATTCATCCCTGAAGACACATTTGAACTCTGTCAATTCAAAGGTTTGAATAGTTCATTTTGAAATCTCAGGGGTGAATGAGTTTAAAATGAGACAAGTAATTCACACAGCCTGACCTATTCTCTTATGTTACCATATGTCGTAACAGGTATTCTGGTATTTTAATTCATTTTTAATTTTATTTCATTGAAACAGTTTAGTAAAAATAAATGTTTTTAGAACCAAAAGTAGAAAAATATTTATCATTCAACCACAGAGATATTTTCTTTATGAAGCTAACAGTAATTTATATCATCCCTGCAGACAAAAAGGACAGGGTTTGATGGAACACCCTGTGGCAGTCCTCTGTCCTAGATCTGGCTGAAATACACACATGGTGTTGTCATTTTGTCAATATTAGTTGTGCTTTTTCATCAGTGGGGTCTTGTTAATCAGATATGTTCAATCTAAATGCAAAAAGGTAAAAAGCATGTTAAAGTGTTTAAGTATTGTTAATTTTTTTCTAAAATAAAAAAAATTGTGGAAATGAACTTCATTATAATGGATACAAACAAATACTACTTAAGAAACAAGTCATAATTGTACGGCTAATTTGTAATGTGTTTTGTAAGGCTGTGTTAGTATGGAAGTGTTGGGTATAGAAAGTGTGAATTAAGGGAGCTATTTGATAAGTTTAATGAGCAGGAGAAGTGACGTAGATAGAAGTGGCCAGGTAACCGTATTAGTGACAGCCTCGCGGTAGTACTATAGATAGAAGTGGCCGGGTAACCGTATTAGTGACAGCTACACGGTAGTAGTATAGATAGAAGTGGCCGGGTAAACGTACTAGTGACAGCTACGCGGTATTAGTATAGATAGAAGGGGCCGGGTAAATGTACTAGTGACAGCTACACGGTAGCAGTATAGATAGAAGTGGCCGGTAACCGTACTAGTGACAGCCTAGCGGTAGTCGTATAGATAGAAGTGGCCGGGGAACCGGACTAGTGACAGCTACGCGGTAGTATTATAGATAGAAGTGGCCGGGTGAACGTACTAGTGACAGCTACGCGGAAGTAGGATAGATAGAAGTGGCCGGGTAACCGGATTAGCTACAGCTACACGGTAGTAGTATAGATAGACGTGGCCGGGTACCCGTACTAGTGACAGCTACGCGGTCGTAGTATAGATAGAAGTGGCCAGGTAACCGTACTAGTGACAGCCTCGCTGTAGTCGTATAGATAGAAGTGGCCGGGGAACCGTACTAGTGACAGCCTCGCGGTAGTAGCATAGATAGAAGTGGCCGGGTAACCGTTCTAGTGACAGCTACGCGGTATTAGTATAGATAGAAGGGGCCGGGTAAATGTACTAGTGACAGCTACACGGTAGTAGTATAGAGACGTAACCACTCTGAAATTGATCTCATTGTCTGTCATATGACGTTTGATTACATAATTGACGGAAGTGTAGAGGCTCCGGGCTATTGTAATGGCGTCTAAGCCAAATCAACCGTCTGGTTGTGGAAAAAAGAAATTTTCTGGCAGGAAATCAGGGTACGAATGAATGAACAGTGATAATTTCATAATTGCAGAAGAAGATATGGTCGGACGCCTCTTAAATACTTATTTGTCATTATTTTGATGTCATCGTATTTTTCTGCGGATTAGACCCCTGCTGTTTTGAATAGATATTTAAGTGGCAGAACATGGTACAATTGTTTAAATTTGAAATTCATTCCAACAGTTTTAGGGTGAAATTGACAACATGTTGACAGCCAATCTTGACATCATAATTGTGTAAGTGTGCATGTATATGAACATTTTTGTAAAAATGTCACAGTGAAATCCGCCATGCAAATAAGTTGTGATTTTAAACTATCAACAGGCTGGACGTTATTGTTTATTACTGACGTTAACAACCTGAATAGAAAACTCCACATTTATCATCTATGTGTCTGAAGATTACAAGCATGATCAGTCATAAATAAAATTTCAACATTTGAAAGAAATTAAAGCAATGGACATGAAAACATCATTACACATGTTCTTTGTAAGAAATCCTGAATTATTCCATGTATGAAAACTTGGCCTGAGCATCTTAGGCACCAAGGAACCCAATGATGTATGCATGAAGGGGGTGTCTCGAGGGGCAGAGGAGTGAGGCCCATTAGGGGGGAATGGAAGGGGACATTTTTAAATTACTTCTTATAAGGTTAAAAGGTTCTGATGAAGGAATTCAAGCTTCATTAGCATAGAACATGTCTTGGCCTGGGAAACTCAATGTTGTTTATGCTGTATATGAAGGTTTAGGTTCTCCTATGGAGGGGATGGGCAGGACTCGAGGGAGTCGAGCATCGTCAACTTCTTCTTTAGTTTTAATACAGCAACGTTAACAGTAAGTGGTAAAATGATCATCTTATGACCGATTGTTATTTTCTTGCTGATTTGAAATCCAAGATTGCTGCCTTTTTTTCCACCAAACATTGCTCCTGTTATTTCCTTTACTAAGGACTAAGATATTTTTTAAATTCTTTATATTAGGTTGAATAAAACTGATGTCAGAACACTCTGGTGTTAGATTAGATCTGTTACAATGTATCTGATAAATTATATGTTTGGAAGATATTTGTTGCATTGTTCATTCCAGTGAAAAATAATATTCAGCCAGCAACTATTGCCAATTTCGGCACAAGTAGGTGAAGTTTCACTGGACATTTTACTGCGAAGCTATCAAGGATAGTTTGAGAATTATCGAGGCCCCCTTAGAATGGTCACGATTTGTCACAGTCATGCATATAAACACAAGATTATGGACTAGAGCACTTTCAGAAAATAGCAAATATTTCTTGGTTTGCATATAGATGGAGGATTCAAGGGACTCATCCAATTATGACATTAGCCATCTTGGAACTCGAGTTCAGAGCGTAAATCAGCAAAATATCCTTGTCTGTCTGAAGGTCAGATTTGTACCACTAGTTGTTATGGAAATTAATGCAGTCAATAC
This sequence comes from Mizuhopecten yessoensis, assembly GCF_002113885.1. Taxonomy (NCBI): domain Eukaryota; kingdom Metazoa; phylum Mollusca; class Bivalvia; order Pectinida; family Pectinidae; genus Mizuhopecten; species Mizuhopecten yessoensis. Next base: position 115,054 of record NW_018408908.1, on the reverse strand, counting down.
ATCGTTGTTACTCTCTTGACTACCAAGATCAAGAAGCAGGGTCAGGCTTAATCTACGAATGTATTGCGACGAACCGTCACAGATTGCGAAAATAGGAAGTAGGGATTACTCTGGGTTTGGGCTTTTGCGATTTCCAATTTAGTTTCTTTTCTTCAGATAGACTTGGATAATTAACGATCGACAAAGAAAAAGGGGATAAGTAAAATGTGTAAGGTCTTAGCAATGAAACGGTGCTGAGAATGGATTACTGAACAACAGCTTCGACAAAAACAGGACATTTATTAATGGTTACGCTGCTACAAGTTGACACGGTCACCTTGGAATGAATGGTGCCACTGGTGTAGTCCAGGAAGGGAGTTTACTATAGAAACAGGTGCCCTCATATGTTTAGTTAATTTGGGTGTACAGTGAAACGAATGGCTCCATTTATTACAGTCTTACGTTGAAGCAGTCGGGAACAACAGGTCCACAGCACTTTTACTGCATGTAGGAGCCAGGAAATCCTGAAAATCATAAAAGCCAGATTTCAAACTTTTCAGGGTTTTTTCTGGTATGGTGTTTTTTTACATTGAAAATTTTAACTGGATGCCAGATTTATGTTTTTAAAAAATGTAGTTATAGTAATTGTCTTAATACCCTTGCAAATTTCATTTGAAAGATGAATATTTTTATAAAAATGATTTTTTTTCTCCAAAGTTAACTCAATATGTATAGAACAATATATTTGAAAGTGACTTTATGTGCAACCTTGACAGAACCCCGTTGTACATAAAATCTTAACCTGTCAATGAAAATTCGTCTTTCTTATAGGTAAGGGTGAAGGTCACTACTTATTAGAATACAGAGCATCAAATCCAGGTTTTACGTAAGGTTGAAGGTCAAAGTGAGCATCTATACAGAGGTTAATAGAAAGTTAGTCTATTACGTGAGTGATGTAATAAATACTAGAATATGAATTTACGGAAGTCATACATGCATGCAGATTAAGATATCATTCAAGGGCAATGGTGCAGTAAGAGTAAATCTTTCTGTTCATGTTCCCACAGAAGCTTGATCACGAATGAGCATGCTCAATCAAGGCTAATACTCAATATGTGGTACCCTTTATACTGTCTGCTAGAAACAGTGACAGGCCGCTTGGTCGGATCACAGTCACGGCATGATGCACAAGACAGAGTGATGGAAGGTTATCTTTTAATTAATAAAAGTATTCCGTGACTCCCAATTTACCCTGCACTCTTGATTGAGTAATAGCAAAAACATATGGTAATTAACCTCTGTATGCATTAGTTAGGGAAAAGGTTTAGACTTTAAAAAATGAAAGATAGAAATCTTTGTATTTTTTGTCGGTATTAGCACTACATCACAGGTTTATATCATCCACTGTGGTGGGTTTTATGGTTGATTTAATCATGTGATCAAAATTCATTTTAGATACATTTGATTTAAGCTGCTTTATTATACCTCAATGTTGAAAGTCTGATTAAATTCATGAAGATTTGAGTAAATGAATCATTCATCTTACAAAAGTTTTAACAACCAAGTCATACAGCAACTCAATCACCCCTGAAATTTTATAATGAACTTTTGAATTGGAAGAGTTCAAATGTGTATTCAGGGGTAAATGAGTTGAAAAGGGAACACAGTCATAATTTATACACAGTACATATATGAATTGATATTTTAATTTTATCCTAACTATTCTGAACCTACCAAATGAAAATAGCGTTTAGATATTAAAGACATTATCTTGTTATCCTCGACTCGGTAACTTAATTGTTGTGGTAATTGAAATAAGTGAAAAATGCAATAATTAAGAAAAACATTTTGAAATTGCCTGACAATCGTAATGTATTCTGATTTAATGACAGACAACAATTCAAATCTATTTCCTATCAAAATTATATTTGATTCGCAAATTCTATCTCTAAACGAATGAAAGGTGTTTTAATCAAATTTTACGACAAATTTTAATTCCAATATTTTGCCATATGTTTGACAACACAGGCGCGAGTCCAAATTTCACATTGTTGTCTGCCCTAATGAGATTTGAATTATGCGAAATGCCCCATTTAATGAATCCCCAATGAGCCAATGTTGTTGAGACGGTAATTAGAATTGCGTAACTTGAAAAAGAAAAATTGCTACATCAAAGCTATCATTAGCTGTATGAATAATAAAACAAGAATGGACAAATTTCGCCTTTTGTATTGTTACATGTGTTTTACAAAACCCGATGGACTTCGAAAATTTGACCAATTTTTGTATCACATGCACTTTGATTTCCTTGGAGAAAATGTCGGGAGTGAAAATGGGTCGAACCAGAAAACCCAGAGTGACTTGTGTAGCATCTCATTGTCAAAGTCTGTGGAATTCTCAGCATACCTCAGACAAGGGTGTCAAGATCACTTAAAACATCTGACCTTAAGATTTACAAAGAGGACAAGATGATCACAGTTTATGGCCCTGCAAGTGTTAAATTGGAAATAGATTCAAATAGAGTGGTTTATACATAAATATATTTGCGATATCAACTAGCAACAAGGAAATATACTAATTGATCATTACCTCATTTACCCCTAAAGACACATTTGAACTCTTCGAATTCAATGGTTGGAATTGTTCATTAGGAAATTTCAGGGGTGAATGAAGTAAGGAAAGAAATCAAAATTTAAAATGAAAGTTTGTTTCGGTAATACTCCATGTTCGTCCTGAAGATAATTTGCTGGATTTTTCCATACAAACTGATGCCGCTTTTGCCCAGTAAGCAGAAACACTTCGGATATCAGGAAGAGATTTGATACTTTCACGTTGCACGATTGCATGTCGGCACAATTTCTACAATCCAAACCAACCAGGCGTGGCTGACACACAATGAAATTAAATGTAACATTCCCCTGATGGGTTCGGTGATCTCGAGAAACCGTTATTCTCTCCATCGAAAAACACTGATGACTCGCCATTGTAATGTTCAATGCTCAGCTGACGTGTATTGTAATTCAGTAGTTCTGCCTAAACAGTTATCAATATGATGTATCGCCTGGCATAACATCACTGATTCCACTGAAATGTTATCTGGCAACCTCGATCAATTTAAGATTTACGAAGGTTTCAGTGACACCTGTTCTCTGTCAATATTTACAGGGTAAAGAAAACCTTGTGATATCTATACTTCTGTCATCGGGAATAGTTTATTTACTTCTTTTCTAATTAGGACATAAGCTAATTTGCTACATATTTGAGAGAGATATCAATTGTTTTGTTTGTTAAAATTTCCCTCGGAACGTAGATTAATTTACCTTCCAACTGTACAATTTTTATCAATAAATTACCTCAAGCACAGGAATAACATTGAAGAAAGAAAACAGTCAAAATAATAGGATAATCAGTATGAGGATATACAATGTACTGTGCAAGACTTTCATTTCTGTATTAACAGTGGGGGTCGTACTAACGATCTTTAAGTAAAACCATGGAATGTTCAGTTTTACTGCAGTGTACCTTAAAGTTAACTATGGAGGGTCAGCTTTACTTATACCTTGACGTTAATCCATAGAGGGGTCAGTTTTACTGACTGAACCTCAAGTATTTGAGTTTAGTCAAGTGCACTGTGTTGTAAAAACTGTACTCCGATGAGTGTGCCATTGTTTGTGGCAGGTAGGAACTTGATACAATCATGTAATCGGAGCGGGTGCCGTCGACAGCCTTGTCAAGATCAGTGCTGCCACAAGTTAACGTCTCACTTCAGGTGTTACAGGTACGACTCGAAGTATCAACAGACATCTCCGTCACTGTTCATAGGTACACTCATTATCTATCAATACTCAGGTACTTAAGTGTTTACAGGTATGATCATTAAAAATATTTTACGGTTTCTCAATTTAAACGCAATGTAAATACATGGTGTGTAAGTGACAAACAGGATCTTGTGTGTTTGGGAACCAGTGTGACAGCTAGGTGTCAGTCTCTGATCCGATATCATTTACTCTAGCTCTGTGCATATAATTCATCAGAAAAACTGAACAAACAATTATTATGTAAGAAGGGTCACCCATCTGTAATGTGCTCCAAGCAATGATAGGGTACCAAAGAATAATCTGGACTATTTTATATATATAATTACAGTCCGCCAGTTACGGCTACCTTTTTATTTGGAAACTCCCCCCACCCCAACTACTACCAAATTACAGGTTTCTGTCTTATCTGATGATTGTTATGACAAAATACCTGTAGAAACAGATCACTTCTGTATTAGGGTGATTTCTGTCCTATTTGAGATCCATATACAAAATATTTAGTTATTGACCCTTATAAAGATATTCCCTTATATTCTCGATGTTGAAGTGTAGGTGTCGTCAGCGCAAACAAGATTCCTGGAACAGCATAACTTCACAAAAATGTTTGATCCTAATGGTTATCACATGTTTATCGAGGCAGGAGGAGAAGCTTCAAAATGACACTGATCAAATTGCGTTTATAGCTCTATGAATGCAATTTCTCCTGGTAATACTTTTAGATGAACTTGTAGTTGAAATGTAAATATATATTCCTTAATCTTTGAAATTTTCCCCCAAAAAACTCAATTATACAGATGCTTTTTACACATTTGGAAAGAGCTCTTATTAAAAAGTAATTTTCACAAACACCCGCCTTCTCATAAACTTTTTATAAGGTAATCACTGTTCAAAGGTTTACTCAGCATTTACGATATGATTGGAATTTCAGAAACAAGGTTTGAAAAAGTTACATTACAAATTAACACAGGTTGGAGTGTTCAATAACACTGATTATAGTTGCCTAATTAACACGCTTATAATTATAGTCTCTCCTTAGAACATTCTTCAAATTCCCCCACAGGCAAAATCAGTTGTCATAATTAAAACGTCAGCCAAGGGCATCTTTAATTCAATCTCGGAAATTGCGGTTCCATAATTAGGAGAGTAGTAGGTCAGCTGTAATTGCTCCACAAGAGATAAGTTTAAAATCATTTCATATCCAATTAGGATCACAGAAGTTCTTCACATTGTCTTAACACCTGCACACACTGACGGATGTGCTAGAAACTTTCCTCGTACACAAAAACTAGAGCTGCATCCCATGACAACATGATGCTTTGAACAGCTGGTAAAACCCCATATTATGAGTGATTGTCAGCTCTTTCTTAAAAGTCAACTTTTAGATAAGTATACAGTTTTTTACCCTGCCACATTTTTGCATTCTGTCAATTTTTTCACGGAGTAATCTATACACTACTGTATAGACACGGAGTGGTAGTATATATATACTTATAAAATGTCTCAATCTTTATAAGTATACTACTGTATAGACACGGAGTGGTAGTATATACTTATAAAATGTCTCCATCTTTATAAGTATACTACTGTATAGACACGGAGTGGTAGTATATATATACTTATAAAGTGTCTCAATCTTTATAAGTATACTGCTGTACAGACACGGAGTGGTAGTATATACTTATAAAATGTCTCAATCTTTATAAGTATACTTCTGTATAGACACGGAGTGTTTGTGATTAGTATATACTTATAAAATGTCTCGTTCTTTATAAGTATACAACTGTATAGACATGGAGTGGTAGTACATATACTTATAAAATGTCTCAATCTTTATAAGTATACTACTGTATAGACACGGAGTGGTAGTATATACTTATAAAATGTCTCCATCTTTATAAGTATACTACTTTATAGACACGGAGTGGTAGTATATACTTATAAAATGTCGCAATCTTTATAAGTATGCTTCTGTATAGACACGGAGTGGTAGTATATACTTATAAAATGTCGCAATCTTTATAAGTATGCTTCTGTATAGACACGGAGTGGTAGTATATACTTATAAAATGTCGCAATCTTTATAAGTATGCTTCTGTATAGACACGGAGTGGTAGTATATACTTATAAAATGTCGCAATCTTTATAAGTATGCTTCTGTATAGACACGGAGTGGTAATATAGACTTATAAAATGTCTCCATCTTTATAAGTATACTACTTTATAGACACGGAGTGGTAGTATATACTTATAAAATGTCGCAATCTTTATAAGTATGCTTCTGTATAGACACGGAGTGGTAATATATACTTATAAAATGTCTCCATCTTTATAATTATACTACTGTATAGACACGGAGTGGTAGTATATACTTATAAAATCTTTATAAGTATACTAATGTTTGAACACGTTTCGCTCCCAGAATAGCTTAACTTTGAAAACAGACGGTGCATTAAAACTGTATGTCTCTGCATACCAGCAAGCTATTCCATCATTAAGTTGCTTACCTGGGTATATCTAATGTCAGTTTAGTATGGTTAATAACTTGTTGGCTGGGATAGAAGTGGCCGGGGGAGGGGGGAACGTCATAGTGAAATAGATATATAGAAAACAAAAAATGATAATCTTTGGATTATACACCGAGATAGAAAATAATAGAACTTTTTAACTCAACAATGAGGAGTTAAGTCCCTTCAGGCTACCAATTACACAACTATTTCAGTCTGCCTTAAGCCGAGGTTGAGATTAAGTTTCAACTGTACAATTACATTAAATATTGAAGCTCAAACTCAACTTGAGGCAAACAGTGATATTGAGGCGTTCCCTAGACCTGACGTGGCTCGGAGGACTTTGAGGCGTTCCCTGGACTTGACGTGGCTCGGAGGACTTTGAGGCGTTCTCTGGACCTGACGTGGCTCGGAGGACTTTCAGGCGTTTCCTGGACCTGACATGGCTCGGAGGACTTTGAGGCATTCCCTGGACCTGACGTGGCTCGGAGGACTTTGAGGCATTCCCTGGACCTGATGTGGCTCGGAGGACTTTGAGGTGTTCCCTGGACCTGACGTGGCTCGGAGGACTTTGAGGCGATTCCTTGACCTGACGTGGCTCGGAGGACTTTGAGGCGATCCCTGGACCTGACGTGGCTCGGAGGACTTTGAGGCGATCCCTTGACCTGACGTAGCTCGGAGGACTTTGAGGCGTTCTCTGGACCTGACGTGGCCCGAGGGACCTTGAGGCGATCCCTGGACCTGACGTGGCTCGGAGGACTATGTCTTTAATCACTTAATCAATATTCTAAAGTGATTGATTTCTGCTCAAAATTGTGAGTACCTATTGTTAGTAGACATGAGAATTGATAATTCTGCTCCAATAACATCACCTTGGGAAATATAGCATGCACAGATACAAAGATCTTTTATAGACCGTCATCAGTATCAGGGTGCTTTCATTGTGGTGTGGATTGCTTTGAGGGAGCATTTATTGTTTACCATAACGTGTTTGAGGGAGCATCAATTATCCTGTTGAGACAGTTATGGTGGGATGTAAGCAAGCTCTGTGCCACAATAAATGAGCTAGGTGGGAATATGATTGAAAGCGATATGGTTTTATTATAGCCTCAAGTATTTAATATCAATAGCTCAGCAGGATTCTTACATTTAGTAGATCAAGGTCCACCGAATCATGCAAACATGTCACACAATGAATTAATCTACCTGTTGATGGTGACCCACAATAAACAAGGAGGTATTTTATTGGATGGATTGGTAGCATCTGATTAGTCCGACAAGTTCAGGTGACGTGTACATCAGGTCCAGACACTGTTTGAGGGTTACATTCAGTTAGGTATGCATCTATTTGGGGCAAGCAAAAAAACCCACAAAAACAATAAAAACTAGCGAAATAACTTACCTGTTTACTGTTCTTTTTAATTGTCGTCATTTGAAAATGAACCTTGATTGATTGGAACATTATTAAGTTGTTCTTTGATTGCTTTTTACCACCATGTTATAATTGTATTCTTTATTATCTCATTAATAGTCAGTCTAATTAGCAGATACATTTCAGTTCCTGATCATTTCTATATAAGATATTAGTAACTGATCATTTCTATATAAGATATTAGTAACTGATTATTTCTATATAAGATATTAGTAACTGATCATTTCTATATAAGGTAATAGTAACTGATCATTTCTATATAAGATATTAGTAACTGATCATTTCTATATAAGATATTAGTAACTGATTATTTCTATAAAAGGATATAGTAACTGATTATGTCTATATAAGGTAATAGTAAATGATGTTTCTATATAAGGTAACAGTAACTGATTATGTCTATATAAGGTAATAGAAACTGCTGTTTCTATATAAGGTAACAGTAACAGATTGTTTCCTATAAGGTAACAGTAACTGATGTTTCTATATAAGGTACTAGTAACTGATGTTTCTATATAAGGTAATAGTAACTGATGTTTCTATATAAGGTAATAGTAACTGATGTTTCTATATAAGGTAATAGTAACTGATGTTTCTATATAAGGAATAGTAACTGATGTTTCTATATAAGGTAATAGTAACAGATTGTTTCACTATAAGGTAACAATAACTGATGTTTCTATATAAGGTAATAGTAACAGATTGTTTCCTTATAAGGTAACAATAACTGATTATGTCTATATAAGGTAATAGTAACTGATGTTTCTATATAAGGAATTGTAACTGATGTTTCTATATAAGGTAATAGTAACAGATTGTTTCACTATAAGGTAATAGTAACTGATGTTTCTATATAAGGTAATAGTAACAGATTGTTTCCCTATAAGGTAACAGTAACACACAATGAGTGTTATCACCTTTGTTTTTAATCTTAGCAGCATCTGTTACAGTGTATAGCTATGACAATGATCTTGGCACAGGTCTTGGTATTGTCTACATGTCCTGTGGCATACGTACTCCACGACCCCGTACCAATGACATCATGTCTTTATTTGATCTGACATGCCCTCAATATACTTTTATATCTAATTTACTGTTGCATTTTCCTTTATGTATACATATATATAGTACAATGGAGGTCAAAACACTGTGTTTCAAAATGAGATTGTTTGGCCATCTGTGAAGTATGTTAGCAGTTACAGTTGATCATTACATTATATCTCCGAGTCGGGATACCACTGTCACCATTTTTACATTAATCCATTCCATCGGCAGAGGAAATGGCTCATTTTTGAAAATGATGTCTGCTGTATTTATTACTTCCTGTCAATGTTGACATTTCACTCCATATAAAGTTCATGCAATTTTCTCCATGATAATTAATTTTCTTTGTTCGCTATCAAACAGTGTTATTTGGTATGCATGCCCTAACAGCGTCGGCCTTATCAGTGTAGGACCAAGCTTTCTCTGCCTTGGTAGAGCCAGCTTTGTCATTGCCCTTCATTCCTAACTTTATATTCATCTTTAATCTCCAAGAGTAATTGTATGTTTACATTCCATTTGAGTCTTTCTCTGTGTTGGAATTTGTCACTGTGTGTTGTGTCAGACACCTGGAATTGTCCATATTGTAATGGAAACTGGTGGTTTTGTCGATGCAGATTGCCTGTTCAGACCGCCATTGTCTTTGACTCGAGACTTTTTCTGGTGGCTCGTCTGGTCTCCCCAGCCACATGTGCCAAATCACCAGATGGCATTTTTCGCACACGCCCTTATGAGGGTGCATGATTCCAAGACAAAAGAGTTCAACACGATCCCATTATTCATAACGACAAGAGTGTCGCAATGCAGGGCAAAAAATCATTTGCATAATTCTGAGCAATTCTTTTCATCTTGCACACAGTGTGGATTCTGCTTTATCAAATTAATTTCATAGGGAAAATTCTTCATCATAATGACAAGTGGTCCCCCTCAATCTTTATACCCGGAATTCCTCGACAAACTTTCCGATTTGCTGGCCACAACTATTTAGGACGGCACAGGATTGCCTGAGGAACCCCAGGGACACATTTGAAATGACAGGACAGATAACAGAGCCCTGCCTGATCCCAGCATAAGTAGTGGGTGGCATTATTCAATAGTTGTCAACTTTATTTGATTATATTTAATTAAGGAAATTCCAGAGAATCGTGTTGTCAATTTATTATGATAAAAAGTAATTTCCATTAAATGTAGAGTCATTTGACAATGTCACTTTTTATCGTCAAAGAATATTTTAATTGTTTTCTGCATGATGGAATTGTGATTGGTATTTCGTGAAACAATTTTTTTGAAATAAAAAAAGGTTTGGAACGAACACAAAACAGATTTCAAAGAAAATTGTAATCTGTTATGTGTGAAATTGCTACAGAAAACAGATTATTTTCTGTTTTGAAATGCTGATTTCCAGAACTAAGTTTATAATACACCGCTAGAAGCTAGAGTAAGATCAGAAATGACCTACTAGTGCTAGAATATATAGGTGTTACTATGGAAACAAGTCCTCCTGATTTAAAACCTTTTAAATATCCTATAAAATAATGCTTCAGTGTTGCGTCGAGTCTAAGATTGGCAAATACATCCATAGAATAATGATAAAGTGGTACATCCTCAGACTAGTTATCAAAACTACACGTCATTAAGGGAAGTGAAATAATAACTAATTGTTGATGTTGATTATAGCAATGTTATGACGGATCTTTCTTCTCTCCTTCTTGGCATGGATACATGTGCCATTGTGTTACTATTTTGTATGTAGTCAGTGGGAGAAGGTCCTGGAGATTTAGAGAGCGAGAGAAAAGGTATACTAGAAAGTCAACAGCATGCTCAGACTTCAACACAAACTCTGGATGGGGGCACTTGCTCATAACAAAGTTAACATGGTGTTAAGCTTGTTATTTGCAAGTTTGTGGCGTGTTAATGTCTAGATGTCCCCATCTTTTTTGCCAATGTCATGTATAACTTTACATATTGCTGATATCACTTTTGGTGGATGTACAATGAAAGTACACCATATTCTGGCATTTCAATAAATGCTCATTTTCGACTTATATTAGTCTTTGTGTTATTGATTGCAAAAAACATAGCAGAGTGACTCATGTGCAAGCGTGTTAGTATATATATATATAAAAAGATGATGGCATAAACACTATATTAACACAATCCTAAGTTAACACAGCTATTTGCTCCTCCAGTAAATATACTATAACAATTTGAATACCTGTAATAAGCTCTGTGCATCAATATATAAGAGGCCATTGTGGCCGAGTAGTTAAGGCATTTGACATTCTGCTACCACCAGGCCCTCCACGACTGGGTCGCGGGTTCAGGACCTAGCTAGCCTATGTGGGGCAGTCGCCAGGTGCTAGATGATGGTCAGCAGTTCCTCTCTTGGTACTCACAGTTCCTCTCTTGGTACTCACAGTTTTTCTCTTGGTACTCACAGTTCCTCTCTTGGTACTCACAGGGTACTCACAGTTCCTCTCTTGGTACTCACAGTTCCTCTCTTGGTACTCACAGTTCCTCTCTTGGTACTCACAGTTTTTCTCTTGGTACTCACAGTTCCTCTCTTGGTACTCACAGTTCCTCTCTTGGTACTCACAGTTCCTCTCTTAGTACTCACAGTTTTTCTCTTGGTACTCACAGTTCCTCTCTTGGTACTCACAGTTCCTCTCTTGGTACTCACAGTTCCTCTCTTGGTACTCACAGTTCCTCTCTTGGTACTCACAGTTCCTCTCTTGGTACTCACAGTTCCTCTCTTGGTACTCACAGTTCCTCTCTTGGTACTCACAGTTCCTCTCTTGGTACTCACAGTTCCTCTCTTGGTACTCACAGTTCCTCTCTTGGTACTCACAGTTCCTCTCTTGGTACTCACAGTTCCTCTCTTGGTACTCACAGTTCCTCTCTTGGTACTCACAGTTCCTCTCTTGGTACTCACAGTTCCTCTCTTGGTACTCACAGTTCCTCTCTTGGTACTCACAGTTCCTCTCTTGGTACTCACAGTTCCTCTCTTGGTACTCACAGTTCCTCTCTTGGTACTCACAGTTCCTCTCTTGGTACTCACAGTTCCTCTCTTGGTACTCACAGTTTTCCTCCACCACCAACATCTGGCATGTCCTTAAATGACCATAGCTGTTAAAAGGATGTAAATCACAAACAAACAAACATAAATATAAATATTTAGTAAGAGATGGTGATATATGATGCTCTAAAACAAGACAGCAAAAACATGTATGTTTACAGTATTAAAAGTGAGTTATAGATAGAATGAGAAGGTGTAGGATGGATGACAATAAGAGAAGCAGCTAAAGTAAAAGCCCAGAGTCTATACAGGAAGTGGGTACAATATAGGGTACCTTACATTTCCTTAGCAATGACACAACAGATTGGTACAGTTTATCAATAGGCTACTACAGGAAGTGGGTACACTATATGGTACCTTACATTTCCTTAGCAATGACACAACAGATTGGTACAGTTTATCAATAGGCTACTACAGGAAGTGGGTACAATACAGGGTACCTTACATTTCCTTAGCAATGACACAACATATTGGTACAGTTTATCAATAGGCTACTACAGGAAGTGGGTACAATATTGGGTACCTTACATTTCCTTAGCAATGACACAACAGATTGGAACAGTTTATCAATAGGCTACTACAGGAAGTGGGTACACTATATGGTACCTTACATTTCCTTACCAATGACACAACAGATTGGTACAGTTTATCAATAGGCTACTACAGGAGTGCCTTGTGCTAATGACGACGTCTCTCCTGAATCATTTGGTAGAGCCTAATGCTTCAGACTAGGGTTCCTGCTTACAATAAAGTAGATAGTCTATCATCCCGACATATCCAGGTCATGTAGAATTACCAGGCCTGATGGGGAGACAGTTGAAGCCTACACCTGTAATCAAAGCTAATGAAACAACAGCTCATTGATTTCTCCAGCGACACTTGTTTGCTACTTCTGCAGAATTGCAGTTCTCTGTAAGGACTTTACCAACACATTTCTCTTTCACTTGATTTTGGTGGTCAGGAACAAGACAATAAAGTTGTTTTATCATGACTTCAGTAATCCAGAAATTAAATCTGAATACTTTTCGTTTATTTACAGGAATATTAATTTCAACACAATTTTAATAGTTCTAAAATAAATATTATTTTAGACCAACATTTATTTGAGAAATCATTGATCATGATAAACCAGTTTCCATTGTACACCTTGTATTCTTATTTTTTATGAAAATGTGATCAGTTCAATTCTGAAATAAAGGGGAGATAATTACAGGATTACTTGTTTAGATAAGGGAGATAATTACGGGAGTATAGTTGTCTGGTGTAATTCTGCTGCAGTGTCTCCCTAATGTAATTGACCCAGGGAACATACTTTGCCTCTACAGAGTACACTGCCACCGTGGGAATTTACGTACAGCCATATCTATTATTTTTCGATTGGTTTCCATGATTTTATGGGGAGTATTGGTCCCAAAATGACCATACAAGATTTCTCGCTGCTTTCCATTTGTACTTTGGCTTAAAAAAAACCAGGCTATTCCATTATGCTTTTATCCAATTGGCAGGTGACTAAATGTGTGCAAAGGATTATGGGAGTGTTTCTGTACACGTTGGTCACTTAAATGTCAATAATGTAGAAATGTTCTCCTCACTCCAGTTATTTTCGGCTCCACAGCTCTAGAATCAGCTGTAGTAGAAAGGCCATCCTTAAAAACTCCTGTAAGGTAACGGTCTGTAAGGTTAGATCTGCTGTTCTTATGTTGTATTGCTATTTAGAGGGCAGTCTGTAATAGTTGTTACAAACTAAAATCTATTACAGGTGTTGAATTGTTCTCTGATTCAACAAGGAATTGTCACCAAGATGGTCATTTTCTTACACAAAGACATGTCCGGGTCTACTGCCAAACCTCAGTTACATCATCCCAATACTGGCCCCCAGAATTAATCCACCAGCTACAGTGTAGCTGATCCCCAAATCTGCAGGATTATATAGTCACAGTTGTTTTGCAGTTTGTCTTTTGGTTTGGCTATCAATATTGATCTGCTTTTTGTATTTTAAGTTCTGAAGCTTGGTAGAAATAGGAATAGATCCTGACCGGTATAATAAAAATGATGTGAAATCTAGATTACATCGGAATAAAGCCAAATTAACGTATTGATCTTTTGTTTATGGCCACTCAGCTCTGATAAGATGGTAACAATACATACAGTTACTTGAACTTCGACCTGTCTGAATATTTGATGATTTTAAGGAAGGGCCAACATACTTTATTCAAATTTATGAGTCTATCGACTCATTCTGTCTCTTTGCCAATGTTGGTATGTCCATTTTTTGTGCTAGCCTGCCGGGAATTAATGTAAGTCACAAGTTCCATGTCTTTCTTTGTAACATTACGCTTCGGTGAAAATAAAATATTGATATATGCTTGTGTACTATTTCATTCTTGCACTGATCCGTTTGTGGTAAAGCAATTGATTTTGTGAGTTATGAAAATTCTTCTTTTTGAACTAATCAAGATCTCATACTAAGGATATTGCATAAAGGATACATTCAAACCAAATATGTATATTCTGAACAGAATTTTTCTTGTTGAAGCCTGATTGCCTAGTTTGAGATTTTTGCTGGTAAGGATGCAGATATTTCAGTATTTGCATGGTAAAATATGAACATTAGGCATTTTTATGATCCAAACATATTTGTTTCAGATTACACATGAGTTCTCAAGGTTCCAATAATTTTGTGAAGGTGTGAACTGTTAACAGTTTTTTACACCTACAGATTTATGGGACCACAGCTTGTGTTTGCTGTTTCCATGGCAACCACCTTTTACTAGAGCATGTGATAGGACTGATATTGGTCCTATGCATTGTTGATGAGGCCTATGTGCAAACCTTCTATAAAATGGCTGATAGGGTTTCCGTTAAAGTCTCTGGAGGCTTCCTTACTGCCAGCAATTAATAGAAAGTTTTTCTTGTGACTCTTTCCCTTTCTCTTTTATTTTAGGCTTCAATGACCATTATAGTCGTCAGAGAATTAACAGAGGGATAGCAAATGTCAGGAGATTAAGGGTCAATAAAAACTAAATGTAGATGATAATTTAGTGGTGACAGGAAGGATAACAACCAACAGTATCACATCATATAACCATTCAGTAATGGACCCTGGGGGATTGAAGTTGATACACTCCTGATCATATTCCATAAAAAGAAGTTGTGGCTTTATTTTCGCACAATGAATGTAAATTTTCACAGTGGCGGGAAAGTAACTCTAATTTACATTGGCAGCATGTTTGTCGGTGACTCTTAATCACTCCTACGTTTCTTTTTGTAATCCTGGTAACTGATGCTCAGCACAAGATGGAGCCTGGCGAAGTGATCAGTGTATTAATTGGTTTTAATGTTTTTAATCAAATGTTTCACATAACTCCCCAATGTGAGAAAAAGGACTTTTATCATACACAAAGAAAATGTTATGATTAACATAGATACATCAATAACTACATACAAAACCGCAAGCTTCTGAAAAGGCTGCTTTGGTTCTACTAAATGTCCTTGACATTTAAAGCCCTTATCACATATTTTTTAATTTAATTTTTTTCCCCGAATACAAAAAAAAATGATTCTGGAATCAACCTTGCATTTCCTGGAAATGTGTGGGAACATTCACTGTGGTGTTAGCAATTCCTGGCTTTTTGCTGTGGATTGACGCAACTCCCATCGGGCCCGGAGGTATCGCCATGACGCTGGCCAAATCAAATATTGTCTACTTCTAATGAAATCATGGCCCACAGCCCGTCAGTAGCTGGCCCCACAATCTGATCGGCGTTGTCATCGCCAGCGAGCACGATTAGATAAAGTGCTTGTATTTTGGCGTGATGTCATTTATATTGCATGTATATACTGAGAAGAGTGCTGAAAGAAAGGAAGAGGATCAGGATCGCTAAGGCCTGACAAAGTTCAACCAGCATAGAGCTTCACTGTGGTGGTTTTACTCTCCAATTTGCTTTATGTGCTGTAGAGTACAGATTCCCCCCAATGTTTGTAGGAAAAGTTTATATTGGTGATGAAAATAATTATATTGGTTTTTGGTTATCAGAAAGTGTGTAGATGAGGCAGTTACTATAGATAGATACCTGGCTGTGTGTCCTTATTCAGGGCCTCTGTTACTATAGATACCTGGCTGTGGCAAGTGCCCTATTGCTATCCGTCTTCGTCCGTCGTCGTCTGTTAACATTTCACATTTTCAACTTAAGCTGAAATACTGGCAAAGGGATTTCATTAATATTTCATAGGAAGGTTACTGACATCTCCCTGACCAAGTGTTGTTATTTTTTGGGTCGATCAGAAATCCAATATGGCCGCCACAGCCGCCATTTTGAAAAGCTATTTCGAACTTAAAGTCAAGTTCTGCTGGACTGATTGAACTGAAACCTGGTAGGAATGATCGACTCATGGTCCTGACAAAGTGTTGTTATTTTTCGGGTCGATCAGAAATCCAATATGGCCGAGACGGCCGCCATTTTGAAAAACTATTTCAAACTAAAAGTCAAGTTCTGCGGGGCCGATTGAACTGAAACTTTGAAGGAATGATCAACTCATGGTCCTGACAAAGTGTTGTTATTTTTCGGGTCGATCAGAAATCCATTATGGCCGAGACGGCCGCCATTTTGAAAAACTATTTCAAACTTAAAGTCAAGTTCTACTGGGCCGATTGAACTGAAACCTTGTGGGAATGATCGACTCATGGTCTTGACAAAGTGTTGTTATTTTTCGGGTCGATCAGAAATCATATATGGCCGCCACGGCCGCCATTTTGAAAAACTATTTCAAACTTAAAGTCAAGTTCTACTGGGCCGATTGAAGTGAAACTTTGTCGGAATGATCGACTCATGGTCCTGACAAAGTGTTGTTATTTTTCGGGTCAATCAGAAATTCCATATGGCCGCCATCTTGAAAAAAGTATTTCAAACCAAAAAACAAGTTCTAATAAGCCGATTTAACTGAAACTTGGTCTAGGAATGATCAGCTCATGGTCTTGACAAACTTAAGTTAACGTTATACTTAACTATTTTGTACTCAAACTGGTACATATTTCAACAACAAAAATAAATACTGTAGGACTCAGGTGACCGTTAAGGCCCATGGGCCTTTTGTTTATTTTTAAATCCAATGCAGAAATAATAATAAAAAAAAAAAAATGATTTAATTGAGTCCTTACTTCTGATACCATACAAGTTCAAGACTCCTGGATCTCTGTCTCTGCATTTGGATATCTAGCTTTGGATCCGTTTTCAAAATAGGATATGTGTACGTGTTCTGGGCTTTCATTGTCATAATAAATACATAACCATGAATAAAATGTACTTAACTCATTCACCCCTGAAGACACATTTGAACGCTTCCAAATCAAAGGTTGGAATAGTTCATTATGAAATTTCAGGGGTGAATGAGTTAGTTAGGTCTTAAGATATGTCACTGTGAACATTAGAAAACATTAATCACAAAAACTAATTTGATGTGATTTATTTTGTTTATTGGAGAGATTTATAGTAAGGTTAATCATTCTCTATATTTTGTTTGTACATGCACTCAGATTAAATAAAAAAAGTCACTGTTAGAATCACTAATCAACTCAATCAATTAAGGACTTTAAGGGGAAGAATCAAACTATCAAATTTATCTTAGTATTGTACTGGCATTTGTCTTGCATGAATTCAAAACTAAACAGGACATTGGAACAAGCTAAATTCTAGAGATTTAAAGGAGAATGACATCGTTGTTGTGTTGCATAATAATTTCTACCACTATACTCAAGAAGGGACTGGACATTGGGAAGAAACTTCAGTCACATACATCTTTCCTTAGTGGCTCCATTTTGCACATAATTACCTTGTAACTTCTGTTCCATACAAAACCGAGGCCTAATGAACAAGCCAAAGTTTTCTTTGTTCGGGCAAATTGTCAAATAAATTTTCAATTTGTGTGTAAAAAATGAGAGTTGTTGGCAACAGTGATATGGGTTTTTGAAGGCCAGACATGATATAATGTTTAATTTTCATTTTTTTGGAGAGTGAAGGGACAGAGAAAGGACAAATTAGCACCAGTATACACTCTGGTAGGGACGAGACTGTATCAATGAAGCAGGGATCATGCTGAAGCCCCAAGTTTTTAATTAGGGCCACCAAGCTAGGGGAATGATTTAAACCTTCCTCTCAATCTGCAATGCATTCTGGGTAGCCTAATTTAGTTTCAAAACCCCCTGTGCAGTTACCCAATGAGGATTAATTTGAGTGTGTCATCCAGCCCCAGGGGAGCTATTGGGATGAGGCCTTGTGTAATTGTATCTTGTCCCTTATTAGATTCTTGTTTGACAGTGAACACCCATATATGAAGGTAGATTGAAGAGTCTGGTTTGGACACAGTTCCTCACTACCCTGTCCCTTATTGTACTTCGTCCCTGTTTAGCGTCCCTAACCCCCTCCCTGAGTTCCATACTCCCCTGATGCACCAGGTGGCCCCTAATACCATGTGATGGGTCAGGGTTTTAATGTGATGTATGTGCACAAGGCGACAGATGGATGTGTTTTTCCTGCAGTGAAGCAATGAAGAGGGAGGATTCTTTAGTGTTGATAATTTGATTGAAGACAAAAGTTGCTGCACCAATTGTTAATTGCACCCAATACCATGGTGGCATGCACATGTGTTGCTGTCTGGGGGGACATTCTCGGAATTCCATCCCTCCCCTATACCCAATGATCCTCCTAATTAAGAAGTGACAGTCTGGTATCACCAAACTTGTCCAGCAACAGGAAGCCAAAGACAATACATCAGTATCTCTAAAATAATCCTAAAAAAAATGGTCGGAATTTACATTAATTTCAATTCCACGATGGTAACAAGATGAGCTAATCTTTGTTACCAGAAGCTTGATGGAACTGCACACCTGTTCTGTTAGGTACATTTCAACCAATTCCACCTTCTGTTGAAATACAAGGTATTTTGTTAACAGAATTTTAAGAATGGTGTTTTTAAGGCTCATTGCTAGTGTTAAACATTCCCATTGAAATTCACTTTGACATGTTACATGCTGTATGACAATGATATCGGTGATTAACAAAAAAGGTTTAGTTTTTGTCATTTATAAATGACCTGCTTAAGTTTTTATTTGAACAGAATGTTGGAATATATTGTTACATATTTCATGTTCGATATTTCAATGAGAATAGCTCAGGATCAGAAGTTGTCGTTACACCCATCAGATATTGTTGATGTTTTGTGTTGTTGACTTTGCCATGGTAGTTTCAGCAAATAATGAATATTCATGATATTTAAACTGTTTCCAGTAAGTGTTCTGGAAGACTAGTTGTGTTCACATTGAAGTAGCTAGTTCATTATTGGATGTTGCAGAATTCATATTGATTTACTGCATCCAGTTACTAAATTTTTCAGCAGTACTTTAAGGCAATGTTAAAACATTTAAACCATATATGCATTTTGATGGTTGTTCAAGGAATATGATTTTGATTGACTATCCACTGCAGTCACACAGAAAGCTGTAACGTGTATATAAATATATAGTTTGCAGTATATGAAAGATTGGTGATCAGATGAGAACATGCTAGTACTCCTCTATCAGAACTGTAGGTGCTTGTCAATTTACGCCTTCATTGCTTTTCTTATTGCAAATACAGTTCAATTCAATGAATTTTTATTGAAAGACTGAAAAAAATGTTTGAAACAAACTGATACGGAACAAGCTTTTCAGTGATCCAGATGAGCCATTCACAGTATAGCAGTCGTTTACTTACAAATGACTTTAAACGTAAATTTGTCTCATGTGGCAGATAAAAATTGCTTCCAATAGTGCGTAAATTAATACAGGATAAACTTCCATCCTGCTTGCCTGTATAGGCCTGGTGATACTGCTTGCCTGTATAGGCCTGTTGATACTGCTTGCCTGTATATATATAGGCCTGGTGATGGCCAGGGTTATAGTCTATCTCACCAAAGAAATTTTGTTAAATTGAATTCCAGTTTGACATGCACTGCGGAAAATGTTGTCATGCTGATAATGGAAGGATTTGATGTGTTTTTACCATCGGAGATATAAACAGGTGTTCTTTATAGCCCCAATGTTATTGCAGTGGGGTTAATTTTCATAATGTTTTTCATTAATATTGGTTGGTTGGGAGATTTGATGTATCCAATAATACGCTTGATGGCTGTAGATGAAATATTTGTCATCATCATATAAGTGGTTTCTGTGTTAGCTAACTGTTTTTGTGTAAGGTGACTCGACTGGAAATATCTCATCACCTGTACCTGAATACATCAGCCTCTGAATCTGAGTCCCACCCCAGTATTTCTCCATCTGTGTACCTGACCATTTATATTAATGATGAGAAATGGCAATCTGTGTGAATAACGACATACACCTTTGTACATTGCTGTGTATGTTACTGATTGGAATTTCATGTAGTCTAGCTGATAACACTGTCAGAAATATATTTCAATCAGAAGATTGATTTGTTTTTATATCTCACCTGGGAAGATAATGGATTTGATATTTAGACCATCATTTCATTGTTTGCTGTATTAAAATAAAAAAAGAACATTTAAGCCACTGTGTCATTTTTTGTTTGTTTGTGTTTTACGTCCTACTAACAGCTATGGTCAATTAAGGATGTGCCAGGTTTTGGTGGTGGAGGAAAGCCGGAGTTCCCCGAGAGAAAAAAACCCACTGATGACTGCTCCACGTAGGTCTGGAACCCACGACCCAGTGTTGGAGGGCTAGTGGTAGCAGATTGTCAGACACCTTAACCACTTGGCCACCTCGGCCCTTTCATTTTTTGTAACGTTTCATTTCTCTTGTCATTAATGATTGAATCTGTTATTCTTTTCCGTTAGTGAAGTCTTGATATTTTCAACCCTGACCTTCCGTAAACTGAGAAGGTAAATAAATTTAAACCTTAAAAAGAGGAAAAAATGGTAAGAAAGAAGAAATCACTATTAGAACATTCATTCTAGTACTTAACAGATAAAAATTCAATTATTTTTTTGTACATGATTCGATGATACTTGTTTAATAGGAATTAACATATTGTCTCCATTAAAAAGATTGGATATACATATATCGAAGTATTTACCTCAAGTATAAAAATCCATGATAGAATAATAGTCAGTCATTGTAATCTAACTTCAATTGTAAAAAGAATCACAGATCTTCATCAAGACTTGTTTTACGGGAAAATAAAGTAATGTCTTATCAATATTTTGACACATTGGATGTGTATTACAGACAAATCTTTAAATCATACATTTAATTAGATATCGGTTATATTTTAAGATTGATGTGTTTACTTAGGTTGAACACTTGCTAGGTTATGTATTGATAAAAAACAGTCTCAATATTAGTTCAAACTTCCTTTGTTTGCCTTCATGGTGTAAAACACTTTATGTGAAATGGAAGCCGATTTAATCGTCACATGACTTTGTCACGTGTTCACCAGACCGTACCTCCCTCTATCTCATCTCTCTTACTCACATTTCGGCGAGACAACAATTTGATAAAAATCATAACTTCGCAGCAAATCTCCCATAAGTCAACTCAACAGGACAAAGAGAAGTGATGTTTCCGTTTGGTCAGTAGAATAACTGTGATTGTAGACACTGATTTTGGCCGAGTGTAAGTGACTGAAAATTATCTCTTTTCTCCAGAGACAGAGCTGAAATTGATTTATGAAACCCCAAGAGTGATTTAGTTGCTATGCTAGCATGATCTCAAGTTATCTAACCTCTTCATGTCTTCACCAAAGTTATAGATCTCTAAACTCTTCTTGGCTTCGCTAGGAGATCAAGTTTTCTACCCCCGTACCTTAACAAGGAGAACTAGTTCTCCCCCTGCCTTCACTAGATCTAGTTTCTACTCCCGTGCCTTATCTAGGAAATCTAGTTCTCTACCCCAGTGCCTTTACTAGATCTAGTTCTCTACCCCCGTGCCTTCACTAGGAAATCCTGTTCTCTACCTCCATGCCTTCAATAGATCTAGTTCTCTACCCCTGTGCCTTCAAGAGATCTAGTTCTCTACCCCTGTTCCTTGAATAGATCTAGTTCTCTGCCCCCGTGCCTTCACTAGATCTAGTTCTCTGCCCCCGTGCCTTTACTAGATCTAGTTCTCTTCCCCTGTGCCTTCAATAGATCTAGTTCTCTACCCCCGTGCCTTCAATAGATCTAGTTATCTACCCCTGTGCCTTCAATAGATCTAGTTCTCTACCCCCGTGCCTTCAATAGATCTAGTTCTCTAACCCGTCCCCTCACTAGGAGATCTAGTTCTCTACCCCTGTGCCTTCAATAGATCTAGTTCTCTAACCCGTCCCCTCACTAGGAGATCTAGTTCTCTACCCCCGTGCCTTCACTAGGAAATCTAGTTCTCTACCCCTGTGCCTTCAATAGATCTACTTATCTACCCCTGTGCCTTCATTAGATCTAGTTCTCTGCCCCTGTGCCTTCACTAGATCTATTTCTCTAACCCGTCCCCTCACTAGAGCTAGTTCTCTACCCCACGTGCCTTCACTAGGAAATCTAGTTCTCTAGCCCGTCCCCTCACTATATCTAGTTCTCTTCCCCCGTGCCCTCAATAGATCTACTTCTCTCCCCCTGTGACTTCAATAGATCTACTTATCTAACCCTGTGCCTTCAATAGGTCTAGTTCTCTACCCCTGTTCCTTTACTAGATCTAGTTCTCGACCCCTGTGCCTTCATTAGATCTAGTTCTCTGCCCCTGTGCCTTCACTAGATCTATTTCTCTTCCCCTGTTCCTTCACTAGACCTAGTTGTCTACCCCGTCCCCTCACCAGGAGATCTAGTTCTATACCCCCGTGCCTTCCCTAGATCTAGTTCTCGACCCCTGTGCCTTCACTAGCCCTAGTTATCTGCCCCGTCCCCTCACTAGGGGATCTAGTTCTCTACCCCACGTGCCTTCACTAGATCTATCTCTCTACCCCGTCCCCTCACTAGACTTAGTTCTCTACCCCGGCCCCTCACTAGATCTAGGTCTATACCCCTGTGCCTTCCCTAGACCTAGTTCTCTTCCCCTGTGCCTTCAATAGGTCTAGTTCTCTAACCCGTCCCCTCACCAGGAGATCTAGTTCTCTAACCCGTCCCCTCACTAGATCTAGGTCTATACCCCTGTGCCTTCACTAGATCTAGTTCTCTCCCCCTGTGACTTCAATAGATCTACTTCTCTCCCCCTGTGCCTTAACTAGTCCTTGTGCTCTACCCCCGTGCCTTCGCTAGGAAATCTAGTTCTCTAGCCCGTCCCCTCACTAGGTGTTCTAGTTCTCTACCCACGTGCCTTCACTAGACTTAGTTCTCTACCCCGTCCCCTCACTAGATCTAGTTCTCTACCCCTGTGCCTTCAATAGATCTACTTATCTACCCCTGTGCCTTCAATAGATCTAGTTCTCTACCCCTGTGCCTTCACTAGACCTAGTTATCTACCCCGTCCCCTCACTAGACCTAGTTCTCTACCCCGTGTCTTCACTAGACCTAGTTCTCTACCCCGTGCCTTAACTAGACCTAGTTCTCTACCCCGTCCCCTCACTAGGAGATCTAGTTCTCTACCCCGTGTCTTCACTAGACCTAGTTCTCTACCCCGTCCCCTCACTAGACCTAGTTCTCTCCCCCCGTGCCTTCACTAGATCTAGTTCTCTACCCCTGTGCCTTCAATAGATTTAGCTCTCTACCCCCGTCCCCTCACTAGGAGATCTAGTTCTCTACTCCCGTGTCTTCACTAGACCTAGTTCTCTACCCCCGTGCCTTCACTAGATCTAGTTCTCTACCCCTGTGTCTTTACTAGACCTAGTTCTCTACCCCCGTGCCTTCACTAGATCTAGTTCTCTACCCCTGTGCCTTCACTAGATCTAGTTCTCTACCCCCGTGCCTTTACTAGTAGTTCTCAATACCTTCACTAGAAATGTTGAAAAATATGGTTGTAATGATAGAATCTGTTTCTAAAATGAAGGCTCTGTTTTTAACACTGATGAAGGTTCCATTGTTCAAAAGTAGGGTGTCTTATCTACTCGTGTTGCAAGTAGCTTATTAAATCTTGTGATTGCTTAAAGATATTTTTGTTGAAAATCCTTTTTCTATGACAGAAACTTATCTACATATATAGAAATCCAACTGTCTATTGAAAACAGCGAACAGAAGATTTTTTTTTTTTTTGATAAATGCCATTTCTGTACAGTAACTGTTTTCTGTGGGGCAGGAGACAACCTGTTTAAGTGACAGCATTTCTAATGATAACAGTTTCGTCTGCTAGATGTTCAGATGGGACAAGCAACAACACATCAATTTATTGAATTCCATTCAGACACTTTTCTCAGCCAGATCCATTCCATTGCTTTCTTGGGTCAATTTCTTTTAGAAAAATTACCCAGCATTTGTAACTGTCAATCAGTTCTACATGGTCGACCATTGATCAGTCTAAAACCCTGTGTGTCTTTACATCTTATCTACTTTAGGCAGATAGGTATAAAACTTCTCAAGGAAAATCAATCAATACATATTGGAATAATCAGACGCTCGGGCTAGCTGATTGATCTTCAAATCGCATGACCTGCGATACTGTTTTTAAGTATTGATTGTGAACTACTCACGGAAGGTTTCATTATATCGTCGCTGATGATACCGATTTTGAACTATCTGATAAAAGGGATTAAAAACACCTCATCGTACTCATAAGCAAGCAGCACATCATGTTTTGCAGCAGAATGCTTTAAAGCGACAGGAAACAGTGGAGGAATGTAAGTAGGATACCTATCTCGTGACATTTGGCAGATAGCGCTGTCATCAGAACAGCATAGGAAGGCTTTCCTAAGTTCAAGATGGCGTGATGTCAAACAAGTGGAGATAACTCTGTTTTGATAAATTCATTTATATGTTAAAAGTAGCCTTGCACTTTTATAGAGTGCAGTGTGATAGGAACTAAGATAGCATTAATAAAAAGTTTAAACCTAGCGTTGTTCACTCAGATAACAGATTTCATAAGGGTGATTGATGGTAAGATACATTTGAAAACATAAAAAGATACTTAACTTCATAAAAAAATGACAAGTGACATTTATCAACTTAAGTGCCTCACTTTATACAGAGTTATGTCCCTTTGATCATTTTTGATACTGAAGTTTGTCCGGAGATACAGGCCACAATATGGATTGCTCAGAAATGTTTGCCTTGTTTTCTTTCTATTGCCGTTGTCCATTTTAGATAATTATTATTCAGTATTGCATTTTTCTAACTAATCAGTTGTTTTTTGTGATTAATTCTTAGGTACAAATATGGCTTCCAGCTTCAAGGATTTCTTGTTTGTTTCCCTATTTGATATTCAACAAGCAAAATTCATTTTCCTTCGTCTTTTTTTTTTCTTCATTTTTATTTTGTTTCGTTCCTCTGGAGTCATTGTTTCTAGCAACCTCCCTTATAGATCAGCTGTTAGAAATACAGGTTGATTGGAATGTAGGGAAGACAAAGGGATGGATGCTGGGACAGCTAGGGGCTGTGACAGGTATTGATCTTATACTCCTTCAGCAAGATTTATAGTGCTCCTGTGGTCATCCATCTTTCCTTGACCACTGGCTCAAGCATGCCTTTAATTGCCTATTTGGACAAAACCAACAAATCCCAACTGGTCACCACACTGTTAAGGCCGGACTGACCGACCATCCAGTTAATGAAATGTCAAATATGGCCATTTAACAATGAAATATCACAAAACTGACCAGTATCTCGTGTTAACTGGCCATCCAGCTGTCAAAGTTGAGTTTTGAATGTGTGAATTACACGTTCAAATATGTCTTTATTCTTGATAAAAAGTCGATTTGGAAACTAGATGAAAGAATAATTAGGAGTCTTTTTCTACTATGGAATCCCCTTCATTGACCATCTCTTTAACTCTGTTAATTTGTAGTACCAAATATGGTCATAAAAGGTATGAATTATTAATGTTCATTACTCCACATTGGGCAGTGTTTTTCTTAGATCGTTAATAGGATAAGGTCATTCGTCAGGCTATCAAATAACATGGAATTTCATGTCCACTAATGGAAAAAAACACAACAGCCATACCCATTATTTTTAATAAAAGATAATGCCGATAGGGCTAAGCGGCAGTTGTTATTGTCCAGAAAACATCAGATATTGGACAAAATTGGAAAATATAGTCGGTAAGCAGCTGGAATAGGCAATATAGTATGGCCAATATCAATGTCAAAGAAATCGGTATATCAGACAGTATAAAGAGACAGAAATTCAGTAGCCAGAACATGATTGTGACACACCATTGAACTACATAGTCAGGATGATCTGTCTAGATTTGATAAATGGTGTACGTTTATCGAAGATGATTGATGACAATTCGCTATTAGTGTCAAAAGAGTCGTTCACAAAGAAAATCATAATTATCATTTTGGTGATATCTACAAAATTTTCTGATAAATTGTCATCCATGGTGCACCGGTCTTTTAATGTGTCAAATATTTATTTTCATATACAGTCGAAAGATAAGTAACGAAAGCACATAAGCACAGGAAAATATTATTATAACCTTGAAAGATTTAAAAACAAAATGTAAATAATTCTTGGTAGGTTTTTACATCACTTTCGTAGATATAAAAAAGAATTCACTTTAAGTTTGCGATCACTTGTGATGAAATATTGTTTTGAACATAATAATTTGGAAGCTTGATGAGATTTGGGTAATGTTATGATTACAGTTCCCTTGTAAGCATTGTTTCACAGTAGAATTGGTAAATGTGATGGTAGTGCTGTTTATATTTGATGGCTGAAGTCCCTGATCTCTAGACAGTGGTAATATGGTGGCCGTGATCTGTAGACGCTGGTGATTTGGCCGGACACCCTTTGTACATGGAACGCTGGTCGGATAATTATGTCTGGTGTTAGAGAGCCTCCCGAGGCTATCCCCGCGCTGAACTGGTCGTAATGTTAATTTTACAAGGGATCGAGCCAGGTCAAACATCATCGCTCACATAATACACACAGAAAGATGGCCACTGTAATTATTATACCATGATGAACGAGGAGGTCATGCAAGGAAATCAGAAGCTGTAATTGGCGTCCATTTCTCCACCTAATATTGATATACATGCATATGCAGCCGTATTTGGCAGCTGTCCGATATTTGAAGTGAGTTATGGAGGATATCTTATCAATCCCTTGGTATTAGTTTACCAAAGGTTCACCCGAGTTTCCTGTACAATAGACTTGATTCATGAAAGGGCTTCAGGCTGCAGCATATCCTACTTCCTGAAAGTATTGTTGATCCCCGTCTTAGAGATAAAAATCGTACAGACAGATAGATGTGTGTTGTAACAATAATGATGTAGATAAAGAAAATTGTACTCTAGGTTTTAAAAAGGGTTGTTTCATTTCTGAACCTAGCTAGAGAACATTGTTTGGAGCCATTACTTGAATTGAGACACCTTCTGTTACGTTAATGCCAATCCATTACTTGAGGTGAGCTGTTGAGTAAAGGTGATTTTTTTTATGAGAGTCCCAATTTTACCAACATTTTCATAGCCTAAAATGTCCTACATACAATCTTAGGAAAATTCTCTGGGATATTAATTTAACAAAAGTGGCACTGAAATATCCTCGTTATATCTGTCCTATAGCGTTCTGGACAATGAGTATTCACAATGAATTTTGTGAATATTAACATACCAAAGTAAATCTTTTAGAGACATCTCTTAAGTCCTGTTTTTATGTAAAGATTTGGAAGAAAGGGTGGAGTTTTCAGAGAGTTCTATAATCATACACTTCATGTTTCACTGAAATTGATTATGAATACCTTCTATAATATAGTAGGGATGTAAAATGAAATGTATTACCGACAGCTGAACTTGGGGCTCCGTTTTCTTTTAATGTAGAAATTTTAATTATGCTCTATAAATTACAAAAATGAAGGGAGGGTCCAAATATGACAAGGATTTTAAGTCCTGTGTTGACAAAAGGTTATTATTCATTTCTATACATGCACCACACCCTTGTGTATTAAATCCAGATAAAAAAAATGCAAGCTTAACGTTAAATTCAGCTTTGCATATATAATTACATTAATTAGATCTATATTATTTGCTGTTTAAAAAATATCTTTTCAATAACCTTAAAAGATATTGCATCTCATTACTGATGAGGGATGAAGAAAAGCTTGAAAACATTGAAAAGAAATTTCAAGAAATCCAAATGTTTGGTATTAAGCTGTTGATTATATAAAGAAAATATGAGGATGTCACCCATACGTTTGTTACGTACTCCTGAAGAAGAAAGAGCCTTGTTTTTTGTGTGAAGATGTACTGACTACACCCATTTACACACAACATGTCAACGCCTGCCAGCTCAGTCCTAATGGGGCTCGTAATTGCAGACGCAAATTGGTGATAAATAAAATATCTCCGGCTACAGGACACCTGATATATCAATGATCTCAGACCTGAGATGTGTGTACCTGAATGAAGTAACGAGGTGTAAACAGGTGCACGACAGAGTACAGGGTGAAATATTCATATCTCCTGGTACATGACCTGTGAAAACTAAAAGTTATGTAAGAAAGATGTTTTCATACTCACTGGCCCAAAAAATGTTAATTTGTTTATATCGCTTTTGGGAAATTATTGTCTAAATAATTTATTAAAAGTATTCACATGTAAATAGTTTTCTGGAATCGTTTTATCTATCATACAATCTGTACTTATTGGCAGTAATAAAATTATGCATCCACTGTGTGCTTGTCAAGTAAAATAAAAGATAAATCTAGAGTTGAGACGAGTCTGTTTTCATGTGCCACATTCATTAATGGGGTGTCAATCTGATGTTCTCATCTCCAACAGTTGACTTATGTGCCAAAAAACGTTGTATTTGTCGGATTTAACGACTTAAAGACAGTTTTAGTGGTATATAGTGTAAGAATACACGAGAGGTGTAGGTATGTAGGTTCTGTAATACACTAACTCTACAGGGGCAGATAACTCCTGATTACATCTTTTTGTTTTTGTTCGTTTCTTTATCCTTTTTTTTTCTGTTCACTTTTTTTTATATGAAAAAATCATGTTCAAATTATTTGGGAGAAAATTACCACAAAGCACTGGCTGCTAATATTGGCGGTGCTCAAATGCTCAGGTTTGCTAATTAGGACTTAATTTCAGACATGAAAATTGAGGCGGCCATCTCCTCTCTGTTGACTTGACAGACATTATTACAGTGCCCTTGGTGCTCCGGCCAAATTGCAAAAAGCCTTGTTAGCTTACAAATGCTGTTGTAAAATACATTTATTATACGTTATGTGTGATATGCTACCTATATGCACATTCATTTCAAACAGAACGACAAATTTTAATGAAGTAAGTTATCAAATTTTCATTTCTTTTAACAAAGAAGTAAAGTAGTTGATGTTTTCAAAAAGACAAAAAACGTGAACAAGGAAGATTAAAGCTGACAGACCTTAAGTAATTAGTGCTGGACTGCTTGTCTGTCTATAGGGTATGTGTTAGTGCACAGTGTGCCTGGGTAGGATGTCGGGGCTTGTTACTGAAGGGAGGAGTGATAGGAAGGACCCAACAAGTTATAAACACATTGTCTAATGTGCAGCCAATAATTTTATTTCTTTCGTCTTTACGACCCCAAAGAATTGTCTGGGAGGAGGTGTGTGGGTACAAGTCTTTGACTCACTTTGCAAGCACATTGCAAACATGTCAACCAAGAGTCAACAGCCGGCACGTGTACACAGCCTGTCTCATAACATGTGCCCGCATGCATGCAGGTGCACGGGGTTGATTGGGGTACTAAAGTTCTACTAATCTCCCCAAGGCTATCACCATTGGCGTCCTTCACGGACAGGACATAAACGCCTCGGAGACACTGTGGACAAGGTGATGCGGAATCCCACTTGATGGTAGCAGCACATGAATATTTCAGCCTAATGTTATTCTAACATCTTGTATGAATGTTCGATTGACATGCAGGTTCTTACGCATGCTACATTAATGTGCAGAACCAGGGATCATTGAAGAGAAATCAGCCTTGTATTGAGTATCCTTAAGTGTTAATTTGGCTTCAGTGCTGGTATTCAAATAGAAGTTTTGAGAGAGAAAAAGTGTGGGAGAGAAAGATAAGAATCTTTAAAAAGATTTTTTTAATGAATTGAGTAGTTAAATTGGTATAGATATTAATTCTTAGATTTTTTTTTATGAATGTTGCTTATGTATTTCTTACATTTGCAAATTACACATGTTTATGGTAGTATTGGGACATAAAGACAAGTTCTTGGGATATGAAAATTTATCATTGTCTCAAATATTGGTTTCTTTCAAATGAAGTATATTCTTAATATCTTTCAAATGAAATACCTTCGGCTGTCATTATTGTCAAATGAACACTGCAGATCTACCTAAATATAGCTTTACTTCTGCTGTTGCTGTTGTCAAATGGACACTGGATACTTATATAGAACTGTATTATTGTCACTTATAAAGGTCAAATGGACACTGGATACTTATAATATTGCATCGCTATATATGGTTAATTATTCCTATTGTAGTTGAAAATATCTTTACCAGGAAGTTTCTTTTAAAATGTGATAAACTTTACTGATAGGCTTCAGATGTATCCGTGACAGTCAGGTTTATACAACACCGTGACAGTCAGGTTTATACAACACCGTGACAGCACCGTGACGGTCAGGTTTATACATCACCGTGACAGTCAGGTTTATACAACACCGTGACAGTCAGGTTTATACAGACTGGATACATTAATGATTCCTGTTCGCTTATCTAGAATTTTCACCCCTCAGTGACAATTAAATGTTCATTGCCTTCAGCTTCAGCTGGAGTTAAAAATCCATAAAATGTTTACAGACAGCTAGAACTAAAGAAAAGAGAGAAGTATAAAGTTGCACTTGGTATATGTAACATTGAGATAGCATTACAGTGTGATGTCATCTCCATCTGACCTTCACCACAAAAGCTAACATCCTTTTGATCCAACTCAGCAATAATTTGCAACTCCATTTAGAGATGTATATTGCTTTTTAAAGTGAGGAAATTACATATAAATAGTTTTGAAAATGTTGTGTGGCTTAATTTTGTCTACAAGTGAGCGCTATAATGTGAACAACTCGCGGCTCTTGTCAATTTTGTCTGCCAGCGAGCCTTAATGTGGAACACTTTCGTTTCTTGTCAATTTCCTGTGTCTTTTAACTTTGCAGGATTTAAACATATTGTTTTTTACACGTTTTGAAAATACAGAAGAATTACAATCGGCTGGAGATAGTTTACTTCCTTTGAGGTTACAGTGTGCGATGCTTTAATGCGTTGGTTGACAACCCCTCCTGTGCTGTTGGATTATCTGTCTTTCCACCCTTCAAAGGAAAAGTGAAATTTTATAATTTCATTCTATGTTGAAAGTACTGCTTGACACCTTTCCCTATTTTGAGATCACAATAAGAGGGCAAGGGTCAGGTTAAGGTCACAATAAGAGTTCAAGGGTCAAGTTAAGGTCACACTAAGAGTTAAAGGGTCAAGTTAAGATCACAATAAGAGTTTGAGGGTCAAGTTAAGGTCACAATAAGAGATAAAGGGTCAAGTTAAGTAAGTATGAATTCAAGGGTATAGTTAGGTATTGCTTTATATTTGCATCAAACCTGTTAGTAACATCAGGAAATTTTGTGGTACAGATGACACATAAAATTTAAGATATCCATTTTTTGCATCAGAACCAAGCAGTCTCGAGGAGATCTTAAATAAACATGTTTCCTTAAAATCTTTGGGCCCATCAACATACACAAATTGACATAATGTTAAATGCGATTGCTATTAAGTAACTTAAAAGATCATCATAAATTCCTATTTTTACTTTATTACTAAAAACAAATTGTAGACATTTTAAGTTTGGCACGGGAAAAAACAACAGCATTGGAAGTATCGTGCCTACACTTTCTACCCATAAATCATCACTTTGACTCCTTCTCGCATAAAATCCTGACATAACATCGCTATCAAATTGTAATAGCGAGCCCTGAATCATTTCATGTCAATATGATTTGGTTGGGATTGGGAAGGATATTGTTTGATTTGACAGAGTTTAGTTTTATACATCTGTCAGTCTCCATAAAGCCTACAAATAATTGGTGTTTATGGGTTTGGAGATTACGCGTTTATGGCAGATGCTTGCCAACATAAGCTTGCACATGCGAGGGATGAAAACTGTGTTCCATTTTCATTGTATGTTCGATGTGGCACCTTACTCTTCGACCGGCAATTTTTTTATGTCCAATTAGAGAGAATTGTTCACGGACAATTATTGATCGAGGGTGATCAAAGCATGTTTAACATTGTTGCTCCTGATCATAATGCTTCTGATTACATTCAGATCGGTCAGGAGTGAAACAGTAGCTGCTTTTTTAACAGTAATGCATTTTCTATGTAAATCGGTAATAATCATCTTTAAAGACATAAAAAAACACCAATATTTTTTTTTTTAGATGTCAATTTCTGACTTTGTATAATCATCCCATTTCTGTGATTTGGTTTGTTTGGGTTTATGTCCTATTAACAGCTATGGTCATTTAAGGACGTCAGGTTTTGGAGGTGGAGGAAGCCGGAGTTCCTGGAGAAAAACCACCGACCTACAGTCGGTACCTGGAGACTGCTCCACTTAGTGGTTGAGTGCTAGTGGTAGCAGAATGTCAGATGCCTTAACCATTAATAATTTGGCCACCGTGGCCCCTACATTTCTGTGAAATTCAGATCATTATACTCAGCCAAATCTATGTGTCTGTCAAATTGAGATTTGGCTGAGTATAATGTGTGTCTGCAGGTAGATGTGGTTTTATACCTGTAGGACCTTATAACACTGCCAATAACTATAACTGAGAACTGGCTTCTCGGCATGACTATACTTTTTGATAATTTAAATCTGAAAAGAAAACCATACCTTACAATGTAGGAGACTTTTATGAGAAATAACATCTCACTTGATACTCAAGCAGACGTGATATTTATAATCAAAATATTTACGTATTAAATCACTTCAAGGATACAAAATATTATTTTTCATAAATATGATTATAAAATCAAATCCATCTCAATTCCAAGTTAATTGTTGGACTTTAAATCATTGTTTAGTTTCACAACACATTGTAGTTAGTGTATAAGGCTGAATATTGTGCATAGGGATCATGGGAGATTTCAATGGAATTTTAATCAATTCAGTTTTAGAAACAAAATTAAGCTTTCCTTCTGGCCCGGACAGACTCAATCCTTATTATTGTTTCTTGCCTTTAACAAAACAATTTTTTAGTTCCAATATTTCACTTACATCAGATACGTCAGTTGAAGTATGGTAAATTGGGTATATTGAAAATATATCACTTCCTCGGAAAATCTCTGCAGTAAAATAATAACAACCCAGAATGAATCAGAACACATTTCTAGCCTAAAGCAACACACAAAGTTCATCATGCATGATGTTTAGATACGAAACAGATTGATAGCTCTGATGACACCTAAGTAACATATTTCAGACTAATATTCCGAGTTTCTTTGTCCTAAAAATGTACATTTTTGGTAAACTCAGTAAGACTCTTGGTTTTGTTTGCTTTTGTGTTGAAAACTGGTTGAATCACCGACATTAATTTACTTAACTTTCAGATCAGTAAAATAAAGATGAAAGGTATTAAAAATAAATGTTATAAACATGTAAGGCCTCAGATCTGTTATAGAAAGGTAAAGTGTATGAACCTGACTTGAAAAGCAATGCCTTCTCACCATGTTTTTACGATTTTGGAGATGAAAAGTGTGTACATTTATCATTGTTTGAGTTTTCAATTGAATACATTTTTGATTGTTTCTCCAAACACCGTATCAATGTCCAGGGGCGAAACCGACCAGCTTGAGGCTGTACATACAATTTGTCAGCGATTTATTGTAGAAACGGCTATAACCATCAATTCCATTATGATTTCTATTTCGATGAGAAACGGCGTCTACATATGATAGAGAGCGTGCCCAACTTTATGGATGTTTTTAGATGTGTCAATCAGAGGAAATGCGGAAAATTGTAATGGAAAATCGGACCCTTCAGATGACAAAGTCTGTAAATCAGCAATACTTTATGGCAATACGTCCAAGTTATTTCTGATAATGTCCGGCAGCTATTTCCACTTAAAACTTGCCAATCATAACAACCGCAGTCGAATACATAACATCGCAGCCACGGACAGAATGGCTGCTGTCAGTTATCGCGACATTTTCAGGAGAATTGTTCCTAGATAGATTTAGAGAAGTAATGCTACCCTGCAAAACTCTCCTAAACGATATTAGTTATTGAATGGCTATAAAAATACACGGATTCATTTTCCTCCGTTTCTAAAGGTTTTCTTTACAGGGTAGGGGAAATTTATGACTGGACATTGAATTCCTATTAAATCAATTGGAAGCCAGAATTGTCAAGAGTAATGAATTTTCTTTTCCCTGAAAAATCTTTATTCTGTTTCATGATGATGTTTGTTCACGCTTCATTATAACTTGTGTCTGATGTTGCCGTCGTGATGTGGAGAATAACGTTTCAAGGTATACATACAAATGTTTGTATTCTTACATTTTATCCACAATAATGAAAAACTTGGAACTTTATCAAAATCATATATACCCCTTAAGTCACATTTGAACCTTACCAAATCAAGACTGGGCAAGTCCAGTTTAAATATGTAGTGTTGAATGAGTTCAGGTATTCAAATAGTTTTATTGTGTTTTCAAAATTCACTAATGTCAATGAAATGTTGCGTTGTTTGTTTCTGTAAGTGTTCAGCCTCCGTATGATCACGTTTCTCTCATACAGCCTGTATGTAAACCTACTACATGTGACTCTAAACCAAGTTATGACAGTGTAACACCAAGTACTTTTATATGTGAACATTTCTCTATTGGATCTTTCCATCACACCATTACAGCAATCAAAAACCAATCATGTAGTGATGTAAATTTCAAACTTTGACTAAAAGTGTTGTTTTTTTTTTTTTTTATCTCCCTGCCACATTGATGGCTGTTTTGTCACTTGGTAAAATAGTGTGTTAGAAATGTGTATCTTGAACCAAAAGGAACCACCCAGAAATAAACAGTTTTCTTTGTGGTTTTGACAAATTTTCTTCTCTCCTTCCTCCTTGCCATTTTGGCACCATTCATTTTCTCAACTTAAACGCGCTTGTTCAACTGACAAACATATATACGACTGAGACTTTATACCATCAGAGATATTAAGAAAATGCATTTCAAGCTTTCATGAATGTCTGCAAGAGAAAGTCATTCGTTAACTCGTTCATCCCGATGCCCATATTTAAACTGGACTTGTCCCGTCTATGATTTAGTAAGGTTTAAATGTGACTTTAGGGGTGAATGATGGGTAAAAGAATGGCTCAGAAATTTACCTCTACCACATCATGTTTTACCTAATTTATACTCGATGTCGTATTTTATATTCATTTATTTCTTGTCATATTTTAATTTCACATTTAATACAAGTAATTTATACAGTGAATTCTAATCTAGCTCAAAACTTCTTTTGATATGAAAAACATGCAGCATAAGGCACCACCCTTTCCGTAAAAGAGCCCTAAGAATATTTAATATCAATACAAGTAACTGTGGCAGTAGATTTGTGTAAGGCACTGCCCATACCAAGGATGCCCCAATGTTTCATGTGTACGCTGCCAATATGGCCCATACCATCTTTCCTGTACTGTTCTTTTTGCCGAGGCCAGCTTGCATCCAGTTCTCTGGAGTGGGAGTCTCATCCGGGGTTGAGTGTCAATTTATATATCCTTATCTTCCTTAACGTCCAATAAAAGGCCACTTCAACTGACCAACCAAAGATATTCCTGAATGCTTAATGGTTTATGAAGTAAAACTTGACATTTTTTGCAATATCACTACACCCTCTGTTGACAAATTTTCTTCCCTCCTCCTTCTTGCCATTTTTGGCACCGTAAACTGTTTCTGGTGTGTATGTTTTTTTTTTCGCCCTTTGAACAATAAAATTTTGATTAAAAAAGCAAGGTGATGTCAATGATTTGAAATTGATATCATTTAAATCTGTTTTTAATATTTCTTCTGTATTTTAATCTTGAGGTATGGTATTTGATATTGGGATAAAACATATTATGTGCATTTTATGTTATGAAATTCATGTTACAACAAATGTAAATGTGTAATGTGATTCTATTTACATATAATTATGATAATTTTCCTAATTTTGTTTGATGATTATTTGTCATGATTTACAACATCACAACACGTGTCTGAACAAACATTTTGCCACACATTGACATGGAATGTTAAACTGTTGGACAACATTGTAACAGGATTACGACACATTGGGCATGCTAACATTACACCTAACCTTTTTAAGCCGTTTGAATGTGCTAATTAGGTGTACCACACAATACCCAACATCGCCGTGGAATTCAGCTCCCCTGCCTCCTGTGCAAGTGTACACAAAATACTGCAATAACCTGGCACTGACAGCAGGCATAACTGCTCGGAGAACCGCGATAAAAAGCGTAGTGAGAGCGTAAGGGCCACGACAGTGAAGTGATAGTGTTCTAGACACCCCTGTCAACCTTTACCTGAACTCCCGGTAATAATTTCCTATTTCCTTTTTGTTCCTTAGATATTTTTTGTCTTCTGAACTTTGTTCAATTGTTTGTAGATGGGTTTAAATGACACCTCTGTGTTTATCAGTCACTGTTAGTCCATTAAACAGAGTGTGGTCCATGTGATTCTGATGAGTGGAACACAGGGATTAGTATTGAGACCATCACTTGGTACACCACACTGAGCAATGTATAACTGTTTATGTTAACTGTATCACGGCTTGAAATACAAAAACTGCTGTGTGTCAGATGAATACTTTAATGGGGTGAAAATATATTTCTATAAATTTTCATGAGTCATGTATAGTTATGCCAAAATCCTCTATATGTCAAAACAGATGAACAGTATCAGAGCTGTTTAAAATGGATGAAATTGTATTGATCCAACGTTATATAAGTTTCTAATTCAAAACTGCTGTTGTTTTTACAACATCATCAACTCAACTCCTATGTCTGTTTGCTGGCTGTAATTTGTACTGACATATGATATTCATGATACGAACAATATTCAAATTTCATTTTGAAATAAAACGGTATCTATCTTCCTTGTCAGTTTAAGAGCCCATCAGATTGTCTACTGATATGTCAGCAGTTTTGTTTCGAGTCTGGGTCATATTTGATCTTCAGTTTTCAGACAAAAACAAATCAAGAAAAGAATAATGTAGCAAATTACTTTGAAATTTGATGTAAGAAAATACTTTTCATTGTTGAATCAGAAATGATATAAACTTCAAAGGTAACAATTATAGGTTCCCTTATAGACAGGTGGTCTTTATAGGCAGGTGACCTTTAGAGACAGGTGGTCTTGATGCAAAGGTGGTCTTTATACACAGGTGGTCTTCATACAAATGTAGTCTACATATACTGATGGTCTTTATAGTCAATTATCAAATCTGTGACAATAAACAGTTTTTCTTTCCTTATAGAGAATTGATTTTGCAACCATTTGCTTATATCAACAACTATAATCCTAGTCAGGTATTTGAAGACTGCTTGCGAAAGTTCAAGGTCAAGGGGGTTACAGTGATTTTGAAATCAAGGTAAAAAAGAAGTGAATGATTACGAAGTCAAGGCCAATAGTTCAAGTGATTGTGAAGTCAAGTCCATGATTCTTTACACTAACTTTAAGTACCAAATCAAAGGAATTACAGCAATCTTATAGTTCTAACAGGTTACAGGGATTGTTTAGTGAAGTCCATGATTCTTTACACTAACTTTGAGTACCAAATCAAAGGGATTGCAGCAATCTTAAAGGTCTACTACTGGGTTACAGGGATTGTTTAGTGAAGTTGAAATCTAGGGTAACAGTAATTTTAATCACAAAGTTAATTAGATGCATCAAGTATTGTAAAGTCCACTTGACCAGGAAATAGTTATTTTAAAGCCCAGGACAATATATTTGGTCAAGTCGTCATGTCACACTGTAGGTCAATGTGTATCATCTCGCATGAGACCTTAAAAAGAAACAAATCTCTACCACAGTGCCAGTATATGTATCAATAACAGCAGGTCAAATATCGTCCTTACGTGTCTCCTGATCTTCACAAAAAGCTTGATAGCCAGTCTAGAACCAAATTTTATAGCCGTGTAGACATATTCATTAGTTTTTACATGGAGCAGTATAGGTTTTACGGCACGTTGGGGACACAGTTTGGACGTATATGTCGCATTTCTTATGTAGAATATTGGTAAGATACGAGCGGGAGTCCCCTGTGGTTTTTGTCTCGATGACACTGCATCATAGCCACAGTGATGTGTGTATAGCTAGGATATAGTCAGTAAGTACACTGATAACGCGTTTATCAATAATGCAGACTAGGAGATGGATTCGCCCTCTATTTCACTATTCCTGTCAGAATTTCTAGTTTTCCACCACTTTCACCGTATTTCTTACGACCTTGATCTGGGCCATTGCCTTGGCAATGCTATGGTTACGCCATCAAAGCTTGAAACTCTCTGAAGGATTTTCGTTGATCTGTTGTGTTTTATCTTATTTCTTCCGTTGTGTTAGTTCTGGTTAGCTTCTCAAAAGTATTAAAAAGGGTAGAAAGGGAAAACCTTTAAATTTATTTTGTTGAAAATGTAATGTTTAGGGAAATCTTGTAAATAAGACTTTTGACCATAGATACATCTATTTGATCGGGGAGTTTGTCTTTCAGTGAATAAACTGGTCAAGCACTGGTTAATTATCAACAAAAAGTTATCATTTACTTCTGAACCTAATACATAGGGATAAACAAGAGACCAAAAAGTTATCATTTACCTCTGAACCTAATACATAGGGATAGACAAGAGACCAAAAAGTTTTGATATTTGTTTCCTAAAAACAAAACTATCATTGTGCCCAAACAAGAAATGGCCGACATCCTGTACACCAGACACGCCACACCAATGACATATGAGAACTCTGCCTGCACGTCTTCTGTCTCATAGTGGGTTGGAAATTAATTGTTTTATCCTTCCAGGAAAAGTTCACTATTTTTACCACAAGGATTTAAGTTCTTTGTTCTAGCATCAGTGAAAGCCATTTGTCGTGACCTTTCCGCTGACCTTCAGGGACAGGGGTGGATTTGTGACGGGAATAAATGTGAAATCTTCTTTTAAGACAAGCAAGATGGGACATTGTTGTTTGTTAAATAAATGAGAAACATGGCTTCTGGGTAATTGAACAGTTGACTGTTACTTGTCTCTCAATGATATTAAAACTGGGTCACAGTGACGTATCAACCACTTCGGGAACAACATCGTTCATACCTGGCTTTACCGAAAGCAATATCGGTGAACAACGTTACTCCAGGAACAACATCGTTCATACCTGGCTTTACTGAGAGCCATATATGTGAACAACGTTACTCCAGGAACAACATCGTTTGTACCTGGCTTTACTGAGAGCCATATATGTGAACAAGGTTACTCTGGGAAACTCATCACTTGGCCTGCATACTTTGGAGACCAATGTAAATCAGGTTAATTTAAGGAACAATGTCAGTGAACCAGATTAATTGGAGAAAGCCATCAGTGAACCAGGTTATTTAGAGAAAGCCACCAGTGAACTAGGTTATTTAGAGAAAGCCATCAGTGAACCAGGTTATTTAGAGAAAGCCATCAGTGAACCAGGTTATTT